>NC_133658.1:817905559-818227097 GCF_037893015.1 Macrotis lagotis | reverse complement strand
CATATAAATTCTAGCTGCTATTGCTATCAACAACTGGATCAATATAATGATTGAAAGGATCACTGTACTATGACCTCTGATTGTAATAGCTTCTTCGTAGTCTGCTGAAGTCGCCCAGCCAACCATCAACAACCTTTTGGGATATTTTACTTGCGAGACTAAATACAATCTCTCTCCTTCTGCTATACCTCCAAAGACAAGTCCAGAATGACTGCATAAGAATTCCCCCCAATTACCATCTAATAAAAATAATTATTGCATAGCACTTTAAGATTTTCAAAAAGCATAATGCAAAAGACCAAGTTTCCAGAACCATTTTACTTCTATGGACTGCTTTGGTAGGAAATAAGACTTCTGATGGTGGCCCAGATGCTGCAGGAGTCCTTGACCTTTGAGTATGATTTTTTTGTCCTGTATCAGCAAGGTACCTTGGTGCTCTAGCAATGCCAGGCAAACTGCCAATATATGATATCTGGTGACAAAATAGTAACAGGATATATATATCCAAGCTTCTCTCTTGGTGAACAAATCATCAGTTTGTGTTTTTCCAGGCTACGATAACATGTTATATTCAAACTTTTCTCTCAGGATGGCCTAATCATCAGTATGGCCTTTTCTCTTAGATATTCAACAAGACTACTGACCCCCCCAAGAATTTGGTTTCCCAGAAGCTACCCTTTGGGACATGGAAATAAGGTCTTTAGATTTCTAGTTGGCATAGTCTATGATCAGAACTGCTGTGGTATCTGATCATCTTCAAACCTCAGACTTTTGATCTTGATTAATAAAACCATTTTTG
Organism: Macrotis lagotis; assembly: GCF_037893015.1. Lineage (NCBI taxonomy): Eukaryota > Metazoa > Chordata > Mammalia > Peramelemorphia > Peramelidae > Macrotis > Macrotis lagotis. The sequence goes on along the minus strand of NC_133658.1, from coordinate 818,226,298 downwards.
ACAAAATCTTTCTCTCTTGTCCATCTTGCCCCAGCTCAAGAACTTCATCTCTAGTGACACAAAAGAAATGTTCCCAACCTTTCCTAGTAAACATAACCACGGTCCTGAAAACAACAACATAGAACTGTGGTCCTATCCCACTGTCCCTAGCTGGGGTGTTGAATCTGCTTTGAGCACTCAAATTTTGCAGGGTTGCTTACTATCTACCTGTGCAATTTTAGGCAAGTCATTTAAATCAATCTGTGCCTCACATTGGTAAGTTTTAAAATAAAGACCTTGTTCTAAATGACCTCTGAAGATTTCCATTTCTAGACACTAAGCGATTTGACTGAATTTTTAGGGAATTCAATGCAGGTGTGATAGAGAGGATATTTCAGGTCAATAGTCAGAGCATGATTAGAACAACAAATAATTCAATTTGACTTCAGCATTAACATGTGAAGGTTGTGATTTCAAAATAAGATTAGAAAGCTAAGTTAGGGTCAAAGTGAAGAAAGAAAAGAGGAAAGATAAAAATAGATCCACCCCCAATCTCTCCACTTAGATTAAGTTCCAGTTTACTCAACATTTCAAACTGGATGTCTCAGATATCTCAAACTTAATATATTCAAAACTTAACCATTAGCCTTAACTAAAAACCTTTTCCCTTTCCAAATATTCTTATTTTTATTCAAGGATGAAATATTATCCTGAACATTGTCCTGAAACAGTATCCTGAACTCTTAATTCTCCCTTACCTCACATATCCGGCTAATTGCTAAATTTTGTTTCAATTTCTGCAGTATCACTTGGCATACATTCTTTTCATTCACATAGTTTCTACCTTACCTCTACGATAGCCCTTATCACCTTTCACTTGGATTATTGTAGCAATTTTCTAGTTGATCACCCTGACCCAAGTCTCTTCCCCTCAAGTCCATCCTCAAAATTGTGACAAAAATAACTTTCCCTAAGTAGGCATCTTACTTATCTTGTGACTCCTCTCCTCAATCAACCCTATTGACTTCCTATTGGTCTTTAAGATAAAATGTTAGAAACTCCTCAGTTCATCTTTTAAATTCCATAGTAATCTGTCCCTTTTTGGCCTCACTAGACATCACTACTATTTAACTCTCTGATTCACATGAACTGAATTTCTCTCTTTTTCTCACAAGACATGCAACTGGCTCAAACTGATTTCAGTGTGGTGAGGGGAGGGAAGGGGAGTGTAAATAGGATTGCCCCTGTGGAGGGTTGAAGTAGATTAGAGATAGATAGTTTGAGAGTTGAGAAACTGAGCAAGGGCTGGACATGAGAAGCTTCTGAGTTAGGAATTAGATTTCTTAGAGAAGGGAAAGTGAGCTGAAGACAACAAGGGACTGGACAGGACAGAATAATGTTGAATGGAGAAGAACTTATTATTCATGTAAGTCAGCAAAAGACAGGTCTTTGGGGACCAAAGAACTTGACAAACATGTCATGAAGTATGGGAGAAATAGTAGCAAACTTTAAAGAAACTATTAAAAGAGGGGTGTCTTCAGAAAAAAAAAGCTAGAATGAGTGAGTACCATAAAGTGGAAAGAGTATGTCTATGACAATTCCCAGATCTATTTATTCAGTCTAGTCTTACTCCTGAACTATAGTCACAGATCTCCACCTTCTTCTTGAATATTTTGAATTGGATTTTCATAGGCATCTCAGACAAGAACTCATCTTTCTCCTCAAACCTCCCTCCTGTTTTCTGAATTTCTCTATCACAGTCAAAGATGCTGCCACCTGTCATCTAGATATCCTGTCACCTGTGTTCCTAGCTCTGGTATCATCCTCTACTCCTCACTCTCCCTCACCCCATATATCTAATCCTTTGCCCAAATTTTTCCTTTCTCCCTTCCCAATATTTATCTTATGCATCTTAAAGATCCTCTTCTGTCTATTCCTTTAGCCACAATAGTAATGTAGGAACCCGTTCATCTCGTATCTGAACTATTGCAATAGGCTTCAAACTGGTTTCCTTGATTCATCTCTCCTCTTCAGTTCAATCTCTACTTGGCCACTAAGATGATTTTTCTAAAGCCACTTTACTCATATAATCACCCACCCATCTCAGTGGGCTTCCAACTCTTGGGTCAAATATGGTTCTCTGGAATTTAAAATTCTTCATACTCTAGCCCCTCCTTTCTATGTTTTCAGTCTTTCTGTACTTTGCTACCTTCTGCATACTCTATAATACAGAAATAATGGCCTACAATTCACTGAACATGATATTCTATCTGTAAATGTGAAGTCTTTTACTAGGCTCTCCATGGTGCACAGAATAATATGCCCCTCATCTCTAAGTTCCCTTTAACAAGCTCCCATTTAAGTATTGTCATATTCCATTTGAATACAAGTTCCTTGAAGATAGGGAATATCTAGAGTTCTTTCATTGGTACATATAGCACTCTAGACTTCTCTCTCTTTCTCTTTTCTCTGTCTCTCTCTCTGTCTCTCTCTGTCTCTCTCTCTCTCTCTCTCTCTCTCTCTCTCTCTCTCTCTCTCTCTGACACTCTATTTCTTTCTGTTTCTATCTCTATCTCTCTGTCTTCTGTCTGTCTCTGTCTGTCTCTTTGTCTCCTCTCTCTCTCTCTTTCTCTCTCTCTTTCTCTTTTCTCTGTCTCTCTCTCTGACTCTCTATTTCTGTTTCTATCTCTCTCTCTGTCTTCTCTCTCTCTCTTTCTCTCTCTCTCTCTCTCTCTCTCTCTCTCTCTCTCTTTTCTCTGTCTCTATCACTCTCTGTCTCTGTCTCTGACTCTCTATTTCTCTGTCTCTCTGTCTGTCTCTTTGTCTCTTCTCTCTCTCTCTCTGACTCTCTCTATTTCTCTCTCTCTCTCTCTCTCTCTCTCTCTCTCTCTCTCTCTCTCTCTCTCTCTCTCTAATTCTCTTAGTTTCTTGGCCACCCAGTTGCTTTCTCTGTAAATTGAGAATGCTGGATTCCATGGTATCTAAAATTTCTTCTAGCTCAAAAATTCTATCATATCTATTCTGATGGAATGTGGTAGCATAATATAATAGAAAAGGAGAGTGTCTTGAAGTAAATGGGTAGAATAAAAAGAAGTTAATAATAGTGGAGATAGAAGAGAAAGATACTAGTCCTTAAATGTTGTGAATTGTTCTTTGTACTGAAAAGCAAGTGATAAGTGCAATTGGTATTATTAAGGAGATTTCAGTATTTAGCAATGACATGATTGCCTATTTCTTTTTTTAATATTTGTTTCTTTTTTCATTCATTATGCACACATATGCACAACATATATATATATATGTATATATATATATATATATATATATATATTTAAGTTACAAAATTTCCTTCCACCCTCCCTTCCCAGCCCCCACCCATCAGTGGCAAACAGTCAGGTTAGGATTGTCTATATATATTTTTGATAAACATGTTAATAGATCAGTCATTTTCAGTATGAGGAATTAGGATTAATGGAATTTATCAGATTCTGAAGGGTTGGTTATTTTTATTTTTTATTTTGTTTTTCTTCCTCTGGATGAGGATAACATTGTCCATAACTGGTCTAATATGGTTTCCCTAGCTCTCTGAACTGCTGAGAGGAGCTGCTTTCATTAAAGTTGATCATGCCATGATGTTGTTAATATGTACATTGTACACATTATGTATATATAATATATATGTACTACTCCCTTCACTCAGCATCAGATTCTGTAAGTCATTCCATGTTTCTCTTGAGTCTGACCATTTGTGGTTTCTTATAAAACAATAATATTTCATAGTATTCATATACCGTAACTTGTTTTTCCTTTCCCCAATGCATGGGCATCCCCTCAATTTCCAATTCTTTGCCACTACAAAAGAGCCGCTACAAATATTTTGGAAGATATGGAACTTTTCCTATTTTTTATTTCTTCTGGATATAGACCTAGAAATGAAATTGTTGGATCAAAGGAGATGAACATTTTTATTACTCTTTGGGCATAGTTACTTATTGCTCTCCAGAATGGTTGGATCTGTTCATAACTCCATCACCAATGCATCAATGTCCCAATCCCCCCACAACCTCTCCAACATTGATCATTTTCCCTTTTTCTCATCTTGGCCAATCTGATAAATATGAGGTTATAATACTAAGTTGTTTTAATTTTCACTTCTCTAATCAATAATGATTTGGAGTACTTTTATATATTATCTCTATATAAAGACATATAGATATATAGATATAGCTTTATTTTTCTTCATTTGAAAACTGTCCATTCATATCCTTTGACAATTTATCAATTAGGGAATAAATAATTGCCTATTTCCAAAAAGGATGAAATTAACACACCACAGTTGTCTGCAACAATTAGTTTATCAGTAGGACAATGAGAAATTAATAAGTACTTATCATAGATCATCCACATATTAAATGCTGAAAATACAAAAAATTTTACAAAAGCATGGTCTCTGCCTTCAAGAAACTCATTCTAATAGGAGAGTATGCAAATGACTATGCACACAGAAGATTATATCAAGTAGATGGAAGGTAGTTTCTGAGGGAACACATGAGTAATGATGAAGGGGAAAAGGTCAGCCAAAAAGTCCTCCTACCTATGGTAAGATTGGGGTCTGGTCTTGAAGGAATCCAGGAAAGTTGAGTTGAAAGTGAGGAGAAAGAGACCCTTCCAAGCATTGAGAAGACAAAGTGCCCAGCCTTTTAAGTCAGGGGATAAAATGTACTATGTGAGGAAAAGAAAGAACACTATAACTGGATCCTGGAGTTTGTGAAAGAGACAGGAAAGGTTGGAAAGGACCATGTAATAACAGTATTTAAATACCAACCAAAGAATTACACACACACACACACACACACACACACACACACACACACTGACATGTATGTATGGAAGTATATGTACTCATGGAGATATAGGCAGTCACTGAAATGCATTGAGCCAGGAGAAGACATAGTCAGAACTGTACTTTAGAAAAATGACTTTGATGGTTGAATGAAGAATAGCTTGTAGTAAAGAGAGAAAGAAAGAGAGGAATTAGAAATCTATTGTAGTTACTTAGCAATGAGTCAATGAGGGTCTGAACTAGGGTTATGGTTGCATGAATTGAGGAAAGGAGACACATTTGAGAAATGACTTGAAGGTACTCAAGATTTGCAAGTGGTATTGTTTCTCACTAGATAAAAAGAGATTGAAAATTTGGCTCAAAAAATAGTCAATTAAAGATTTCTAACCATGATGAAGAGAATGATCAGTGACTCAATCATCCATTGCTGCTACTTTTCCATTGGTCTAACTGCTTTTAGATCATTTTCATGTTTATGAACTATTTCATCAGATTTTAGCCTAAAAGATGCCAAAGAAAAAGGAAACACAGACATCCAATGAATAGATATCACAAAAATTAAGATTAGGAGGAAAATTGATATAATCCTAGCAATCTTTGAATGCATTGAGAGTATCTGTGGATTCAGTTTTAATTGACTGGTTTCTGATTGCCATACATAATGGAGAATTGGTGGCAACAGGTGTCAGACATCTCAAATGTCCTGTAAGGATAATGCTGACTTTGTTTATTTATTTTTTATTTATTACTATTTATTCCACTGAATCCACATAGGGTAGTCAGCACTTATATACAAGAAATAGTTCATACTGCTAGATTATGGTCTAAGCATGAAAACCTGGAGAACTGGAGGGTGAGGTAATGGATCTGGTTTGAGTGGGAGGAGAGTGAGATGATGCAGCCCCCCGCTACTATTTCAGTGGCTGTTCTTTCCCTAATGCCTGTTTCCATGGCTGCAGATCCTACCCTCGCCTCAACTGCTGTTTCCATTGAAGCAACTCTTCAAGTCTTTTATTCAAAATTCATTTAAAATGGCAGTAAGTTTCTTGGGATGGGGGAGGTAATTTTAGCAGGTCCATGATACTTTTTCCTGCTAGCAAAAAAACATCAGTGAGATTATCCAGTTTCATTTGATTATGGGAACTACATGAGAGGCAGTCTAAGTGAATTGAGGTAGGGGAGGAAAGTGTGCAAAAATGGAAAATTAATATGTCAACTATAGATCTAAAAAATGGCAATTGGATGGGGGAGTCTCAAGATGACATGCTAGTAAATTTCAAAGATCTAGCAATTTTCAGAGGAAAAAACTTTTCAAAAGTTAGGATTATTCACATGAAACATTGAGTTAGTTATCACAAATTGTTCTCTGGAAAAGGATAGTTGGGTTTGGATGAAAAAGCAAATTATCCCTCCTTCTTTCTACAGCTTTAGGAGTATCTAGTACTCTAGGGATTCCACCAATTAAGAAGACATTTCAGACATAGGACATGTGGCTTCTGAGGACAGTGAATCTCCTTAAAGTATGCTACTCAGATAATCAATCTCATATCATTTAATACAGAGATCTCAGCTTCTTGTTATTGTTATTAAGTGATTTTTAAATTTTGTCTGACTCTGTGTGGCCTCATTTAGGGTTTTCTTGGTAGAACTACTGCAGTGGTTTGTTATTTCCTTCTCCAATTCAGTTTATAGATGAAGAAATTGAGGCAGAGATATCTAGAGATAGAGGCAGTCACATAACTAGTCAGTGTCTGAGTCCAGATTTGAGCTCAAAATGTCTTTAAGACCCCCAGACCTGTTCAGGTCCAAGTCAGAAAGGTTCTGGGTATTTAAGCAGCACTTTTTGTGACTATATGATATGCATATAATGGAATATTTCTGTATTTGTAAGAATAAAATTGTAAAGAATTTTGAGAAATATAGGAGCACTTAGATGAACTCACAAAATAAACTGTGAAAATAATATAAACTGATTTAAATGCTCAACTATTGGGAAATGTCTAAACAAGTTGTGGTATGTGATTATGATGGAATATTTTTGTGCCAAAAGAAATGATGAAGGGGTGGTTTCACAAAAAATCATGGCAAGACCTTTATGAACTGATGCAAAGTGAAGTGAGAACTGTGATCATTGTGTACAGTGATAGCAATGCTGCAATTATGATCAATAGCAAAAGACTTGGCTACTTTGATTAATACATGTCCAACATAGTTCCAAAGTAATCATGAAAAAAGTTATTTGCCTCCAGAGAGAGAACAAATTAATTCTGAATGCAAATTGAAGCATAATTTTCTCACATCCTTTACTTTTAAAAAATATGGCTAATTTGGAAATATATATTTTGCATGATTTCACATGTATATGTGATAGTATAATGCTTGTCTTCTCATTGGATTAAGGAGGGGTTGGGAGGAAAGAAGAGCATTTGAAACTCAAAATTTAAAAGCAAAAAAGAAGTTAAAATAAATAATAATTTGGAGACAAAAACAAAACAAAATGTAAAATTGAGAAAATTGGAACAGAGCCAAAAACTGAATACTTCTAAAGATTAATTATACTGATTGTGAAGAAAGAAGGAAATACACTTACCTTTTTACTGAAAGAATACATTAACACATGTGGTGGATGAGTCTCTTGATTTTACTTGGTTTTTTTTTGTCACAAGGAAAGATCTTGAAAAGTAGGAAGAATAGTACTATATCTAAAAAATATTTGATGTAAGAATAATTTGCTTCAACCAAACTTAAAAAATTATTTGAGGAACAAAAATGTAAACTTACTTTAATATTCTACTTCAGGACCTAGCATCATAACTTACTGCTTCATTTTTTCCTGCCTTTTCTATTTCCTTGCTTGAAGCATCAAAAAGTGCCACAACTTTTTGATTTCCTCAAATATCAGAGGCACCTTCTCCTAGAATTTCCTCGTTCTATTAGAGCAATCGCATTTCCCTATTATCTTCTGCTATCAAGCCCTTTACTCTCATCTAATTAAATCTTTTATGCAGTATTGCTAGGTTCTACTCTTTCTTCAACCTGCCTCAGAATTCCCACTCCTGCCTCTTCTCTTTCCTCCTTCTTTATGACCTTGAAATCCTATTTTAAAAAGAAAGTCTTCAAAGGGCAATCACATTACAAGAAGACAGTCCTAGGATTCAAACCTGTTTCCAATCAGTCATTCAATGAATTTTTATTAAATCCTAATCACCTTGATTGAAAACATAAATAAAAACAGAATGACAGTCTGTTACTCTCCACCTTACTGTAGAAGACAAAACATAAAATGTATGTGAGGTCAGGAAAATACCTAGCAGCAGTACAGAGAGAAATGATTACGTCTTTGACGTGAGCCCCCTCCTTAAACTGGAATTTCTCAGAGAAACTAACCAATCAGAAGGTGAGGTCCTAGGAGAGGAGAATACTTCAATTGTGAGAAGTAATTCCTGGAAGGAGTGAGCTCCACGGTGGAGAGGTAGCTATGACATGATAGATAATGTCCTGTGGTAATGAATCAGGAATACAATTTGGAGAGAAATTATAATAAGTACCTATTCAATGAAAGATATACTTGAAGGATAAGTTGGTAAAGATATGAATTCCAAATGCTTTATCTTGTCACATTCTCCAAGGTCAGTTACATTCCTTGAGGTAGGAGAGCTGGATTTTTAAATTTAACTCATTACAGACAAACTGAACTCTGAACTCATGATGGAGATGTTTGTCCTTCATTCCTGAAGAAGACCATGACATCAAAGAAGTGATGCCATGACAAGCACATAAACTGAATTTGAATGAGGTGTTACTTTGCTAAGTCACCAGTCTCACATTTTCCTCCTGAACTGTCTGAGTCCAGTGGCCAGATATGAATCAGGATGACTGGAGATCACCCTGGTTGCTAGGCAATCAGGATTAAGTGACTTGCCCAAGGTCACACAGAAAGTATCAAGTGTTTGAGGCCAAATTCAAACTCTCATCTTCTAGTGCTCAATCCACTGGACCACTATTACACTCCCTCTGAGCTAAATGCAGAGAAAAAAGAACTGTCTTAAACAGCTACTGAACAGAGTCATAAAATCAATTACTTGTAAATAAGATCAATGAACAAATAACAGGATACATTTTATTTATTCTTATTCCCTTATTTCAGTTCATGTGCATTCTAATATCTTCCCTAATATTCTACTTTTCATTCACTTCTGCGTCCAATTCATCCCTCTTAGCCCTGCCAGATCTTTCTTAAGAATAGATCTTGTTATACTTCTCTACTGTATGAACAATGAATTTTGCTCTTTTAAGATATATATATTTATAAATATAAAAAAATGTATATTTTAAACATTTCAGTAACACAAGGGTTGAAACTTTACCCTTTGCATAAAGTTTCCTTTTAAAAAAAGATCAAATTAGAGAACCAAGGGAGTAGATGAGATCCAACATTCACTTAGATGCTTAAGTCAATTTTGCAATTGAATAGGATGCTTTGAGGCAAGTCACTTAATTATAATAGAATCAAGGCTTGCCTTCTCAATCCCACCAAAAGGCCATCCAGGTATACTTTGCCTTGATGGTCTTTTAGCTATTGTCAGCTCCCTCTGTCTCTTCCCCACCTTGCCCCCATCCCATCCTAAGTAGGGTGCTATATCATTCTTTGGACAAGCAGGAGGTGACATTTCAGATCATACCTTCTGATGGACAAGGCTATTTAAGGAAAACAGTAGGCCTCTATTTGGAGAGGTCTAGCTGTCTAGCCAAACACCTCCACTCTGCCATACATACTGGAGAATTCTGCAACTTAGAGAAATATCAGTGAATGGCTGTTAACCTAATTCTGTTTTGCTCTTTCTAATCCTCTGGTTGCATTTGTCCCTGGTTAGGACAAACTCTTGGAAGGTTAATACATTTATATTGGTGAGAACACCTCCTCACTTTAGGGGACCTCTTTCACAGTTGCTAAAGTCTTCACTGTCCAGTGCCCAAAAATTAAATTTCACTCTGCATTATCTGGTATTTAAGATTTTCCTCAATCTGGTGTCATCTTGCTCTTCATATTTTCTCTAATATTCCACTTCACCTCTACATTTTAATTTAATAGGGTAATTCTGTCATTGAAATATGTCTTGATTTAGCCATTTTTGTGGCTTTTGCTCACGGCGTTTTCCAGGATAGGAACATCGTTTTTTCTCCTTTTACATTCCAGTACTCCAAGGGATCTATGACCCTATTCATATGAACATTCCTTGTATTAGAAGAGAAGCATTCCCTCCAGGAGTAACTCAAACTCCACCCATACTTTTCCATTCTGTGTCACTTTCATTCAAGATTATGATGTTCATTCCTCATTCTCAAGGAAGACCATAGCATCAGGAAGGTGATGCCATGACAAGCAAGTGAATTAGATTTGACTGAAGGGAGTGTTTGATAAGTCACCCCTCTCACTTTCTTCTACAGAACCAGATATGAATCAGGAAAACTGGAAATGACCCTGGATACTAGGAAATCAGGGATAAGTGACTTGCCCAGGGTCATATGCCTAGTATTGTGTTTGAGGTCAGATTTGAACTCAGATCCTCCTGGCTCAAGGGCTGGTGTTCTATTCACTGAATCACCTAGGGGTCATCTACCCAAGGGTCCCCTAATATTTTGAATGCATCCCTCAATTTTTCTTTGATGTCATGAAGATACTAAGGTAATACATGAATTGTCTCTCTCCCTCTTGACATGGGATTAGTTCATATATTTTTCTGATGGATTACTTCTTTAATGAAGTTGACATCTTTTCCCCAATGTGATTCTTCTTTCTAATGTATTGTTGCCTACTCATGGGAGTCATATATGTTTCTAATTGCCTTTAGTTGACCCTCAAGTTCAGTCCTTCAGAGATCATAGTGTTCCACGACTCATAGCATATACCACTATTGTACCCTAGCATTTAAATAAATGATTCCCTATTTCAAGGAGAAGTTTAAAATAGGTGGGGGAAAACAGCACAATTTTCCAAAGGCAATACTACCTACTTTCCTCCTGATTCATTCAAGGCCATCTGTGTCTGACCCAGATATTTTACTGATGAATAAGATCTATGCGTTGTCTATCCAATTGAATTATAGTCTGAAAAATGAACAATCCATGGCCCAACTAAAACAGTACCCTCTTTAGAACATCTTCCTTCCTTTCTTGTGAAGCCCTCATTATTCTACCCCCCATCCCAGCTCACAATGTAATTTTTAAAAGTTTTTATATTGGTCTTATGATATCTCTTTTGAAAGTTACCTTACCTTTCCATCTGAAACTTAGGTCTCTCTTCATTCATGACTCATTTACCCAGACCTCTGTATTCTGGGCCCCAGTCCTGTTTTACTTCATTCACACATCAACTCTCTTCTGGGCTTCTCATCTTCCTCCTCAACAATTGCTTCATCCTTTGCTGGGCACCTATATTCCCCTTCTCCATCTTCCAGTTTTCCTGTATGTATTATCTGACCAAATTAGAATATAAGCCCCTGGAATTTAGAGTTAATCTTTATATGCTTCTTTTTCTCTGGAGTCTAATCCACCATCAGGAAAAACTCATCATCAAGAAATTCTTCATTAGGGGATTGCTTCAGTTTTAATACTTACATTTCATCAGAATCCTTAGGAACCTCTGCCAATCTCCCAAAGTGACCATCTGTAAAGAGAGCTCAAAATCCAACAAATTCTATTACCATGTCTCTACCCCCTCTCATTTTTAGCTTCCTTTTGACTGACTTATTTGATTGTAAACTACTTGAGTCTCCTCTCCTCTCCTCTCCTCTCCTCTCCTCTCCTCTCCTCTCCTCTCCTCTCCTCTCCTCTCCTCTCCTCTCCTCTCCTCTCCTCTCCTCTCCTCTTCTCTCACTCTCTCTTCCTTTTTCCCTTTCCCCTAGCCCTTAAATTATCTTGTACATATGTTGTGAATGCCACCCACCATTTGCCCCATCCTCTTCAGGATATAAGCTTTTGGGGTTTTTACAAGGCAAATGGGGTTAAGTGGCTTGCCCAAGACCACACAGCTAGGTAATTATTAAGTGTCTGAGGCCAGATTTGAACCCAGCTACTCCTGACGCTAAGCCCGGTGCTTTATCTACTATGTCACCTAGCCACCCAGATATAAACTTTTTGAATGAAGAGATTTTTTTAAAAAATTATGGTCCCTGGAACCCTAACTTTCATGTCTTAAGCAATTAACATTTATTGTTGTTATTATTTTTCTTTTTTGAATTCATTGAATCATGTTTATTAGAGTTATTTCTGTAAAACCTAAGGAAGTCAGTAAAAGGGATGGACTCAATTTGTTTCATTTTTGCATTTACATCATGCCTCTTAAAGGGACTAATTGAAGTAATGAAACCGATTTCATGTCATCCCACCCTACCCCCCCTCAAAAAAACTCATCTTCATTAATTTCACCAATTTTTATCTAAAGCACTTTTACATTAATTTTATTTGATACTTATTTTACTCTGAGAGATAGATTATTTCACTTTTTGAGAAATTCAGGACCAGAAAGGTTAAGTAATGTTCCAAAATCACACTTATTTTGTAGCACAATCTAAGCTAGAACATGTTCCCTGTCTCCAAATTTCTTGAGTTTTCATGATATGAAAAACAAGTTCAAATTTTATTTTGCATACCCATCATTTAAAGTGATCCTACTAATCAGAACTGGCCCTCTAAGATTTCATAGAGATCTGCACACTTTAGAGTAGTTATCATAGAAAAACAACTACAAGGGGGCGGAGCCAAGATGGCGACATGAAGGGATCCAGTCTTAGGAGCTCTCTGATAAAACTCATAAACTAAGGACTCTAACTAAACTTTCGAAAGACAGAACCCAAAAAGGGACCCAGTGAGGCAGTTCTCCTACTCAAGGTAACCTGGAAAAGAGCAGAAAGGCTCTGCTCCCTGGGGTCGGAGGGGAAGCGAAAGAACTTCAGCCTCCCGGAGGCAGTCCCAGGGCGCTGGGAGCCCCAGCTCACAGCAGCAGGGGAGTCTCCTGAGCTGCACCCCGGAGAGCACCAGGCACAAAGTGGGAGAACAGCGGGGGGACCTCTGCCAGAGCGAGCACGTGGAGCCCAGCCCCCAGGACACACAGCAAGCAGCTTGGTCTTTCAGCAGCCTAGACCTGGAAACAGAAGCAGGCAGAGCCCATAAGCAAGAGCCCCCAGGGCATGAGCCCATTGAGCAGAGGGAGGGGAGTGAAGAGAGAGAGACTGCCGAGCTCGGTCCTCTGCCCCTAGAACAGGACTCTGGGGCTCTGACCACATTCAGATCCTGATCCCAGTCTAGGCCCCCCCATAGAACAACAGGGCCCCCCACCTCGGCCCCGTGGCAGAGGGGAGTGCTTATGGTCATTCACAGACCAGGAGGGAGGACAGAGCCTCACACACTGAGACCCTTGTGGGAGTGTCCCAAAAGCTCAGTAAGCACCCCAAAAAACAGGCTTAGACTGGGAAAATGAACAAGCAAAGAAACAAGAGGAAGACCATTGAGAAATATTTTGCAAATGAGCCCAAGAAGGATCAAAATACTCAGTCTGAAGATGAGGAAGCACAAGCTCCTGCATCTAAAGACTCCAAGAAAAACAGAAATTGGGCTCAGGCTATGATAGAGCTCAAAAAAGACTTTGAAAAATTAAATGAGGGAGTTGGAAGAAAAGCTGGGTAAAGAAATGAGAGAGATGCAGGAAAAACATGAAAATGAAGTCAGCAGCTTAGTCAAGGAAATCCAAAAAAAAGATGAAGAAAATAGCATGCTAAAAACCAGCTTAGGGTCAAATGGATTAAACAGTTCAAAAAGTTATTGAGGAGAAGAATGCTTTAAAAATCAAAATTGGCCAGATGGAAAAAGAGATAAGAAAACTCTCTGAGGAGAACAAATCCTTCAGACAAAGAATAGAATTCAGGGAGATTGATGAATTTATGAGAAACCAGGAATCAATACTTTAAAACCAAAAAAATGAAAAATTAGAAGAAAATGTGAAATATTTCATTGAAAAAACAACTGATATGGAAAACAGACTTAGGAAAGATAATCTGAAAATTATTGGAATACCTGAAAATCATGATCAGGAAAAGAGCCTTGACATCATTTTCAAAGAATTACTACAGGAAAATTGCCCTGATATTCTAGAAGCAGAGGGCAAAATAGAAATGGAGAGAATCCACAGATCCCCCGAGAAAGAGATCCCAAAATACCAACCCCCAGGAATATTATAGCCAAGTTCCAGAACTCCCAAGTCAAAGAGAAAATATTACAAACAGCCAGAAGGACACAGTTCAGATATCGTGGAGCTGCAGGCAGGATCACACAGGACTTAGCAGCAACTACATTGGAAGCTCGTAGGGCTTGGAATACAATATACTGGAAGGCAAAAGAGCTTAGAATGCAGCCAAGAACGAACTACCCAGCAAAGCTGAATGTCCTCTTCCAGGGAAAAAGATGGACTTTCAATGAACCAGGGGAATTTCAAAGGTTCCTTTTGGAATGGCCAGAGCTGAACAGAAGGTTTAATCTTCAGATACAGGACTCAGGTGAAGCATGGAGATTAGAGGAGAGGGGGGAAATATGAGGGACTTAATGAGGATGAACTGCATGCATAGAAAAATGATACTGATAATACTCATATGAACTTTCTCAATTAATAGAGCAGGTAGAGGGAGCTTTTATAGTTGAAGCAGAGGAGAAAGCTGAATTCGAAGATAAAATATGGTGTAAAAATGGAGTCAATAGGAAAAAAAAGGGAAATGGAATGGGAGAAAGAAAAAGGAGAGGGGGAATAGTCCAAGATATTTCACATAATAAGATTTTTTTTTATTACAATGCGCTATTGCAATGATATGGAAGGGGGGAGGCAAGGGGGAATGAGGGAACCTTTGCTCTCATCAGAGATGGCTAGGAGAGGAAACAGCAAATATACACAATGGGGTATAGACAACTGGAGTAAGAAGGAGGGGGGAGCAGGGGGAAGGGTGGGGATGTGAATAAAGGAGGAGAGGATGGACCATGGGGGGACAGTGGTCAGATATAACACATTTTCTTTTTTACTTCTTGCAAGGGGCTGGGATTGGATGGCCTGCCCAGGACCATAGGGCCAGGTGGATTCTGGGCCTAAGGGGTGGTATGGGGGCTCAGGGCTTCTTGGCCCCAGGACCAGGGATCTGTCTGCTGTACCATTCAGCGACCCTACAGCAGAGTCAGAGTGAAAAGAGAGAGAAAATATAGTACATGGTAGTGGAGAAATAAGAAAGGAGGGAGTTGAGATCAGCAATGGCAACGTTGGAAAAATATGGAAGTAACTTTTGTGATGGACTTATCATAAAGAATGTGATCCACTCACGACAGAGTTGATGGTGTTGGAACAAAGACTGAAGCACATTTTTTGTTATTATTATTTTCGGGTGGGTGCTGGGCAGGTGGGTCTGGGTGGCCTGCCTGGGGCCACATAGTGGGGTGATCTTTGGGTGACTGGGGCCAGATTCAGACCCAGGTGCTCCTGGCTCAAGGGCCAATGCTCTGTCTGCCACCCAGCCACCCCTACTATTATTACTATTTTATTTTATTTTGGGTCTTTTTTTTTTCTTTCTGGTTTTTGCAGGGCAGTGGGGATCAGATGGCTTGCGTGTCACATGGCTGGGTGATTATTGGGTTTATGAGGCTGGATATGGACTCCAGTGCTCGTGGCTCCAGGGCAGGTACTTCATCCATTGCACCACCTGGACATACCTACAATTATTACTATTATTTTTTTAATTTTAATTTTTTTTCTCTCCCCTTTACTTTTTCGCCCAAGCAAGTCTATCTTATATTCATAGGGGGAGGGGTATTTTGTTTACTTGTAAACAAGTATATTTTATTAATGTAAAAAAAATTGTACAAAATGAGAATAAAAAAATAAATTAAAAAAACAAAAATAAATAAATACAATAATCATGGAAAAAAAAGAAAATCAACTACAAGTGTTAAGAGGAGATTTGCCCAAGGATTCATAGCTAGTTAGAGATAGAAATAATACTCTAAGTCTTCTTATTCTCACTCTCCTATGGTTTCCCAAATTACATGATTTTGTCATTTTCAAAATAAGTCTTAGAAAGATGTAATTAAGATACTCTGCCTTGGAAGGTTCAATTATCTTTTGATAAAAAAAAAAAGTATACAAGGTGAAAAATCCAGTAGCCTTTACGAGGAATTCAGGAAGAGGCAGTTCTCTGGAAAACCTACACTATCAGATCACAACCCAGACACATTGCCAGTCATCTGTCTTTGAGCTTTTTTCCTTTAATATCTTGGAAATTTATTTTTATTTCCTAGTATTTATGGGACACCTATGATATGCTAGCAATGCTTTGAGAGAAACTAAAATGTCTATTACATAGGGCTTGTATATAACTGCTCAAAACTCACTACTTTCTTCTAAGATGGCATTTTTATCATCTCTATCTGTTTAGTGCTTTTTAAATTTTTTTGCTCATTTTGATTGTTTGAACTCTGCTATGGGGATATAGGGAGTACAGACCCAAGATTTTTGTGCTGGGGCTAAGGTCTGATCCCTGATTTATCACTGGCCAAGATGTTGCCTATGCAGCCCAGGGCTATGTAGAGGTTTGTTCACTCCTTTATGTCCAGGTTCTGCCCATGCTGTGGTTTGTTCTCAACCCAATCCTGCCTTTGCTCTAGTGTTCCCAGTGTTCAGACTTTGTTTGGGGTTGGCACCCTCCCTGCAAGCTTACTATCTAGCTTTCAGAACTTGTGCTGTCATCTAGCTGCTGGGACCTGGACTGCACTGTGGCTAAAAGTCTCCTTCTGGCTTTCCCACTCTCCAGTCCAGCTGGGCTTTACTTCCTCTTTTCCCCAGAAGAGACAGATCTTCATTGAAGATCCTCCATGATGTTTTCATTTGAAAAGTTCTTTCAAGCTTGTCTTTTTTTTTGGTGGAATCTGTAGCTTTGGTGTCTGTGCAGAGGTTTCATTTAGTGTTGTGTAGAGACATGCCCCATGACCATGCTAGCTTCGTACCACCATCTTCACTCTGTCCTAGGAGACTAAAATACTCAGTTTAACAGGACAAGAAATCAAAGTCTTGAATAAACTAAGAACAAAGAAATTGAACAAGCCATAAAAGAACTTTTTTTTACATTTTTTTTCATTTTGTTCCAAGGCAATAGAGTTAAGTGGCTTGCCCAAGGCCATATGGCTAGGTAACTATTAAGTGTCTGAGGTCGGATTTGACCCCAGGTACACCTGACTCCAAGGCTGGTGCTCGGTTCACTGTGCCACCTAGTCGTCCCAAGAACTTTTATTAGGAGGAAAAACAGAATAAGATGAATATTAAAAAAAAAAAAACAATTGTCAATGGCTACTTATCAATTCAGTAGTTATTTTGTATGTAGTTACTAGACACCAGGTAGTATGATAACACTGAGAATACAAATAAAGGCAAAAATAGTCTTTATTCTCAAAGAAGTCATAGTCTGATGAGAAAGATAACATAAATAAAACTATGTACAAACAAACATTATAGACAATACATAGATACATAGATAGATATAGCATCAATCAGAGATAATCTAAGTAGGCACAAAACATCACCAAATCGCATGGTTATATTAATAAATATAGAAAGACTGGGAGATACTTCTTGTATAAACTGAAACTTTAGCTGAGACTTAAAGGAAGTCAGGGAATAAAAAATGAAGATATAACAGTGGGGAGAATTCTCTGCATGGAGAACAATCAGTGCAACTTCCTTGAGTAGAACAATTGAATGATATAAGGAAGAGCAAAGAAGTCACTCTCACTGGATCATAGAGTATATGGATGGGAATAAGTGACAAAAAGACTGTTTAATGAGGAAGAGGTCATCCAAAAATAAGATTTTATATTTGATCCTAAAGTTAATAAGGAGCTACAAGAATTGGCATGGTCAAATTTGTACTTTAGGATAATCAGGATGACAAGTGAGTTATAGATGAATTGGAGTGTGGGGGGGGGGGAGATCTTGGCAGAGAGACCAAACCAGAAGATTTTTTAAATAGTCCAGATATAAGGTGATGAGAGCTTGAACCAAAGCCAGAGTAAAGAAAGTGACATATATTAGAAATGTTGCAAAAATAGAATCAACAGAACTTGGCAAAAGATTGAATGTGGAGGGGTGGGGGTGGGGGGGAAAGAAAGAGAGACAAAGAAAGTTGAAAATGATTCTCCCAGGTCATTACCATGATCCAGGATGACTGGAAGAATGGTGGTATCCTTGATAGAAAAAAAGCAGTAAGGAAGAAAGGAACTACTTGAAAAAAAATAGGGAAAGAAGGCATCCCATCCGATTATTTTTAGGAGAACTACCAATATAATAGGACATATTAATAGCAAAAACATTAAATTCATGACAATAAATGAAGAAATACTTTTGACAAGATACAACAGGAATCTTTCTATGTCACAGGTACTTTAAGACTCTAGATTCTATGAGAAAACATAAGACTTTCCTTAATAATATTAATATTGGTAATGATAGAATAAGCAATATATAGCTAAAACCAAGAACTAAATTATATTTAGTGGAATTAAACTAGAAGGCTTTTCAATAAGATCGGGAGGAAGACAAGATTATCAATATTAACCATTGCTATTTAATTGTATATTAAAAATGTTAATCATAAAAATTACGTAAGAAAAAAACTGAGCAAAGTGGAAATATAAGCAAAGGGAAACAAATTTATTATTTTTGTAGATAGTGTGACAGTTACTTAGAAAGCCCTAAAGGATCAACTAACCATTAATTACAAGTGATAAATTAATAGAACATGAAGTATATAAAAGAAATTAATTTATCTTATCAGTATTTCTGGATATTATTATTATTAAAACCAAGCAGGAATAGATAGAAAGAAAAAAATTCATTTTCCTTAACTACAGAATATATAGTACTCTGCCAAGAAACACACAAGAATTATGTAAATATAAATATAAACAATCTTTATACAAATAAGTGAAGAAATATTAATTGCTCATGAGTTGACTAAGCCAATATAATGAAATTGAATTACCAGCTAAATTAATTTACTTACCTAGTATCATGCCAGTCAAAATATCAAATGACTACTTTTTAGAGTTAGGAAAAATAATTTTAAAAATACAAGGGCAAAATTTCAAGAATCTTATAGGAATTAATGAAAAATTTTGGGAAGGAAGGGGATATAACAGTTTTATCTCAAACTATAAACATTAATAAACAAAATATATTTAGTATTAGTTAAGAAATAGGTTAATAAGAGGAATAAAATATATGCACAATATTCAGAATCAAATAAACACAATAGCTTAGTTTTTGATCAACCCAAAGATTTCAAATATTTAGTTCAGAATTTGAAAAAAATCTCCTGGAAAAATTGGAAAGCAGTCTGGTGAATACCAGATATAGCCCAATAAGTTAAACTGTATACAGAAATAAGCTTCAAAGAGGTATCTGTCTTAGTTATAAAAATTTACATAACAGAGAAATTACAGGCACAAAGAAGAAAAACATCTTCAGGTCTATGGATAGGGAAAGTGTTTATGACCAAATAAAAGATAGAGAAGATCAAATGAACAATTTTGATTTCATAAATAATTTCATAAAGGTTTTGCTCAAGCCAAACTAATGCAGTTAATATTAGAATGGAATCAAATAATTTTGGGAGGAAATCTTTGCAGTACATTTTTCTGATGAAAGTCAACCATTCCCAAATTGTTAAATGATGAAATGATATTAAATCAAAAGGTTCAGAGGAAGAAATATGAATTATTAATACTATATAAAGATACTCTAAATTGTTAATAATTAGATAAATGGAAATTAAAACAACTCTGCTATTCCACCTGGCATGAATCAGCTTCCCAAAGTTGACAAAAATAGAAAATAAATTTAGGATGGGTTGTGGGAAAACAGATATTTTAATGCATTGTGGGTCGAGCCCTGAACTAATCTAATGATTCTAGAAAGTAAATTAGGACTATGCTCAATATTTTTGAGATTGGGCATATCCTTTGATCCAGTGGTATCACTGCTATATGGTCTCTACCTAAAAGAGACCAAATAAAGAAGAAAATGACCTAATATGTTAAAAAATATATATCAGCTCTTTTTGCAATGGCAAATTACTGAAAATAAAAGGGAGGCTCATTAACTATGGAATAATTTAATAAATACTTCAGATAAGTATAATAGTTCTAAGAAATGAAGGAGACACTTTCAGAGAAATCAAGAAAGACTTTTAGAAACTTCTACAAAGTAAAATAAATAGAATCTAGAGAATGATTTATATAATAATAAAATTGTAAAGACAATTTTGAAAGAACTCTGATCAACATAATGATCAACTATTGTTTCCATGGATTCATGATAAAACATGCTTCCCACCTGTTTAACAGAGAGATGATAGACTGAGTACAGACTGAGACATAAAATCTTGGACTTGACTGATGTGGGAATTTTTATATTTTTGTTGTGTTTTTTCTTTCTTTTTCAAGGTAGGAAAAAAAAGGTGCATTTTTGTCAACTTAGAAATAAAAAATAAAGCTTTAAAAATAAAAATCAATTAAAGTACCCTGTAAAAAAGAATACAAATCATTGTGAACGTGGATCTGGAACTCAGAATTAGATAAAAAGACAAAGAAAAATCCTAAGGAAAATTATTTAAAGAATTTTTCTTAGTAATATCACCGAATTTGATTTGTATGTAGTTCACAGAAATATGAGCAAAACTAAATACAGTAGAGTTTAAGAAGAACGCATTATTCATATTCCTTTTATTGCTCCTATTCCATCACCCTGTGGTTCAGGGTTTATTAACCTGTATTCAAGGATAGATTTCAAGGGGTCTGAGAATTTGGTTGGGATAAAAATTGTACCTTTACTTTCATTAAACACTAACTAGAATTTAATATTTCCTTTGCAAGAATGTCTCTTCTTGCAACTGTACCTTCTGGTTATCCTTTCCCCAGTGATTGTTTATTCATTGACTTTTTCTGCAATTATTTTCTACAAGTTCATCAGTTTTTTAGATTGCTAAGCAACATTCATTGAACTCTGCAATCTACCAAATACTGTGATCAGTAAATTATACATGCACATATTTATTTTCTTTCTTAACAAACATTTTGAAAAGCTTATTTATTCACAGTCTTCTGCTTGAATAATTCAATTGTTTTTGTGAGCTTAGCAAAGGGCACTGCATTATTACAACCCTACTCAAGTATTTGCTTTATAGGCAGAATATTGTGGCGTTATGATAGATATTCACCTAATTCCCCTCAAAAATGCACTTATTTTATCCATTTATTTATTGAAATGGCCACAAAGTCTTGCTTAACATAAATTTGTTTAAATAAACTATAGTGATTAACATTTTTTCTTTTATATTCTTTAATATAATTTGTAGATGTTCCACTGCCCCTTGTCATTTTTCCAGCAAATGTGTTCAAAGAGGTCACCTATGATGACTCCTTGTCAAAGATTGAATCACCTCTACAATAGCCTTGTCAAGATCCCATCCTCCCTCTGCTTAAAGGATCTGCAGGGATGAGGGACTAATTATTCTCCAATACAACCCAATCTACTTTTGCACATCTGTAATCATTGAGAAGTTTCTCTTGATATTACAACAATATCTGCATTTTTGTAGCATCCATCCATTAGAATACTTCTGCCTTATCAGGTCAAATAGAAAAAGTTTGTTCCCTCTTCTACAAGATAGCCCTTCCCTTATATAATGACTGCAATTATTATGTTCCTTCTATAATAATGTTTATGTGAATTGTAGCTATCTCTATTTGCCATATTAAAAATTAAAATGGATACATTTAAAGGTGTATTAATTTAAATATAATAAGCCTATAACATATTGACATAAATATCTGAAATAAAATAAAATAGTGATGATTGGCATTATTTTGCATATTTTTGCCAATGCTTTAAATATCTGATGTAATAATTATTAAGACAATTAGATACTCATAACTTCTACTGCATTCAATATATTCAATATAATCTTTTGATTGAAATATTATATAGAAAATTCAACCTCATGCAGATGTATAGATGGAAAAGGGAAAATTATTTTTTTAAGTTTTTGGAAGGCAATGGGGTCAAGTGGTTTGCACAAGGTCATACAGCTAGATAATTATTAAGTGTCTGAGCCTGTATTTGAACTCAGGTGCTCCTGACTCCAGGGCCTGTGCTCAATCCACTACACCACTTATCCCAGAAGTTTTAGGGAAATAATTTTGACCTTGAAGACTCCCTGAAATGATCTTGAAGACTCCAGGTTGTCTGTGTATTATTATACTTTGAAAACTGCTATACTAAGATAAACATTTAGAACTAAGCAGTGATATTCAAGATACAAATTGTCACAGATATGAACAGTACTGATTCCTTCTATTACATAATTTTAGATGGTTTGGGCAACCATTTTGTTTCAAACAGCATATCACTCCATGAATGAAATTGAAAGAATTTTTTTTCCATCTATTGCTGATGGAAACAGGGATCTTGCTTTTATAAATAAAGATGGGTTTGAAAATGCAAAACATGTCCCCACTTGTAAGACAATCTGACTTTGAAAATGACACTAGTATCATTAAATCTATTATTGAAATTGATATTAAAATGAATATAAATTGATTCATTCATATGAACCAAAATAAACTGAATTTCCCCCTTATTCTCTTATACACAAGGGGAAAAAAACATCATGCAAACAATGTTTGAAATATGTTTCTCTCTGTTTGGCTATGATATACCTAAAGTAAGTTGACCTATTCAGTGTCATTGCAATGTTTGAACGTTGAAGGGAGGGATTTGAGGAAGCATCTAAAGATCTTGACTTGCCATCTAGTAAGAAACCACAGCAGGCTCTTTCTTAGGGGCAATGTGCTTAAGATAATAAAAAGAACTTCATAATGGTCATTAAGAGTAAAGTCTTGGGGCAGCTAGGTGGCACAGTGGATAGAGCACTGGCCCTGGAGTCAGGAGCATCTGAGTTCAAATCCAGCCTCAGACACTTGATAATTACCTAGCCGTGTGGTCTTGGGCAAGCCACTTAACCCCATTGCCTTGCAAAAAAAAAAAAGAGTAAAGTCTTGTGAGACTTAGCCTTACCAATCTAAAATTATATTACAAAGCATCTGTCATCAAAACTGTTTGGTATTCAAGATAAGATACAAATGGATACAGAATTTAGACATAAAAACAATACTATAAGCAAATTAGAAGATCAAGGACTAGTTTACCTGTCAGATCTATGGAAAGGGGAGCAGTTTATGATTAAGGAAGAGATAGAGAACATGACCAAAAACAAACTAGATGATTTTGATTACACTAAATTAAAAGGCTTTTGCACAGATAAAACCACTGTAACCAAGATTAAAAGAAATGTAGTAAATTGGGAAGCAATCTTTACAACTAATGATTCTGACAAAGGACTCATTTCTAAAATATACAGAGAACTGAGTCATATTTTTTTTAAAAAAAAGCCATTCCCCAGTTGACAAATGGTCAAAGCATATGCAAAGGCAATTTACAAATGAGATCAAAGCAATCCATAGTTATATGAAAAATTTCTCTAAATCATTACTTATTAGAGAAATGCAAATTAAAGCTTCTCTGAGGTACCACCTCACACCTCTCAGACTGGCCAATATGACCAGAAAGGATAATGATCATTGTTGGAAGGACTGTGGGAAATCTGGGACACTATTACACTGTTGGGGGAGCTGTGAACTCATCCAACCTTTCTGGAGAGAAATTTGGAACTATGCCCAAAGGGCAACAAAAATGTGCATACCCTTTGATCCAGCAATACCACTACTTGGTCTATACCCTGAAGAGCTGATGAAAAAGAGTAAAAACATCACTTATACAAA
Source organism: Macrotis lagotis (assembly GCF_037893015.1). Classification (NCBI taxonomy): domain Eukaryota; kingdom Metazoa; phylum Chordata; class Mammalia; order Peramelemorphia; family Peramelidae; genus Macrotis; species Macrotis lagotis. The sequence continues at coordinate 818,202,555 of NC_133658.1, read as the reverse complement.
AATATTTATAGCAGCCCTGTTTGTGGTGGTAAAGAATTGGAAATCAAGTAAATGTCCTTCAATTGGGGAATGGCTTAGCAAACTGTGGTATATGTATGTCGAGAGGGATGGGAATTCAAGGAAGCCTGGAAGGATTTGCATAAAGTGATGCTGAGTGAGATGAACAGAACCAGAAAAACACTGTACACCCTAACAACAACATGTGGGTGATGATCAACCTTGATGGACTTGATCATTCCATCAGTGCATCAATCAGGGACAATTTTGGGCTGTCTGCAATGGAGAATACCATCTGTATCCAGATAATGAACCATGGAGTTCGAAAAAAGTTCAAGGACTATTCCCTTTAATTTAGGAAAAAAACATATCTTATTGTCTGATCTTGTTATCTCTTATACTTTTTGTTTCTTCCTAAAGGATTTGATGTCTCTCTCATCACACTCAATTTGGATCAATGTACAATATGGAAACAACGTAAAAAAATTGCTTTCTGTGGGGGGTGGGGAGGGAAGTAAGATTGGAGGAAAAAATGTAAAACTCAATAAAATCTTTGCTAAGAAATAGAGTGATGGACCAGTGGAATAGACTAGGTGCAATATCAGGAAATGATTATAGTAATCTGCTGTTTGATAAACCCAAAGAGTCCAGCTATTGGGATAAAAATTCTCCCTTTGATAAAAACTGTTAGGAAAATTAGAAGTTGTTATGGAAGAAACTTGGATTAGACAAACACCTCACATTCTACACCAAGATAAGATAAAATATATACAGAATATAAACATATAAAAAATATTATAAGCAAGCTAGAAGATCAAGGAGTAGGATACCTGTCAGGTCTATGGAAGTGGAAGCCGTTTTTGACCAAGGAAGAGACAGAGAGCATCATTAAAAACAAACTATAAACTTTTGATTACATTAAAAGGCTTTTGCACAGACAAAACCATTGTAACCAAGATCAAAAGAAATGTAGTAAATTAGGAAACAATTTTTCAACTTGTACTTCTGAAAAAGGAACCATTTCTAAAATATACAGAGAACTGAGTCAAATTTTCAAAAAAGCAAGCCATTCCCCAGTTAACAACTGATCAAAGCATATGCAAAAGCAATTTACAGATGAGGAAATCAAAGCAATCCATAGTCACATGAAAAATTGCTCTAAATTGCTACTTATTAGAGAAATGCAAATTAAAGCATCTCTGAGGTACCACCTCACACCTCTCAGACTGGCCAATATGATCAGAAAGGACAATGATCAATGGTGAAAGGGATATAGGAAATCTGGGACACCAATGCATTGCTGGTGGAGCTGTGAACTTATCCAACCTTTCTGGAGAGCATTTTGGAATTATGCTCACATGGCAACATAAATAGGCATACCCTTTGATCCAGCAATATTACTACTGGGTTTATACCCTGAAGAGATTATGAAAAAGGGTAAAAACATCACTCGTACAAAAATATTCATAGCAGCCCTGTTTATGGTGGCAAACAACTGGAAATTTAGTGAATATCCTTCAATTAGGAAATGGTTTAACAAACTGTAGTATATTTATGTCATGAAATACTATTCTATTAGAAACCAGGAGGGATGGGAATTCAGGGAAGTCTGGAAGGATTTGCATGAACTGATGCTGAGTGAGATGAGCAGAACATAAGTATTACAGGAAACCCATACAGTGGAAGTACAAACATCAAAATATTTTAAGTTCATGGTCCCCAGGTTACTAACTCTTGTTCTAAATAATCTCAGGAATTTTTTTTTTTACTTTTTGCAAGGCAAATGGGGTTAAGTGGCTTGCCCAAGGCCACACAGCTACGTAATTATTAAGTGTCTGAGACCAGATTTGAACCCAGGTACTCCTGACTCCAGGCCGGTGCTTTATCCACTGAGCTATCTAGCCACCCCTCAGGAATGTTTTTGAGGTTGACTCCAGACCAATCCAAATTTTCATTTTCAAAAGATCTGAAGCAACTTTATAAAAGGCAAATAGCATCAGAATATCAAGAAATATTTTCTTTTTACCAAAACTAAAGCTATTCCAATCAAACAAAAATAACACATGCTTTCTCTTGTCATAGTGGGGTACATGATAGAAGAAAGAAAGTGATTTTTTTATGGATACAGAGTCTGAATATTTGAAAGTGAAGAAGTCCACCAATTTACCAAGTTTATTGATACATCATTAAGTAACTGGTATTTTTTTAGTGTGACAGTTATTTTCATGAAATCATCTGCTTAGTTTAACCCTGAGACAATATAGCTTAAAGATGTTTTTACTGGACAAATATTTAAAGATAGGACATTATCACAATGGTTTGAATTCAGCATTGCTCATTTCCTTACCACTTGATGTCTCTCACTACTATACTTCCTGAATCAATGCTTTATTTGGAGAAAGTGATCTTTATTTTTGTTTAGTTGGTTTTGATCTCAACATATGATTTTATTGACCTAGGGAACTCCAATTTTGGAAGTTCTTTCCAATGATGCAGATCATACATTCTTTTTAATTTAGCCTCAAAATGTTGCCTGGAACATAGATCAATTGATTCACCTAGAGGAACATATGAATCCAGGTCTCCTTGATTGTGAAGCCGGTCCTTCCTTGCTTCCTAACTTGGTGAAGATGAATACATTGCATGTCAAATAATGTCCTAGAACACTAGGGAGACCCTCTTAATTATGCAATAGAAAATCTTCTAGAAATATGGCAATACCTTTGACCTATACATTTCCATTCTGGGACCTACACTCTTTTAGTCTCTTTTGATTACTTAATAAATATAAATCCTGAAGTCCAATTAGAACAACATAAAGAGGTTCTCATTTGCAAACCTGATAAACTGAAAGAAGGATTTGGGGGGTTGATGGGGTTGAGAATCACTCTTTTGGGAACTAATTAATTGAGATTTTTCATTATTAATTCAAATGTTAAAATTCAGAGATCCATTGTTACAATAAATTTCATAGAAAATCAGAAGCATTTTTTTTGTTTCCCTCACAAGAAGAATTTTTTAACCCACTAGTTATATAACATTGACTCTTTTTATTCCTTGTGAGCTTGTTGCTATGGAAATCTTCCCATACTATCTGCAGACATGACTCACAAGAACTGGGTACATTTAGAACTGCAATACTGCAGTGTATCATAAGGAAAATTTAATAAAACAGTGAAAGGAATCAAGTCAAAACTGCATGCTCCATTCACCCTCCCCCCTCAAAAAAAGAACTTTTCTGACCATTCTTGACTGGTGGCAACTAAATTTTAATTCTTTTTTTGCTCATTTTATGATACCTTCCTTCAAAAAAAGACTGTCATCTTACAGGACTCCAAGAGAGAAGTTATTTGGAGGACCTGAATCTTGGACATATACATTAAAATTATTCTGGTCCCTCTGACCATTCTCTGTCCACCCCCCAAACACACATATACACAATTTCTAACCATTATATTAAGTTTGTAAATAGCCAGTAAAAATGGTAATAGTACTTAGTAAGACTTTTTTAAATGGGAACCTAGAATTCATTTGATGTTTGATTGTTGTCCTTCATTCTCTAAGAGGACCAAAATGACATCACTATGCTAGAGTCAAGTTATACTATGTCCTACTGTGACTGATCACAAAATAAACTCAGAATGCTCTACCACAGGTCAGGAACAAATAGATCATGTGAATATTTGGGGATGAATTCTCTAACTATGTGTATCTCATATTTATTTTGAGGTCAAAGGTCAATAATTTGCAAACATACATTACACAAAAATCACATTGTAGTCATAAGTGCTGAATTGGGGGAAGCCATCTACGCTTTTCTGCTTTGACTTTTTGATCCCATTATATCTAAATCCCAGAAAAGTTTCAGAAGACTAATAGATCACCAACTTGTGCTGATAATTTTGAGATGAAATGGCCACATTAACATTAAAGATTTACTTAGAGCTTTGACATGATTTGAACACCAAGATGGAATAGATAGGAGTTTGTTTTTCCCAAACTCTATAAAAATGATCCTTCAAAACTCCTCCTCTCCCACCCTCTTCTATTTCGATGGAGTCCATGCTTCTGAGTCCTCCCAACTCTAATCCATGGTTGCAGTAGGTGATTATCTTTGCCTTTCCTTGTCCCTATTCTCTTGTCCATCACTGCTTGCCTCCCTCCACCACTCTATCTCCCATGGTCTGCCTCTGTATCCCTACCCTCTTTTTACCATATATCTCTATTCTTCCTGTGCCCTCTACCTCTACAACTTTCTGAGTCTTATTAAAGTGTGATTGAAGCCTCACTTACTATTTCCATCCTGCCCTATCCCAGCAAAAGTCCAAAGAAACTGGGCATGGCCACACAGATCACAAAATTTCATAAATTAATTAGTAGTTCAGAGTGAATGATGTGGATCTTAGATTCTGTACCTCAACAAGTGACTATTCAAAAAGATGTAACTAATACTGTCACCATCCACTAGTGCTATTAGAGTCCCAGTGAAATCTGTGAAGTCTAGTTTTGATGTCTGTTAGCCAATCAAGAATCATTCTTCTTTTACAGTGTGATCAAAATGAAAATATGTGTTAAAAGGTTATACACATATAACCTATATCACAATACTAGCTATCCTACAGGAAAGGAAGGATGAGAATATTTTACAAAAATGAATTTTGAAAATTATCTCTAGGTATAATTGGGAAAAATAAATAAATTAAGAATAATTTAAGTTCTTTATTATGGTTCTACTTAAACAGAGAATTCTTCCCTCCTCTGACTTTTCATAATTCCCTTTGGATCTTATATTGTTACTGTCGCTTAGTCATTTTCAGCTATGAGTTACACTTCATGACCCCATTTTGGGTTTTCTTGGCAAAGATACCTGGCATTTCCTTCTCCAGTTCATTTTACAGCTAAGGAAATGAGGCAAATAGAGTTAAATGATTTTTCCAGGGCCTAGTATCTGAGTTTGAATTTGAACTCTGATCATGCTGAGTCCAGACCCAGTGTTTGCTTCACTGTGCTATCTAGTGGTCACTGGTCTTATATACAATTTTATTGTAGAACTTTTAATATCATGAATCACTTCAATTTATCATTCATTTAGTGTCCTCTATACTTTACTCATCTACAAGCTGCTGATATGACTGAAATCATGAATATATTTCTCAGCCCTAATCAGGGATATTCTGGAGCCATTCATCCAAGTAGAATTTACCCCTCAGAAACAGATAAATGCCACAAACCATTTATTGCTTTTTTAAATGTCTGGACTAAAGAAAGTTATATAAAAATGTTAATAATGAAGATTAAACTTAAGAATCTGTCATTATAATTTTATTTTTTTCAGAGAACTACTTATTAAAGATATTAATAAACCCCTATATCCCTATGTACAAGAAACTGTGCTCAGCCCTGGAAACATGCAGGAAGACATAAATGAAACTTTCCTTATCCTGCCATATAATCACACTTCATTTTACAAGAGCAATATAACAAGGACATAGATATGGAATTTTCAATAAATTATAGCAATATTATAAAAGAAATCTTTAAAAAATTTTTCATAAGTGGATGCAATGGTCATTTTAGTCTTTAAGCTTAAAACTGTACCAAAATTTTTGAAACACCATGTCTTATCTAAAATACTTACTTTTGTGTGTAGGTTATCTCAAAGTAGTTTCCATGAGGTCAGGTATTATGTTTCATCTAAACTTTTCAATTCTCCCATATCTAATCCAGATGTTGAAATTAATTGTTTGCTACAGTTTTTCTGAATTTGTGACTTCCCCTCCAATTAGAATGTAAAGTTCCATAAAGGTAAACTGTATACGTTCTCAAGAACTTAGGACAGTGCTCTTGCTCCATACTTTTATGTTTATCAAATAGAAACTAATTTAAGGGAACTGATGTCCTAGAGCTAGGGATAAATTAGTGATTTGATTTGGAATTACCATTAGAAACAGTTCCTAAAGTCACTGTCTGGCTGAACATCAGCCTTACCTAAAACATTCTCATCTAGAAACAGTCTGTGTGATATTCCTGGAACCCAAACCCAGACATTCTAATGGACCATGTTGTGTCTTTGTCCTATGAAGTCCTGTCTAGTTATTGAGAGTCTTGATTAGCCATTAATCACTTCTTGACTGCATTTGAGATGCTCAATTATTTTTAATGATCTCATCTTCCAGAGAATGAGAGGCAATATGGTAATTATCACAGTTGTTAGGAGGTACTGCTGGGTTTTCTTCATAAGCAGAGCACTTACAAAAGATTCAGACTCCTATAGTTAGCAGGTGGATGACTATCATGTCTCTACTTACTTTATAGTGTCATTTTTGAGAAACTTGCTGTACAAATGCTAAGATATTTTATTTCTGGGGAAAAAGAGTTCTCTCAATTTCCTCCAGGCTTCCAATATATTTATATGCATATATGTACATATGTTTGTATACATATATATATAATGTGTGTGTGTGTATATATTCTGAGTTTACACATATAAATATATCTATATATTTAAATTATAATTCATATGTTTCATGAAGTACATTCTCAGAAAAGTTCAAACAGAAGGATCCCATATTTTTTGGTGAGATTTTCTTTAGTCTTACTTTTTTTTCACATGACATTGAACTGATTGCTTTGATCCCTGAAAGACTTCAGGACTCCTCAATGAGATCCAAGACTATTCAAAAGTGTTTAACTTAGACATCTACCAAAACAAGTTTTAAAATAAGGGAAATATTTGGATTATGGTATGCAGTTGTTGGATAGGTAGCCCAGCTGGGTAGATAGGCTTAAGGATGGTTTAAGTCAAGGGATAGATGGGAAAGTAGGCATCATGTTAGTATATTTATCTTAGACAAATACTATAGTTGAATAAGGAGAGCTGAATGGAAGTCAGCATGAGAGAAGACTGGATTATATTTAGAAAATCACCCTGAGTCAATGCTTTGCCATAAAATCTCATCTTTTTAGCGTTGATATTCTTTGAGTGATATTATATGACTAATATCATAGAGTACCATAGTCCAAGTTGAATCAAAAATGCAAGTGAACCCAAGGCAATTATAAGATTTCCAGTTGCTCTAAGTAGATTGTAGCATCTTAAGTGCCAATAACATTATGGACACATGTTTGGAAAAAAGAAGATCTATCCTATAGTGAAAGTGGTGGACAACATATACACCAATAGAGTGTCACACTTACAATCTCCCCCCCAAAAAAATTAGAGAATTCTTGGAAGATCTTCATTTTTTCTACTAGATTTTCCATGGAAAACTTAAGGGAAAGCATGAAAAATAGTTACAAAATCAACCAGTCTACACCAATAAACATATCTTAAGCCCACTTTGTCTTCCTAGATGACCAAATTTCTTCTACACTCTTGCCTCATTTTTATTTTCTCTTACCTACAGTCCTGATAGATTTCTATCCCCATCTTCCCTTATGCTTTTTCTATAGGAGTCATTCCTTGTGGCACATCATTCATTATGATGAAAGAGAGAAAAGGGGGTTATCCCAGTGACACTGAACAAGTATGTGTGTGTGTAACTATTGAGGTTGTCCAAAATGAACTATAACGTGAATTGTTTGTTCAGAGACAAAATGGCTTCCTATTGAGAATGCAGAAATTCCCATCTCACGTGGCATATCGGTCTCTATGACTACTAAGATCCCACCCAGCTTAAGAATCTAAGATATTAGGTTTATACAGACAGAGGAAACTCAAGTGAAATGACATTATGTAACCATTCCTCCTTAGTCAGGGGAGCATTCTGACCAAACTCTCAAGACATAGTTCACCCTAAGTTGCACAGTCATATATTAAGACCCAGGAGCTAAGGTAAGAACTGCCTGTATGCAGAAAGAAACCAGATTAAAGCATTAAGAGATAGTAATAGTAAAGTTTCTTTGATTTTCACTGACTTAAATAATGCATTTTAAAATAGTAAAATTGAAAATATTATTTTCAAAGCTAGATGGTTTCATCAAATAAAGGAGGCAACTAGGTGGCATGGTGGATAGAATGCTGAGCCTGGAGTCCCAGCCTCAGATACTCATTAACTGTCTAACCTTGGGAGAATTATTTAATCACTACCCCCTTCAATTTCCCCATTTATAAAACAGAATTGATAACAGCAACTACCCTTGCCTCATAGTTGTTTTGAGAAATGAAATCATATTTGTAAAGTGCTTGGCACATAAAACATATATATACTCAATATACTCTGATCTTATTGAATTGGATATTATATTTATCAATAATAAAATATCTAAAATTTTCATATTGTTTAAGGTTCCCAAAGTGCTTTGTCCATGTTATTTCATTTAAACTTCACAATATCTCTGGAAGGTAGGTGCTGTTATTGTTTCTGTTTTACAGATAAGAATTATGAATTTTTCTCAGAAATCTCTGCAGTGTTAAAGGAATTAATGTAGTCAGTCATGTGCAAATAGTTGGAGGATCTCACCATCCATTGCAAATCACTCTTTGGCATGGACTTTGCACTAGATCTCCTCTGTTCTTGGCACCAACTTTGGCAAGTATTTAAACTCCTTGTTAGTCTTTTTTGCCTCATAGGATAATCTTTTTGTTCAGAGAAAGTTAATGCTCTTGTTATATTGATTATGGAATGTTGAATGATTTTGAAATATGAGTGATACAACTTATTAGAAGAGAGAATTTAAATAAACCTTATTCTATAATATAAATTTTTTCATAATCAACCATCAGTACAGTGGGATTTTGCATTCTCTCATTCTTTCAACTAATTGCATGAGAGTAAAGATGTATGTATTGTTTCTTTCAAAAATCTGTTTCCTTCTAATCTCCTTATTAGGAATGCCTTTAAATGCCTATATAGATTTTGCTCATAAATAGTCTGTACAGTCGTAAAAGCAGGCATATAACTGATGATCTCTTAATTGCCTTTTCCAGAAATATATATATATATATATACAGATATATATATATATAAACATGCATACATACATATACTTCATAATTCAGTTTTAGTTTTCCTCCACATTCTTGCTATCTTTCTTCCTTCAAATGATTAGTGCATCAACTCTTCAACACTATCATGATTAGGTCATCTCTAGAATAAATATACTTTGTATTTCTAGTCTGATCTGACTGTTTTTCTTGTCTTTGTTCTTGTTGGTGCCATTTCTACTTCCTCTATAAACATATTTAATCTGTGATTTTGAAATACAAGGATGATTGCTCCACTAATTTTGATAATTAAAAAAGTTTGTTATAGACATATTTGAGATACTTTCCATTTTTCTTTTTTTTATGTTTGAGTTCCATTTTCATGTCTCTCATTGCTCTTGGGGTTGACTTTGCTTAGTTCAGTCTCTTGTAAACTTCCCTTAATTTGGCTTTATTTTCTACTACTTCTTTCTGTTTGATGAGATTCATAATTTTCTATTATAAATCTCCCCAATATTTTATAAATGAGTTTAAATTCTAAGCTGCTGTGACTTTTGGCTGCCTTCTTTCTCCCTTTGGCAAGTAAGTTAAGTTTTTTGTTATGTACTTCTTTGAATTTAAATCATTGAATATAAGTTCATATTGAGCTAATGGGAAGGATTTTAGCAAGGTATTTTTTTTGTAAAATTCCTCTGCTCTTTCAACTGCTATAGCTGATGTTGTTGCACAGGCAACAATAATTTTCATATTAGTATTTTTCTAATATTAATCCTGAAGTTTGCAATATTAGATGACCAAATGCCCTTATGAAATTGTTTCTCATTACTTTCAGACATAAATGAAAAAAATAACAATTCCTTTCTTCATCTCTTCAAGAAACACCTCTGAGTAATCCTTCCATTTAGTTGCTCTTCTAACTTTCTTCTGGTTTCATTTATACAGAGAAAATCAAAATAAATATGATTCAGCATCTCCATCAAACCATGCACTCATTGTTTATTGAATAAAGATCTCGTATTTAAAGTACCAACAGCCAAGTTTGAGTTACAGATAGTCTATAAACTATATAATTATTACATTGATGAGCAAGATAAAATTATATAACATATGCGAAGCACCTTGCAAATTTTAAAGTCCTATATAGATGTGAGCTATCATCATCATCATCATCATCATCATCATTTTCATCAGCAACAAATTCTGGCTCACCCCCTTCAACCAATTTCAACTGCCAGGGCAGAAACAGAAAGGTATCTCACAGAAATAAAGACTGGTAGATGTCAAACTCATATGATCAAAAAGATGGGATCCCCATGATCTCTCAAACCCCTCCAATCAAAAGTTATGTGCCAAAGATAAAACATCTTCAGTTTTCTCTATGATCTAAGGCACCCAAAATCCAAAGAAAGGTAAAAATAATTCATGAAATGATGTTTATTTATTTGAGCTCCTACTATCCCTCCCAGACTTCCCATATTATAAGCAAGAAAATCATACTAGAAGCCCCAAGATCCTGAATTAAATGTTAGGACTTACAACAAAATTCAACCTTGCACTCTTTTTCCAGTGACATGGAGGTCCTGGCAGCAACTGACAACTTGCAAATGGTAACCCTCAGGAGCAAAAGCTTACTGGAACACAACTCCATAGTACTAATACAAAACTCTAAAATACTGGGGGACAAAACTTTGACATCAGTGCAGCAGCTTTCTGATCTACTTTGCTTCCTTGTTGGTTTTCTTTTGTTCTCTGTTGTGCACTTTTTTACTTTATTTTTCTCTTCCCTACCCCTATAACTTAAAGGCCACAAAAATAAAATTAATTTCAATAAGCATTTATTTTATTCTAAGCAAAGTTAGAGGCAGCTTAGTGAAGTATCTAGAGGGTCAGTCCCAGAGCCCATAATCCTTGGTTCTTGACACTCATTGGTTTTGTGAGCCTGGACAAGTAAACCTCTCAGAACTGTAGACGACTCTTTTTAAGATTTTAACTTGCTATGGAGGTAGAAACAATGCCTCCACAAGGGGATTTCTCTATTGATGAAATCATAAATCTGGTTTATATTCCCCTAGCAAAGGACAAAGGACTGTGCATGGGACTAAAAGAACTGAGAATGTGTAACCTGGTGAAGATTTAGGGAAGGAGCAAGAAAATAATTTTCAAGTATTTGAATGATTGTTATATAGAAAGGGGTTTGGATCTTTTCTCCTGATCTTAGAGTGTAAGGCATCAGTTAGTATCCCAGTCAACAGCAATTTATACAGAACTAACTTACTGTGCACCAGTACTAAAAGGTGTCAAAGGAACATTTCCTTACAATTTAACTTAACAAAGAGTATGATATTTCTATAGAACTGTAGTAATCTCTCCCTTATTCCAGGTCAAGCAAAGCCTGTTTGAACCCATTTGGGGGATGTAGGTGAAGGGACTCTGGCTCATCTAGACATTGGAGTAGTTCATGGTCTCTGAGGTCACTTCCAAGTTTAAGGTCTTGCCATTTTGTGAACTACAGCTTATAACTACTATCATGTCTCTGTGTCTTGAAAGGTTGAATTCAGGTAGCCTCATGTTATCAATCTGATCTGGTTCTTGGTCAGCCTATAATGCCTAGATAGTATGTAAAATATAGCCTGGAATCTTCCTCCTCCTTCTAAAACAAATGACTTGAAATATGTTTCTCTGAACCTTCTCAGGTAAAATCATTAATAAAACCAATAATTCCATGGGACTAAATCATTATTTCCTTGGTTTAATCTGGAAGAGGGATATGAGGATTCTATATCACATTCTTCTAGAATGGTAACTGTATATAAATACCATCTTGAATTCATATTCTTTCTGCCCCTAGATATTACTAATGCAAACATAAGCAAAAAATATTTGGTTATAGTTCATAAAACTTCTAATGATGAAAGGATGTTGCTTAATTCTATAGAAATTCTCTAAAAGCATATCTTTCAGTTTTAAGCCCCCTACATATGAAGAGTTAAACATTGCATTTCCTGTTTGCAGTGGGCAGTAGAGAATTTGTGATTGGCAACATTTCTATAATTTTAAAGGGATTCATTCAATGATGACCTAAATGCCTTCACAGTGTCCAAGTGAAAATGGTTTCTAAGCAACAAGGAATTTCTGACTTGGTGAATATTTGTTTAGCAGTCTTAGAGACAGTTTCTTACCAGCTATGCTTTCCATATTTGCCATAGTTTTCCTTCCAAGGAACAATCATCTTTTAATTTCATGGCTGCAGGTGCCAACTTTGATCTATGAGTTCAAAATATAAAATCTGACACTGTTCTTCCATTTATTCTCCCTCTATTTGCCAGGAAGTGATGAGATCAGTTGCCAAGATCTTATTTTGTTTCTTTGACGATAAACTTCAAGTCCTCTTTCACCTCTTCAAGATGATTCTTAATTCATCTTTTCTATCTACCATCAAAGTGATATCAGCTGCATAGCTGAGATTGTTTCTATTTATCCCAACAACCTTAATTCTGGTTTTTGATTTGTACAAACTGACATTTCATAAGATGTATTCTGCATATGAGTCAATTAAATAATGTGATAATATACAGCCTTGTTATACTGCCAATCTTCTACCGATCAGTTGTACTGGTGCTTTTTGGCCCATTTACAGATTCTTCAGTAGACAGGTAAGATGATCTGATAACTCCCATCTCTGAGGTATTGCCACTATGATTTTCTAAGTCCCCTCCCTGTTCCTTCCTCATTTGACCACTTCAGATTTCCTACCTCCCCAGTAAAGAGCACTACTAGTTTTATGACATTCTGTAGTGTCTCAAGTCAAAGTGTAATGGACTTTGGGACTCCCGAGGGCATCAAAGTCCAAGTACTGTGTGTTTCTGTTCTCATATACCTAATCAAAGTGCTCAGACAATTGTGGTTTTATGAGGTTGTGGAAGTTTCGCCCTTGGTTCACTTTAGTGCTTCTTCACCTGCCTGCTCCCAACTAGATGCAATATTGAAAGCTTCAGTTTCCCTTGGGGTACATGTTTCTGGCTTGTTTACCTCCCTCTACTCCCGTTGGCTTCTCTGATAGAGGGAGTCTATGGTCTTCTGGCTACTGTGTATGTGTGTGTGTGTGTGTGTGTGTACAGTCTGGATAAAAGCACTTTCTCTTCTATTTCTTGAATTATTTGCTCTGATGATCTTTTTATGCTTTTGCTGAAATGAATGAAAGAGAAATAGGATCCTCTTTGACTCCTCACCAGCCATCATAACAAGAAGTCCTGTTGCTTCACACTTCCTTCAGCCCTTTTCTCTGACTCTCTACATCCTGTGTATTGAGTTCACTCCAAATTTCTCAGCTTCTGGATTTGCTGTTTCTATTGCCAAAATAACTTGCTCTTTCCAAGTCTTGGCTTTGAAACTCATCATTCAACTTTGACCACAGATTTTCTTCTCTCTGTGTCTCTATTTCTTGTCCATATGAACAGCTAATCCTTCTTTTTGTGTAATGCACAATTCTCTTGAATGGCTAAGGAGTATCTATTTGACACCTTGTCTTATTTGACCAATGTCAATTGACCAGACATAACATTCTAGATGGCAGTCATGGACTACCTGAACAAAAATAAAGCATAAGAAATTATCCTTCCTACAAAACAGAAAAAAAGTAACAAAAAGAGATTGAAGAAAATATGAAAAAATTTGTACATAGATATTTTCATGAATCTTTTATCTCATCACTATGGGTATTCCTTTCAACAATGCAGATCATAAAGCATCCACTTATGCTCGTCTACAGCTCTCTTGTCCCATCTGTTAATTGTCCATGAAGTATCCACTCACCACATTAGAACCTTCCTCTAAATCTCTCCACATTGCAGCATTCCAATGCAATAAGCCCTCATTCTTGATACATAAATGAATCAACATTTTAAAAGTCTATTTATCTACTGAGATCAGAGCATTTTGGTATTGGAATAGTAAATATATATATATATATATATACATATATATGTATATATATATACACAATTTAGTAATCACAACAATAGCTCATACTTATATAACATTTCAATTTATTATATACTTTAGAAATATCTCATTTTTATCCTCAAAACAACTCTATGAGGCATTATTATTATCCTCATTTTGCAGATAAGGAAATGGAGACAGACAGCTAAGTATATAAAACTACATTTGAACTCAAGTTTTCCTCATTCTAGGAGCAGTAGATGACTCACTATAGCATCTACTTCATACATTGTTTCCAATTTAACCTGTACATGGGTTTTTGGACACAGTTATTTATACATTGCTTCCCCCCATTAAACTGAGAGCCACCATGAACAGAGAATGACTTTTGCTTCCCCCCCCCCCAGATCTTTGCTCAGTCTCTGGTACACAGTAGATATTAATTAAAATACATATTGGCTGACACTGTTTAACATATTATATGTTGATGTCTTTATCATGTGTTTTATGCGTATAATAGATGCATATTTTAGACACGTGCACAAATGCACATAGTTTTAAGGTCTGGACCAATTGTAGAATAACATCATAATAAAGGATCATTGATCTACAAAGGACCATAGAAGTTACCTAGTCCCACCACCTACTTCATTTATAGACAGAAAAACCTAAAGTCCAGAAATGTAAAGCAATTTATTTGCATTTAAATTAAGTTGGATTTGAGACTGGGTCTTTTGATGATTTCCATTTGTAACACTAGGCAGATCCCAAACTTTAAACCAATCAGTTTTAATTGGCTCCTCTATTTGTGCACATTCAAATTAATATTCAAGCTCAATCTTTATCTACTTTAATTCCCCTTCCCATAAGTTTCCCAAGTTCTATACATAGAGGCAACAAGTAATTGGTTCCTAGGCACAAATATTCTACTTAATATTTATGGGAAGCTTAGACCACTGCAAACAATTCAAGAAAATAACACTGATTTTGGGCCCCACTGGATTCTGTTCATGGAGATCAATCATGAACACTGGCATGAGCCTGGTTGTGAATAAGCAACTGACTCACAAACAAGGAAATGCTATGAACCCTTTTCTAGAAGGCATAGGTATAAAACAAAACATTTCAGTATAAAACAAACCATTTTTACTCTAATTATTCCCAGTTATTTCACAAAATACTCACTTTCAGGTATGAATAGGATAGCTTTATTGTGCTTGGGTAAATTTAATGTTTGATGTTTTAATGCAAAATTTAATGCAATTATGCAATGCAGAAAAAGTGTACATTTAGGAAATAAACTTTTACAAAAAGAAAAAAGAAATTAACACACCCAAATTTCAAGTTGAGTTAGAATCTTTCAAAAAAATAAGATTGGTTTTCAAGACATATTTACTCTCAGGCATGAGTCACATCATTGTCACATATTTTGATCCATTTCGGGAGGATCCAGGAAGACCTGGAGTCCAATTCTGCTACTATCTTATATCAAATGCACACCATTTTTTTCTTAAATTAATTTTCTTCCATAGCAAAATGGTGATGATAATGTGATTGATACTTTCCTAAGTGGACTGTTTTGATAAAATGACTTTTAAAACTTTAGTGTCTTTCAAGAGTGTGAGGTATTAGTGAGTTGTAATGACAAGAGGATTTAATTTGAACATTTAAGTGGAATGTTGAGTCTACCACTTCTGTATGAAATAAACAAGGGCTTTCCCTCTCCAAACTGATTTCCCATAAGTGGAATGAGGAGGAGAAGTATATCTTTTATGTCCATTCAAGCTCTAAATCTAGAATTTGACTATTTAGGCATCTCTAATATCCTGAAAGTTTCTCTTCCATTTACCAGAAGGTCCAAGTAAGATCAAAAATTCATCTAAACTGAAAACTTCTAAGATTTCATATTGGTTAGGTAATAAATACATTCAGGGGTAAGTTCGGGGAAAGTTTTATTCTTGATGAATTAAATGCTTCATTACTATCTACTAGTCCCAGATTTTAAAAACTCTAAAATACATGTATCAATTAGTCAAATACTGGGATACTTGAAACAGAGATTCCAATAAAAGCATAAGTTTGGGGGGGGAGGGGTAAATGTTGCTTTTCCCAGTAGAAAAACTCATTACCAGAGGAGGTGGTCCAAGCATAAAATATAAATAACTTCTTCAAATGTTCCAGATAAACCTTAGGTGATTGATTCAGAATATATTTTAAGGGAACTTTTGATTCTCTAAGGTAGTCAGAAGGATAGATTCTGGAGTGATATTACCTAGGAAATTGAACTCTTCTTTTGTTACTACCCAGAATATTATCCAAGAATTCCATTTTCAGGCCATTTAGTTAAGCATGTTTGCTTCTTGAATTGTGTTCATCTTCAGGAACTCTTGTACCTTAGCTACAGTGATCTCTTGGACTAATAGCATCCCTCTGTGCTCCCCTTACACCATGTGATCAAGCACATGTCCACTTAAGTAATGTATTTCTGCAACCAGTTGCAATTAGGCTTCAATAAGCACCAGAAGATGCTACAAAGTGGGAGGAAAAGGTGAAATCCTCTCCATTTATTTGGCATTCCAATGGAATGGTAGAGGAAAAGGACAAAAATATGAAATATGAGGATGAAATAGACACAAAAATATGCATTAATGAAGACTTAAAGAATGGCATCATAACCTGG
Organism: Macrotis lagotis; assembly: GCF_037893015.1. Classification (NCBI taxonomy): domain Eukaryota; kingdom Metazoa; phylum Chordata; class Mammalia; order Peramelemorphia; family Peramelidae; genus Macrotis; species Macrotis lagotis. The sequence continues at coordinate 818,186,011 of NC_133658.1, read as the reverse complement.
AATTCCCATTATATTTTCCTGGAAGGTGGATACTTAAAACATCAAAATATAAAATACATTTCATGGGAAAACTAAAAATACATTTCACTTTCATCTTCACTCTGTACTGTCTCCTTCAAAAATATTGTAGTAGTAGTAGTAGTAGCTTTAGGACACCCCTCCCTTTGTGCTTCTGGTACTGACTTAGGGACAAAGGAGATCCTGACTCCTCACATACATGAAGTTGCCTTCCAGGTTGGAAACATCTATCAGGACTATTGTTCTCTCACCTGTGTGAAAAAGAAAAAAAGACAGAATGAGAGAAAATTCAGATTCACCATACAAGTCCATCCTCTAGTTGCCACATATGAGCTATCACCACAGCTTCTGAGTCAGAGGGAAGGGGAAAACAAATTAAAATCAAGAGACAAGTAAACAGAATTCCTCAGTGTGTGTGTCAAGACACTGCCTAACACTTTGTCAGCAAATTTGTAAGGTCCTCTCTTGTTTCAAAGTTTTCATAGAAATACACATATGATGCTTTGTGTATGTGTGTTTTTATTTTTGTTGTTACTTGACTATAATTACTAGTTCCTGATCCACGAGAAGTACCTATTTCTCTATCATCTTCCTTCATATACTTAAACTATCATCCTTATCGTTATCACCATAATTACCATCATCTTTATCAATGCAATTCATCATTTTAATGCTTTCAGGTTTATATTGTGATTTCAAGAACTATGTGAAGTAGAGTTTGTGTGTTCTTGCTCCCTGTCTATTGCCCAGGTCAGAATATTATATGGAGCTTGTATCTTATTAAAGAGGATTGTAGCAAATCTCTAAAACTCACTGTGGAACAGATGAAAGAACTATAGAATAGATAAAAGAGCTGAGAACAAACCTTAATCCATTTTTGACTGAGGATTTCCATCCTTAGTCATTTCAGAGCAAGGAATCAGAAAAAAATTCCCTAAATAAAAGACATTTGTGTCATTGAAAGACAATCCACAGATTATCCTTGTCTGAGCCATGAAAGAGGGAAAGCAGTTACTTTCTGATCAAATTGTCCAACTCCAATGGAAACATTTGTTTTCCAAGCTCCATTTCTTCACAAACCAAGAATATAATTGACCTACCAAGAAGTGATTCCAGTGTCTTTCAAGAATAATTATAAGAAAAATTAAAATGCCCAGAGGCAGAAATCATAGATTAAAACAAAAGCACATAAATCACACTTCACTAAGGATCTTCAGGATAGAGTTTGGAAAAAGTGAACTGGGTTTGTTTGAAAGGACATAGGAGCAAGGATTTTAAGTAAGAGAACTTGAGTCCAAAATTTGACCTGCTATATTGCCCATATGACTCTGAGCAAGTCACTTTCTTTCCTTCATCTTCAGTTTCTTCATTTATAAAATAGACAAATTAAATTTAAAGGGGTATTCAGATTCAAATCTTTTGTTTCTATGAGATCCTTAGTACTTAAAAAAAGATAGTTCAATTTGGAAAGATCTAGGACACTGAATGGTCCAACATATCAGCACAGGCATGATTGTTATTCCTGCCTCTTGGTGTGTTTGCTCGAAGGACTTGTAAGGATACATGGGAAGATGGGCAAGGGGATGGTATGAATAAGACATCAAAAAGGCATATAGAATCTAAGGTTTGCATGCAGTGTGAGGTGGTCTATGGAGCCACAATTCTGACCAAGTTCATTTTCACTCCTTGGAAGGCCACTTCATGATCTAAACATTCTTTTTGATATGAAGATCTTTTCCATGATCCACTATTCATCATACACACACACACACACACACACACACACACACACACACACACACACACACACACGTATAGCACCTATATGAATTTATTTTTTCAGTAATGAAAAATATTATTTCGATAATATATTCAGTCACTCATGTAGACTCATTTTCAAGCAATATCTTATGTGCCATTTTATATTGATGAGTCTCAATTTTCCTATTTGCAAATTGGAATGCTTAGTTCTGAGGGTTGCTCTGAAAAGCAAGGGTGATAGTGCATGTCAAACACTTTTTAACATGATATACATACATAGACATTCATAAGTGTGAGTCATTGTCATTAGCATTCAGGAAACATTCATTTGAATCCATCTCTCTCTTGATATGTGTGAATAATGAATCTGTGAAGAGGTTTCATTATTCTAATTCTCATTCCATATTTCCATTGGGATGGAACCAATGACTGTATTTTAAATTAGTCATTACTCTGAATAGTATGAATCCAAATATAAATCAACCATTTCATATGACTTCTTATTTGTACTACTTGGGACCTGACTGTGACTGTTATATGAGTTGTTAAATTATGTCTTCCGAACTCTTCCAGACTGTATTTTTGAAACTACATGTAAAAAACAATCATCACAAGCACATTTGGGTAGGACTTTATAGTTTGAGAACCAAAAATCTTGGGAAATTTGCAAGCCTGGAACTTGAACAATAAAGAATTCCACATGTATAATATAGTCATATGTTTATGTATATTTAAGGATGAATATATACATATATGAATATATACGCATATATTGATTTGTACCATGTACATATTGCATATACATAGATATGTACATAAAATGCAAATATACATATAAACAAACATACAGTTAAATTCAGTAAACAATTATTCAGCATCTTCTATGGACTCTGAGCTAAGTTCCGGGAAATACAAAAAAGAGACAAAAGACAGTTCTTTTCCTCAATGAGCTTGCAATTAATTTGGAAAAACAATATGGAAACAAATATAATAAGCAACATATACATATATATATATACATACATACATATGATAAAAAGGAAATAATTAAAAGGGAAGGTACTAAAATCTGGAAGCACTAGGAAAGGCTTCTTATAAAAGGTAAGATTTTCATTGGGATTTAAATTAAGCCAAGGAAGTAAGTAGTCTGAACAAAGGAGAGAGAGAAAATTGTAGGTATTAGGGAGAACAAAAAAAATGGCAAGAGCTAAAGGATGGAACAGTCAGGTGGTCAGTGTCACTGGTTTGATTGCATGTGTTGGGGAAAATAGTGTAAGATTTTGCAAAGATAAAGGAGCATTATATTACAAACAGCTTTGAATGTTGAACAGAGAATTTTTTATTTGCACCTAGAATTTGTTGTTGTTGTTCAGTCTTTCAGTCATATCTATCTCTTTGTTTGGGGTTTCCTTGTCAGAGGTATGGGAGTGGTTTGCCATTCCCTTTTATAATTCATTTTATAGATGAGGAAACTAAGAAAATTAAGCTTTAATGGCTTGATCCATACCTGGTAAGCTGAGTCTTCCTGAGTTCAGGTCTAGCACTCTATCCATTGTCCCACCTAGTTGCCCTTCCTGGAGTAGATAAATACACAAATATATACACAGGCATATATGTATATGAATATGCATAAATATAATCTGATGAGTTATTGATCTCATGTTTTGAATGGTATTACCTATTAAAAATGGGTCAAGATTTAAAAAGCCAAAGATAGTACTGGGGATGAAATTGATGTTAGTATCCAATTCACAATCTTTGACAGAAGAGGCAAAGGAGAGAGATGGGGGCCTTTGTAAACAAAGAGCCTGCCTCTAGCCTTGTAGCAGGGCAGAGTTGGTCCATGAGAGATTAGACAGATGAAACTGGTGTTTGACCAGAGCAGAGCAAATGCAAGACAAAAAGAAAGCTACAGGAAAAATTAGTTTCTGAATCCAACTGTTTTTCCTAACCTTTAAAGAAGAAGCAGAGATCATCAAATCGGGGCTAATCATGAGTTAATACAAATTATAAGACATTGAACCTAGTAGAGGTCAAGGGTGGAAAGTAACAGAAAATTGGTGAGTCTAAACTCATAAACTGGCTGAAAATTCCTGGCTTTGATACATGTATCCAGACTGAATAAAGATCATCTAGATTTTGAGAGAAGCTATATACACGATGCTGTTATGATACATTTTAACAACAGGAAGCATTTACATAGTAAGTGAAGGTTTGCAAAACACTTGATATATATCATCTCATTTCATACTCACAACAACCCTGGGAAATTGGTATCATTATTATTTTTAAAAATATATTTTATTTATTTTGAGTTTTACAATTTTTCCCCTTTTCACCCCCACCCCCCACAGAAGGCAGTCTGTTAGTCTTTACATTGTTTCCATGGTATACATTGATCTAAGTTGAAAGTGATGAGAGACAAATCATATCATTAAGGAAGAAAAATAAAGTATAAGAGATAGCAAAATTACATAAGAAGATAATGCTATTATCCCCCTAAATTGAAGGTAATAGTCTTTTGGTCTTTGTTTAAACCCCCACAGTTCTTTCTCTGCATACAGATGGTATTCTCCATCGCAGATAGCCCAAAATTGTTCCTGATTGTGGCATTGATGGAATGAGAAAATCCATCAAGGTTGATAATCACCCTGATGTTGCTGTTAGGGTGCACAATGTTTTTCTGGTTCTGCTCATCTCGATCAACATCAGTTCATGCAAATCCCTCCAGGCTTCCCTGAATTCCCATCCCTCCTGGTTTCTAATAGAACAATAGTGTTCCATGACATGCATATACCACAGTTTGTTAAGCTATCCCCCAATTAAGGGGCATTCATTTAATTTCTAATTCATTCCCACCACAAACAGGGCTTCTATGAATATTTTTGTACAAGTGACTTTTTCATAATCTCTTGATATACACATTTATGTTGCCCTTTGGGTATAACTCCAAATTGCTCTCCAGAAAGGTTGAATTAGTTCACAGCTCCACCCTAAATGCATTAGTGTCCCAGATTTCCCATATCCCTTCCAACCTTGATCACTGTTAATTCTGGTCCTATTGGCCAGTCTGAGAGGTGTGAGGTGGTACCTCAAAGTTGCTTTAATTTGCATTCCTCTAATAATCAGTGATTTGGAGCAATTTTTCATATGGCTATGGAGTGCTTTGATTTCCTCATCTGTAAATTGTCTTTGCATATCCTTTGACCAAATGTCAATGGAGGAATGGCTTGTTTTTTTGAAAATTTGACTCAGCTCTCTGTATATTTTATAAATGAGTACTTTGTCAGAAATACTAGTTGTAAAAATTGTTTCCCAATTTACTATATTTCTTTTGTTCTTGGTTACATTGGTTTTATTGGTACAAAAGCTTTTTAATTTAATGAATCAAAATTATCTAGTTTGGTTTTAATGATTTTCTCCATCTCTTCCTTGGTCATAAAGTGCTTCCCTTTCCATAGATCTGACAGATAAACTACTCCTTGATATTCTAGTTTGCTTATAATGTTTTTTAAATTTAAATCCTGTATCCATTTTGATCTTATCTTGGTATGGGCTATGAGGTGATGTCTAATCCAAGTTTCTTACATAGTGACTTCCAATTTCTGCAAAGGTTTTTATCAAAGACAAAGTTTTTATCCCAATAGTTGGACTCCTTGGTTTGTCAAACAGCAGGTTACTATAATTATTTACTGCTATTTCACCTAGTCTATTTCACTGATCCAGCACTATTTTTTTAGCCATTGCCAGAAACTTTTGATGACTATGTTTTACAATATAATTTTACACCTGGTAAGGCTAAGGCACCTTCTTTTGCACTTTTTTTTTCATTGAATCCCTGGAAATTCATGACTTTTTATTTCTCCATATCAATTTACTTCCAATTTTTTTTCTAACTCAAAGTAATTTGGGGGGTTTTTGATTGGTAGGGCACTAACAAGTAGTTTAGTTTTGGTAGAATTGTCATTTTTATTATATTAGCTCAATCTATACATGAGCAGTAGATTTTTGCCGAGTTATTTAAATCTAATTTTAGTTGTGTGAGCAGTGTTTTGTAATTGTTTTCTAAAAGCGTTTGAGTTTGCCTTAGCATGTAGACTCCCAGGTATTTTATACTGTCTGAGGTTACTTTGAATAGGATCTCTCTTTCTAGTTCTTTCTGCTGTACCTTGCTAGTCATATATATAAATGTTGAGGATTCATGAGGATTTATTTTATATCCTGCAACTTTGTTAAAGTTGCCATTTATTTCTAGTAGTTTTTTAGATGATTTTTTGGAATTCTCTAGGTATACCATCATGTCATCTGCAAAGAGTGAGAGTTTTGTCTCTTCCTTCCCAATTCTAATTACTTCAATTTGTTTTTCTTCTCTTATTAATGAATCTTGCATTTCTAATACAATATTGAATTGTAGTGGTGATAGTGGGCATCCTTGTTTCACCCCTAATCTTATTGGGAATGCCTCTAGCCTATCCCCATTGCAGATAATGCTTGTTGATGGTTTCAGATAGATACTGCTTATTATTCTAAGGAACAATCCATTTATTTCTATACCCTCTAGTGTTTTTAGTAGGAATGGGTGCTGTATTTTGTCGAAAGCTTTTTCAGCATCTATTGATATAATCATAGGATTTCTGATAATTTTGTTATTGATATAATTAATTTTACTCTGTTTTCCTAATATTGAACCAACCCTGCAGTCCTGGAATAAATCCTACTTGATCATAGTGTATTATCCTAGTTATAACTTCTGTAATCATTTTGGCAAGGTTTTATTTCAGAATTTTGTATCTATATTCATCACGGAGATTGGTCTATAGTTTTATTTCTCTGTTTTAGCTCTGCCTGATTTAGGTATCAGCACCATTTTGGTGTCATAGAAACAGCTAGGCAGAGTTCCATACTCACCTATTTTTCCAAAAAGTTTATATAGAATTGGAACTAATTGTTGCTTAAATAGAATTCACTTGTGAATACATCTGTACATCTGGCCCTGGAGATTTTTTCTTAGGGAGTTCAATAATGGCTTGTTGACTTTCTTTTTCTGAGATAGGGTTATTTAGGTCTTTAATTTCCTCTTCATTTAAACTGGGCAACTTATATTTTTGTAAACATTCACTCATTTCACTTAGATTGTCAAATTTATTGGCATATAGTTGTGCAAAATAATTCCAAATTATTACTTTAATTTCCTCCTCATTGGTGGTGAGTTCACCTTTTTCATTTATGGTAGTAACAATTTGATTTTCCTCTTCCTTTTTTTAATCAATTTGACCAGTTCTTATCAATTATATTTTTTTCAGAAAACCAACTCTTGGTTTTATTTATTGGTTCAACAGTTTTCTTTCTATTTTATTAATTACTTCTTTAATTTTTAGAACTTCTAATTTGGTACTTAATTGGGGGGTTTTAATTCATTCTTCCTCTAATTTTTAGTTGTATATTTAGTTCATTTATTTCCTCTTTCTCTAATTCATTCATGTAAGCATTTAAAGATATAATAAATCCCCTGACAGCCACCTTGAGTCTATCCCATAGGTTTTGGTATGCTGTATCAGTATTGTCATTATCTAGGATGAAACAATTAATTCTTTCTATAATTTGTTGCTTGATCTTCTCATTTTATAAAATGAAGTTGTTTAGTTTCCACTTAGTTCTGGGTCCATATCTCCCCAGCTCAATATTGCATTATGATCTGAGAAAGATGTATTCACTATTTCTTCTTTTCTGCAATTGATCATTAGGTTTTTATGCCCTAGTACATGGTCAATTTCTGTGTAAGTGCCATGTACTGCAGAACAAACATGCATATTACTTTCTATTCCCATTCAATTTCCTCCATAAGTCTATCATATCTAGGTTTTCTAACAATCTATTTACCTCCTTAACTTCTTTCTTGTTTATTTTATGATTAGATTTATCTAAATCTGAGACCTAGAGGTTGAGGTGTCCCACTAGTAGAGTTTTGCAGTCTATAGCTTCCTGTAGCTCTTTCAACTTCTCCTCTAAGAATCTGGATGCTATACCATAGGGTGTATACATATTTAGTATTGAAATTACTTTTTTAAGAGGACATAGTTTCCTTCCTCATCTCTTTTAACACTTTCTATTTTTGCAGATGCTTTGTCTGAAATAGGGATTGCTACCCCTGCTTTTTTCACTTCAGCTGAAGCAAAATGTATTTTGCTCCAACCTTTTACTTTACTCTATATTTATCTCTCTGATTCAGATGAGTTTCTTGTAAGCAGCATATTGTAGGATTATGGTTTTTAATCCACTCTGCTATTCACTTACATTTTAAGGGAGAGTTCATCCCATTCACATTCAGATTTATAATTACTAACTCTTTATTGCCTTCCTTGCTATTTTCCCTCAGTTTGTATTTTTCCCATTTCCCCAGTATTTTGTTTCTGAATACCACCACCTTCAGTGTGTTTGGCTTCCCATATCAACGCCCCTCCCCTTTCTTTCCCCTTTCCCTTTTCCCTTCTTCCTCCCCTTCATTCTGTTATTTCCCCTATTTCTCCCAATCCTCATCTCTGCCTTCCCATTTCTCCCTTTTAATACATGAAAATTTCTTAACTTAAGTTTCTTAACTTAACTGAGTGTGTGTAAGTTAATTTTAAACCAAGTCTGATGAGATGAATATTCAGGTAGCTCTCACCTCCTTTCTTCCCCTCTATTATAATAGCTCTTTTGTATCTCTTAATGTAATAAGATTTACCCCCATTCAATTTGCTCCATCCTCCTGTCTCCTTACTGTCCCCCCCTTTTTAAAGAGGTATTATCTTTAAATCATTCTATCTGAGTCACAGAAAAGACATAAGTGTCCATCATTTCTGGCTAAGTATATTCACTCTAATAGAGCTAGAATTCCCAAGAGTTATGAGAATCTTTCTCCCAATAGGAGATATAGCCAGTTCTATCCTATTGGATAGCAGCTTTCCCCCCTTTACCCTTTTTGAAACCTTTTCATGTGTCTCTTGAGGTTCCTGTTTCATATCCAAATTTTCTATTTAGCTCTGGTCTTTTCATCAGGAAATGTTGGAAATTTCCCATTTTGTTAAATGTCCATCTTTTCCCCTGGAGAAGAAGACTCAGCTTTGCTGGATAGTTGTTGGTTGTATTCCAAACTCCCTTGCTCTTTGGATTATGTCATTCCAGGCCCTTTGATCCCTTAATGTTGCTGTAGCCAGGTCCTACATAATCGTTACTGTGGCTCCTTGGTATTTAAATTGTTTCTTTCTGGCTGCTTGCAGGATTTTCTCTTTTAACTGATACTTCTGGAATTTGGCCACAATATAACTTCATTTTTTCTCTTTCAGGATGGGATCAATGTATTCTTTCAATAAGTATTTTGCCCTCTGGTTCCATGATATCCAGGCAATTATCCATCACTAAATCCTATAATATTATGCCCAGGTTTTTTTCTCTTCCCAATGTTTTCAGGAAGACCTAGAATTCTCAGGTTATCCCTCCCTAAGCTTTTCTCAAGTCATGGTTTTGCTGAGGAGGTATTTTACATTTTCTTTTCTTTTTTTGATCTTTTGGTTTTGGTTAACAGAATCTTGTTGTTCCATGAAGTCATTAGTTTCCACAGATTCCATTCTTTATTTTAGAGAAGAATTTCCATCATTTATCTTTTGCAATTCATTTTCTGATGGGTCAATTCTATTTTTGAAGGAGTTTTCCATTTGCCTAAGTGCAATTTTGTGAGGATTATTTTCTTTTTTTTGCATTTGCCCAATTGAGTATCTGAGAGAATTATTCTCATTTTGTATTTGTCTAATTGTATCTTCCAAGGACTTGTTTTCTTGTTGCAAGATGTTAATTTTCTCTTGTAATGTGTTAATTTTCTCTTGAGTTTCTTTTCCCAATTTTTCCAATTGATTTTTAAACTCCTTCCTGATTTCTTCAAGTAAGTCTTTCTGGGCTGGAGACCAATTCATATTCTCTTCAGAAATGCTAGATCTCTCTGGGTTAGAATTTATTTCTTCCAAGAATTTCTCCATGGGAGGCCCCCTTTTTTGCTGGCCTTTCTCCATTTTCCTAGTATCTTATGTTGGGGGGGCTGGCTCTCAAGGTTTACTTTTGAAAATCCTAGTGACTTTGTTCACTTGGCTTAGTAATTCAAAGGGCCAGCCAGTAGGGGGTGCTGGTTGATTTCTCTGGAGTGTGTGAAGCTCTCAGCTGCAGGGTCTGAGTTGACCTTGAACATGGGCTGGGCCCTGGGGGGAGGGAGTTCATCTCTCAGCTGAGTGAACTCTGTTGCCCACACCAGAGCCTGAAGTGGTGGGGGTTGGGGGTGTTTACCATTAATTCTGGGAAGAGGGCTCTGCTCAAATTATTGAGCCCAGGTCCTGAACCCAGCTGGTCATTTTCCAGGCATGCTCTGAAACTCTGTGCCCCCCAGTCCAAGATTCTGCAACTAATATTGGTCCTCCGACCCATCACTCACCAAAATCTCCACAACTAAGGCCAATCCTCTGGCTTCATCCTGCTGCTATCCCTGTGCTGGTGCCCTGCATCCTGTTCCTGATTCACCCACAATCCCCTGAGACATACTTTGTTGGTAGATGTTCTTCTCCTAGCTTCTCTTTCTGGATTTCTTTCATGTTATTTTTGAGATGGGGCCAGGAGCACTTAGAGCAGTGCCTGTCTTCTCTACACCATCTACATTATTAATAATAATGTTGTTTTTGTTTTTGTTATTATTATTGTTGTTGTTATTGTTTTATTAACATTATTATTATTCCTTCCTTGCAGACTGAAGAAGATGAGGCAGGCAGAAATTAAGTGGCTTGAACAGACTTACACAACTTGTGTCTGAGGGAAAATTTGAACTCATATTTTCCAGATTTTTTGAGTCTAATGTTGCTCTGTGTCACCCATCATCTTGATTTTATTTTAGGTGGTAAAGAAACTCAATGCAATCAAATATCCTGGCCCAATCCCTATGAGTCCTTAATGTAGATGCTGCAAGATCCTGTGTATTTCTGACTATGTGACTACCACTATTATAACATGTTCTTGTGATTAAAATTCTATTAAATAGAGCACAGAAGGAAGAGTTGTCACCTGTGGAGATATGGAGAGTCTGGAATCAATTAAGAATTTAACAGAAGGGGAGGAGCCAAGATGGCAGCATGAAGGCAGCATTTCCCGGGGAACTCTTTCCCCCAAAATTCCAAATGCCAACAAATTATGACTGTAGCCAAAGTTTAGAGGGGAAGAACCTGCAGAAAAACTGAGTGACACATTTTCCCAGTCCATAATAACTTAGAAGTTCCATGGGAAAGGTGTGTTTCACCAGGATCGGGAGTTGGAAAAAAGCCCCTGTCACAGTACAGTCCCAGAACAGTTTGGAGGGGTTGGGAGAAAATTCTGCTACACTAGAATGAGTGTGGAGTGAGGGAGCACTGGCCACAGAACCTGCAGTGAGAATCTAGAAAAAGCAGCCTGCATCCCTAGAGCACAGCCCACAGATGAAAAAGGGGTCAGGGAAGATTGCAGAAATTTCTCTACTCTCCCTCAGGGTAGGACTTTGCTGTTTGCCCACACTCAGATCCAGCTTGCAGTTTGGCCTTCCATACTAAGAAGCCAAGCAGGATGCCTCCTTACAGCTCTGGGTCAGAGGGAAGTGTGGTGGTCATCTACATACCAAAGCAGAGGCAAGAAAGCATAAGACCTTGGAAGAATAAAGGTTCCAGTGGGGTTTCCCCCCCCCAAAAAAAAAGACAAAAAAATCCCAAAGCCTTGGAAGTGCTGTAAATTAATCTTGGGCTGAAGAAATGAGTAAACAACAGAAAAAGAAGAATCTGACCATAGAGAATTACTTTAGTCCCATGGAAGATCAAAGCACATACTCAAATGACAACAAAATCGAAGCTTCCATTTCCAAAACCTCCAAGAGAAATAGAAAATGGGCTCAGACTATGGATGAACTAAAAAAAACTTTGAAAAGCAATTAAGGAAAGTGGAGGAAAAATTGGGAGGAGAGATTAGTGTGATGCAGAAAAAATCATGAAATCAAATCATCAGCTTGGTGAAAGAAATACAAAAAAAACTGAAGAAAATAATATTTTAAAAACCAGTTTAGGCCTAATGGAAAAAAGCAAAACAAAAGGCAAATGAGGAGAAGAATGCGTTAAAAAGCAGAATTGACCAGCTGGAAAAGGAGATTAAAAAACCTCTCTGAAGAAAATAACTTCAGGGTGACTAAGTGGCACAGTGAATAGAGCACTGGCCCTGGAGTCAGGAGTACCTGAGTTCAAATCTGGCCTCAGACACTTAATAATTTTCTAGCTGTGTGGCCTTGGGCAAGCCACTTAACCCCATTGCCTTGCAAAAACTAAAAAAAAAAAAATAATAGTGCCTTCAAATGCAGAATGGAACTAAATGAAGCTGATGACTTTGCAAGAAATCAGGAAGAAATAAAACCTCTTCCCAAAAATCCAAAAATCAGAAGAAAATGTGAGATATCTCATAGGAAAGACAACTGACTTTGAAAACAAATCCAGAAGAAATAATTTAAAAATTATTGGGCTATTTGAAAGCTACAATAAGGAAAAGAGCCTAGACTTCATTTTTCAAGAAATAATACAGCAAAAAATTTCCCTGAGATCCTAGAAGCAGAAGGTAAAATAGAAATATAGAAATTGAGGGGATTCACTGGTCACCTCCTGAAAGAGATCCCAAAAGAAAAACTTCCAGGAATATTATAGCCAAATTCCAAAACTCACAAATCAAAGAGAAAATTCTAAACACTGCCAGAAACAAACAATTTAACTACTGAGGTTCCATAGTCAGGATTGCACAGGATCTTGCAGTATCTACATTAAGGGCTCATAGGGATTGGAATATGATATTCCAGAAGGCAAAAGATTTTGGTTTACAACTGAGAATTGACTACCCAGCAAAACTGGACATCTTCTTTCAGGGGACTTTCAATCAAACAGGGGACTTTCAAACTTTCCTATTGAAACAACCAGAGCTGAACAGAAAGTTTGATCTCCAAGTACAGGACTCTGGTGAAACAGAGGGAGTGGAAGAAAAGGACTATGAGGAACTTAATGATATTGAACTATTTGTATTCCTTAATAGGAAGAAGATGTTGATAACTCACATGAACTTTCTCATTTATAAAAGCTGTTAGAAGGAGCATATATAGACAGGGCACAGGAGGGAGAGGAATATAATGGTATAATATAGTAAAAAGATGAAGTAAATGGGGGATAAAGGAAAGTACTGGGAGGAAGGGAAAGGAGATGAAGAAGAAGCTAAGACATTTCACATGAGTCAAGAAACAGCTTTTTCAATGGAGTGGAAAGGGGGAAGGAAAGATGGGGGTATGAGCAAGCCTTCATTCTCATCAGAAATGGCTCTGAGAGGAAATAACATACACACTTAATAGGGTGAGGAACTCTATCTTGTCCTAGAGTAAAATGAGAAGAAAGGAATGGGATAAGGGGGAATGGCAGGGAGGGAAATGAGGAATAGGGTACTCAGATTCAACACACTTTTGGACAGGACTAAGATGAAAGGAGAGAGAGAACAGAATAAATGAGAGTGGGGAGGAATAGAGTGGAAGTACAGCTAGTAATCGCAACTATGGGAAAAAATATTGAAACAACTTCTCTGGTGGACTTATGATAAAGAACCTCACCCCAGAAACAGAACCATTGGAATCTGAATACAGACTGAAGTACATGTTTTTCCCCTCTCTCTCTCTCACTATTTTTGAGGTTTCTCATTTTCTTGGGAGGGGGAGGAGGGGTTTATGTTTCCTCTTATAACAAAATTATTGTAATAATAGTAATAATAAATTAAAGTTCACTTGCAAAAAAAAAGAATTTAATTGGTAAATATACATAATCACATTCCCAGACTGAAGCATCAGCAATTCTACCCTAAAAAGGGGGTGTGTGGCAAGGAGGAAGATGAAGGACAGAGGTAGCAGTTCTCTATGAGCTTTTAAGAGATAGGCATTTCCCTTGATCCTCTCCTAGTTTTATATAAGGGGCATAACCACAAGGGAAGTAAGCATGGAACTGTGAAATGTCCCATTCTCATTGTCAAACAGAACCAAACTAGTGGCCCATAGCTGCCCCTAGGGTTTTAAATGTGCCTTCTCTCATTTGGTTCTCACAACAACCACCACAGGATCATAGAACTCTTAGGATCTGTAATACTCATTTGCTCCTTATCCTCACCTTCCACTTGTGGACACTAAGGTCTCATTCATAGACAAAAAGATAAACAAAAGCTAGGATGCAAACCCATTACTTTGCTTGCAAGGCTAGGGCTATTTTCACCAAAGCACACTACATTCCCTGTGAGCCAGGAGCAAAAATATTAAAAACATTAAAATATTAAATATTAAAATATTAAAATTTCCATTTTAGAGATTGGGAAACTGAAGCTGAGAGAAGTTACTCACAAAAGCTCCCACAGCTAGCAACAGAAATGAAACAAAGCATTTGCTTGTACTAGACAAGATTGGAAAATTGCCTCTCCTCCTTTCACTCCCCACCCCATGTCATCCACCTCTAAGGGAGAGGGTCCAATATACAGGTATCTATACTTCATGGATGAGAAATATTATGTTGTGAAAAAGGCACATTTTAAAAGCACAATTTTCTTTGTTGTGCCCCCTCACCCCCACCAAAACTATTCATAATCCTGACTTTGAGAAGAAAAAATCACTACTCAGACTTCCATCTTTTCACTTCAAGCCTTATATGCTTTCTATTCATCAATCCATCAACTAGTATTTATGAGGTACCTGCCATGTACCTGGAATGTGCCAGGTTAAAGTGAATGAAGCAATCCCTACTCACAAAGAGTTTATACTGCCCCTGATTTATTAATTGCACAATATATTTTCAACAGAAATTATGCTGTACAGATGGTCTTATCACATCATTTTAGGTTCTAGTTTAGAGATGATTCATAATGATGCAATTGCTCTCTAGAAGAATTTTAATTTGGATCCTGAATAGTGACCCATTTCATAAAAAAAATATCATTTTTACAATATGTTGTTCAACATATGAAAGGAACCACATGAAACTTTATATTTTCTAAAGCCTCTACCAATCTGTAATAGACTTTTATTAAGCCCCTAATGGGCACAGATGCCATTAAGTAGGGGAGGCTAGGTGGTGCAGTGGATAGAGCACCAGCCCTGGAGTCAGGAGTACCTGAGTTCAAATCCAGCCTCAGACACTTAACAATTACCTAGTTGTATGGCCTTGGGCAAGTCACTTAACCCATTGTCTTGCAAAAAAACCTAAAATAAAACATTAAACCAGATGGTACATTTAAACCTGGAAGGTACCTTAGAGACACCATCATTCAATCCTCTTGTTTTAATTCAGGGATTTTCAGTGATGTCCAACTATTTATGACCCTATTTAAGTTTTTCTTGCATGGATACTGAAGTGGTTTGTCATCTCCTTCAGTCCATCTCAGTTGAGGAAACTGAGGCAGAATTAAGTGACTTGTCCAGACTCATGCAGCTAATAAGTATCTGATGGTACATTTGAACTCATAAAGATGAGCCTGCCTGACTCCAGGCTTGATATTCCATCCACTATGCACCTATCTATTCAATCCTCTAGTTTAAAAAAAAATCAGATCTTCTTCCAAGATGGCAACTGTGGAGGAGTTTTTGAGTACTGGTGACTCGGCAGGGAGAAACAGACACTGTACATATCTGAGCTGATGTTCGTGAGAGATATAGATAGTTTTATAAAACATTCTTGGAAAAAGTCTCAAGATATTATACTCAAGAAATTAGAAGAACACATCAAAAGCTTTAACCTTAACATTAACCTCGCTCAGAAGAAAAGGCTTAAAAAGTCAGAGTTCTAAAATCAAACAGACAATACACATTTTAAATTATATGCAAAAGAAAAAAAAATACAAAGCCTGGAGACTAGATTCTCACTAGCCAATAACCTTAACTACAAGACTTCAGCTCCTCTTATGATAAAGTCTGTATGTAACTGAGAGTCAATATGATGCTTGAGTAAGACATGATGGAGCTCCATCCCTCTTGGAAAAGTACTACTACACTTCTACCAGCAATCTGGAAAATCTTGAGGAAGACCTGAACTTCCTTCAAGATCAGTTTAGCAACACAGAAGCCAATAATGTTCAGTTTACAATTGGCAAATCAAGAGAAGTCAAAGTAAGCCCACCAAAGCTAAAGTGTAGCATTCCTACCCTTTATCTCAGGGTTCAGCTTTCCTAAAGGACTTACCACACTTCAAGAGATCCAAATTTTGACTTAAAAATAATTGCTTTTCAAAAAAAGGGCATTCTAGAACAAAACTGAAACCAATGAGGAACATACATTTTATTCGACAAGCTAAAAATCGGTCACATTTAGATTTCATGAAATCACTATGGTTGTTCAAACTCATGCTGGGCTTAGACTAGGTTATCATCAATAATAGCTTCGAAATTCTGAATCTTTGGGGGATTCCTGACATGAACTGTTGGACATTTGTGGGAGATGGGGTAGATGGAAGAAGGAGTTGCTTTTTTTGTAGGTTATCTTTGAAAATAGAAGTCAATTTAGAGGTCAGCAAAATCTTGCAAACCTGTAGTTCTGGGTTAAACTGCAAGTTTGGTATTTCACAAATTGATTTTTTTCTCATGTCAGTTTGATTAGTTACTAGTCAATTTACTGGCTGTCTTGCCCTTTTATGAATTGCTTTATCCACCTTTATTAACAAGACATGGGGTAAATCTGAACAGCAAGAGTGTTTGTTGAGGTGGCATATTCCTCCACCATTTGCAAAATGCCCACTGCTTATGCTTGTCACATGTTTTCATTAAGTCTGAATTGAACATCTTGATGGTTCTATAATGCACGTGACAAAGAAAATTAAATAGTGATTCCTTTTTTCTTTTCTTTTTTTCCCCAGTTACATACAAAAGCATGTTCTGATATTCACTTTGGAAATTTGAGTTCCAAATTCTCTCTCGTCTTCCCACCCTACTCCACCTCATTGAGAAAGCAAGTTACCTGATATAGGTTAAAAATGTGTGGTCATGAAAAACATTATCACAATAGTTATGTCACAAAAGTAAATCCCCCCCCAAAGAGAAAAACCTCAAGAAAAATAAAGTGGGAAAATATGCTTCAACCTGTATACAGATACCATGAAAAATAACTTGTCCCTCTCTACCTCTCTCTCTTTTTCTCCCAGTACATTTCCCTATCATCCATTGAGTTCATCTTTTTAATATATTATACCTTTAAATTCAACTCCCATCTGTGACACATTTATATATACTCCTTCTAACTGCCCTAATAAATGAGAAAGTTCCATATGTGTTATCAGTATCATCTTCCCATGCAGGAATATAAACAGTTCATCATCATTAGGTTCCTTTTGATTTGCCTTTCCTGTTTCTGTTTTTCATGCTTCACTTGACTCTTGTATTTGAAGATAAAATTTTTTGTTCAGATTTGGAAGTTTTATCTGGAAAGTTTGAAGTTTCCCTATTTCGTTGAATGACCATATTTTCCCTTGAAAGGTGGATAATCAGTTTTGCTGTGTATTATTAAATTCTTTTACTTTATGGAATATCATATTCCAAACCCTATGATCCCTTAACAGAGAAGCTGCTAAATCTTGTGTTATCCTGACTGTGACTCCATGATATTTGAATTGTTTCTTTATGATTGTGTACAACATTTGCTCCTTGACTTAGAAGTTCTGAAATTTGACTATAATATTCCTGGCACTTTTCATTTTGGAATCTTTTTCAGGAGTTGATCAGTGGATTATTTCAAAATTTCTATTTTCCTTTCTGCTTCTACAATATCATGCAGCTTTCCTTAACAATTTCTTGAAAAAGTGATATTCAGGCTCTTTCTGTCATACTGCTTTCCTGATTTTTCAATAATTTTAAAATTATCACTCATAGATCTCTTTTTCAGGTCAATTGTTTTTCCAGAGAGCCATTTTTCCCTAGGTTTTCATTCCTTTGTTTTATTGTTTCTTGATTTCTCACATATTCATCAGCTTCCTTTTCCTCCATTCTATATCTTAAGGAATTATTTTCTTCAGAGAGCTTGTATATCTCCTTTTCCATTTGGTCAGTTTTGCTTTTCAAGTCTTTCTTCTTCTCACTGATCCTTTGAACCCCTTTTTGCATTTGGTCCTGTTTGGTTCTTAAGATGCTATTTTCTTAAATATTTTTTGGTATTTCCTTCATCAAGCTGCTGACTCAGTTTTCATAATTTTTCCACATCACTCTCATTTCTCTTCCCAATTTTTATTTTCCTCTACTCTCCCCACTAACTTGATTTTCCAAAATCTTTTTTGACCTCTTCCATGCCCTGAGATCAATTCTAATTTTTATTCCATATGATCAAAGTAATTGCCTATGGTCAAATTTTTTTTGTACTGCTGGCTCATTTCTTTAGTCTATGACTTAATTTTAACTCTTTGTTAAGGTGGGGCTCTTTATCCTCAGGGTGGAAAACACAATGTCACAAGCTTTTGAGGATTTTTGAAGCTGTTTTCAGAGCTACCTCCATGGACCTGCAAGTTTTCAATTCCTCCAAAGTCTTTTGAGAGACTGTGACTACTCTCCTGGACTGTGCATTTATCTGTAGGCAACCAAAAGCACTTCTTTGTTCCCTGGAAGCATGAGGAGATTCCTCACTCCATTTACCATGCTTCTGCTCCTCCTCCTGTGACTGGGGCCCCAGATTGTGACCCAAATCTGAGTATGGGCAAGCAACAGGGATAGCAAGAGACTGCTGTTTTATCTCGTTATCTTTTCTAGTTTTAATTAATGAGCATACATTTAGAATGGTTTAATACTTTTGTTTTGTAATATTAAGACAATGAAATTTTAAATAGCAAAGCACCTCCCATAAAAACGATTAATCTTATAGCTAAAAAAAATTGTTTCAAAGATATTATTGACTTGCTCACAATGTTACAATTACAAAAAAACAAAGTTGATTTTAGGCTCAGGTTTTGTTTTTTACCCTAATTCTAATATTCTTTCCATTACATTATATAATCTTTCAAGTTTTAGTACTCTAAGGACAAGAAGAAGATACAGAAGAAGTATTCAGGTGTAGGGTGCATACTGAATAAATAGAGCTAAAAACATTACATTGTAGTATATTGAATTAGAAGGTCCAATCTCTTTGTAGCTCTAGCACCTACTACTCTACTAGCAGTGTCACTTGGGGCTAATCACTAAGCATTATACTTCCTCATAGGCAAAATTCTTTGGATATATGGGAGGAAACATGCAGTATTTAATTCTCTATCTATTCCATTTTTAATTACAAAATTTTGAAATATAATTATATGACTAAACATCTGAAATATTTTGCTCATGTAGTTATTTTTATTTTAGTTATTGGTATCTTGATTTAACCCTATTTCTAGATGATAAAGTCTCTGAGAGGTTAGGGGCAATTTTATTTGCATACACACATACATCCTTTTATCACAATACACAAAATGTTTCTTGTCTAAAGAATACAATAAATATTCTTTGTCTCAAATTGGCAACTCTTTAGGCTCTGTACAAAGAGTTTGTCTTTGAGATTAAAGGGTACATTTAGAGCATCATTGCCATTTGTTACTCTTTAAGCTCAGGGGTAAGCATGAATTTACTGCTAACCCACTATAACTTCTTAAGATCTTGATTGTGACAGCCATAGAAGCTTATTCTCACAGCAGTACATCAAGCTGAAAAATAGCTTATCCTGGAACATCTAAGTAAGGCAGATCTGAATTAGATTCAGCAGGGAAACAGGAAGTGTAAACCCACATCTCTGGGTGTAGGTGTAGCAAAATAGAGGCAGTCTTTCTATACCAGGGAGAGGTAAAGACTACCCATTAGTTGTCAAATCATTTATTGTATATGGTCTGAGTTTTCTGATTGCTGTAAAATGTGGAAATTGGCCCAGATGAACACTAAGGATCCTTCTTGCATACTAGCTGGTCTTTATTTGCAGCACTTGTACATACATGTATTATCTCATTGATTTATAAGAAACATAGTACAAACACAATTGTTACTATGTCCCTTTTTGAAATGAAAAAAGGAGAATCAGAAGTTCATTGAATTTCAAAGTTAGAAGAGCATTTAGTTGGAAGGCTCTCTCTCTCTCTCTCCTTAGCTCTACCTCCTAAATCTCCTGATTACTTCAAGCTAAAGTTCTACTTTCTCCAAGAAGCTTTTCCAGTCCTCTCTGATCTTATTGCATTCCCTCTGACATTGTTGCTGTTCAGTGGTTTCAGTCCTTTGGGCTCTATGATCATCATTTCTATCTATCATCTAACTATTTAATCTATCTATATATCTTTCTATCTATCCAGGCATCACCCATCTATTTCTATATATGTATAATATTTCAGGGAGTATGGTCTTCATCTCCTTTACAACAGACACATTTCCAGTGTGACTTTAGATTTAATTAAGGTTTGAAAGTTCCAAATATCAAAGACAGAAAAACAAGTCAGGGACCCATTTCCCATATTGGGCAACATAAGCAGGAAACAATTTCCAAAAAAAATTAATATAAATTAGTGACAGGGATTTTTGTATAAAAAGATGATCTTCAAGACTGATACTTGCTGTAGAAGGGCACAGGGCCAAGAGGTGGGTAGGAGATCTCACTTCACTGCACCAATCTGTCATCAGATGATTGATTTATAACTACCTCTTTCCAAGATGCTTCCACAGGTTACTCAAGGTCACAGATATCAAAAAACTTATTCCTGTCTCAGTCTGTCATGAGGATGCAGGGGATAAGATTAATTTTGCTGATTTCAGAAGTTGAGAAAGGAAAAGGTGTTATTTTATATTGGGAAAAGCAAAATGAACTTGAATTTAAAAGATCTAAAAATCCAACATGGACCCTGGTCTACACAGTCCCCTTCCACATTTGTGGTGATGGTGGCAAAGTAGAAGCAAAGCAACAAAGGGTTCTAAGAATCATAGTTGATAGAACACCTGCAGACATGAATTTAATAGTCATCATTTAACATAATAACTTATATGGAACTTTAAGGTTTATATCTTCCCCCCCAGATTGTTGTTCTTCCTTCATTCTTGAAGAGGATCAATTATATCATGAGGGTGATGTCTTGACTTGGTCATGAACTGTATTTTAGTGAACAAAGTAATCAGCCTCCTCTTTCCTCCAGAGTACTGGAATTCAGTCAAAAGAAAAATGTTAGAATGATTTACAGTAGTCCAACTTCCAGAAGTTGGCAGGGAGGTAGTTTGAGGGGTTTTTGTACTGTTTTGTTTTGAGTCTTTTGGGTGACAAATATTTAAGTGACAGGTACTATGTGACAGGTCCTATGCTAAGTTCAAAAATGAAAGAGCCATGCCCTCAAGGAGCTTATAGACTAATGAGAGGAAAAATACTTTAAAAAGAACATTGAAAAGGGTAGGTGTACCTAGCATAGAAGGCATGATAGAGAAATTCTATAAATAGAGTGAATCTGAGTGGGAAATGAAAGGCTGATTGACCCAGGTGCTCTTCATAGAGGTTTGGAGAGAGGCTTCCTGTTCCACCTTCCAGAGAGGTCCCAGAGTAACAGAGTATTGAGAAGCTGCGAGTAGCAAGGTTGATGTGATCTTTCAGGGTGATGAGATTCCTAGTGATTTGATGGAGAAGTCTGAAGGAAGATAGCTGGGTGGAAAATGAACGTGTGGTTTCATCAGTGAAAGGCATTTCTGATGAAGAAATTCCCTATATCAGTTCAGATCAGCAACTATTCTGCAAATTACATTCTTTCAAAGTTGCCTTGGATATTGAAAAGTTAGTTGACTTGCTCAGGGTCATACAGTCACAAGGTACCCAAGGGAAAACTTGATCCTAGGCTGCCCCAACTCTCAGATTAGTTCTTGATCTATTGTATCTCACTAACTGCCTCTCAAGGTAAAGGACTTCAATTTTACAAAAGAAAAAGTTGAAGAAGCAAGCATAGGAAAGATGAGTAACTTGTTCTAGCTTACATATCTAATAAGTTTTAGAGCTGGAAATGAACTAGTTATTATGTTATATTGCTTCCAGCTTAAAATAAAATCTTTATCCAATGACCAATGAGAAGATAATCTCAACATGGGAGAATTCTTTCCATCAAGGCAGTTTCCCAATAATAATTTTTTGAGTCAAAGAGTAGAGTTATTTTAAAATATATTTTCTATTATGGACTCAATTATCACCAAAAAATGTAATAAACAAAATCTGAAAAATAATTGTATATGAAACTGTGGACATATTTTACATAGTTTTTAAATGATTTTATTAAATTTAATATTTCCATAACAAAATTGTTAAGTCAATTTGAACCTTGTAAAACTCTGTGATGTAGGTATTACTCCCCTTTATAAATAAGAAAACTGAGGCTTAGAGAATTCAAGTGACTTGCACAGGGTCACACAGCTTGACATTATCAAGGGCAGAATTTAAACTCAGGTCTTCCTGACTCTAGTCAAGTACTCCATTACATAGCCAAACTCCTTCAAACACAAATAATATTTGAATACTTGCAAAGTTTTACATAGATTATCTCAAGTGATCCTATTCATAATACTTCCTACATTTAGAAGCAACTGCCCTCTAAATGACTGCTCTTACCGTAAACTATTCATTATATCCAGGGAGAAAGAAAATAGGCCACATTCAGAGAATTTACATATCCCAAAAAAGGTATGCTGAAAAATATTCTCTGAAGCTGGACGCTGGAGACAAGATATTTCTTGGGTCTGAGTCTTTGGTTGGATCTTCACCAGCTATGAGGGCAACCCAAAGGCAACTTATGTTAATTAGTCAATGTATGTTCTAGAGACCAGGTGTGGGGGAGGCAGCTCCCCATATGGATGAAAAGGATTGAAACATCACAGATCAGACAACAGCACCAAAATGTCTTTTAACCAACTAAAGTAAAGAGGTCTTAGATCAGCTCCTGGGGATGGAAGATGATAACTACCAGATGGCTCATGGTTATTGCAGCAGCCAACAAAAGATGGTATCATTCCAGATTGGATATTGTCACCAAAAGATATCCACCAGTTAGCTACATAACAAAAAGGTTGGAAGGCTCAGATTAGTATCTGGGGGTGGGTAGCTGACCACTCCCAGATGGCTTATGGTGATTATAGCATGAAAAGTAGATTTCTAGCTTTCTGTTTTATACCAAAAAATCAGTCTTTGGCATGTCACTGATAATTCAGCCTCCATTTTCAGGGATTTTAGAGTAGTGATTGGCTAGACAGGATTATGAATATATGATAACAATATTCTCAGAAATTTATTATCTATAGTTCCAAGAAATAAGGCATTTACAAAAAAGTTGAGATAGCATTATAATATTTGGAACATAGGAAAAGAAAGCAATGGTTTAGAATATATGGAAACATAGTAATATGTAGAAAATTGCCTATATTGGAGAGCAAGCTCTTAGTACAAAGAATTCCTTAGTATAAGTTGTTGTCTTTAAATAACTTGACCACTAATATGGAGGATGGCCTCATGGTTTATTCTTTGATTACAAAACTCTGGAATTTCTGCTTTGAGGAGTTACAGTCTTGATACATTTATAGCAAGAAATGCCAATTCATTCTCAGTAAGGAAGGTTTGTACTTGAAGTTTACATAGTTAAATAGGCAGAAAGACAGACAGACAAATGATGATCCAATTGTTTTCATTGAGCTAACTAGGTGGCACAGTGGATAGAACTCTGGGTCTATCCTCAGGAAGATTCATCTACTTGAGTTCTAATACATCCTCAGGTGCTTACTAGCTGTGTGACACTGTGTAAATCATTTAATCCTATTTGCCTCAGTTTCCTCATTATAAAATGAGTAGGATAAGGAAATGGCAAATCTCTTCAATATCTTTGCCAAAGAAATCCCAAATGGGGTCACAAAGGGGCCACAACTGCAATGACTAAGCAACAATAACAAATATTATATCTAGGGAATGCAGTTTCAAGTCCAAGTTAATCTTCCACTGTTCATTTATGGGAAAAGGAGCATTCAAGCTTTATATTAAAGATTTCACTTTCTTCCCACCAAATAGCAATTCTACATTGAATACTTAAAGAAAATGACAAGTAAACCCATTTACCCAAATAAATAACAAAACATAAATTAGAGAAAGTAAACATAGAAGAATATTTACCAGACAATACAGAATGAAATAACTCTCCTATTGTAAATAAGATAACTTTAATCAAGAGAGAAAGTTTCATATCTCCCCCAGGAGAAAATTCCCCTAGTCTTTAGAATAGCAGCATGAAGACAGGGACATGATGGAGACGGCCAGCTCTTATGTTGGTTTCTTTCTAGAGTTTTATTCCTTCTTTAGCAACTTCAAGTTAAGTTGGTTTCATACATCTCCCTCAAAGTTGGAAACCAGAAAGAGCCTGAAGCTACTGCAGAGTCAGAAGAGATTCAAGAAAACAGAAAATAACCAAGAGAGTGAACTTGAAAAGATCGAACCTCTCCTCTTTCCTACTCTCACCTCACTCTAGTCCCCATCAAACAGGTTGCAGACACACACACCACACACACACACACACACACACACACACACACGATACACACAACTTGGACTCAGAATGAAATAGAAAAAGGTGACTCCAGAATTCTCTCTGGAACATAGACCCATTTTTACCCAATATTTTTTAAGTCAATCAATAAATAATTATTTACATTTATTATCTGCCTAATCATAGTATATTGCTGTAAGTCACGAGTATCTTTCTTAAAAAACATAAAAAATAATTTTAAAAAGAGTATCTTTTGGCCTTAGTAGCTAAGAAGTTGTCCTAAGGGCAAGGGACATGACTACATTGAATATGACTATATTATCAAACAAAAGAAATTATATGAAAGGATGCCATCAAAATGTATGATAAAAAAAGAGGGAAAGATAAGCTAAAAGTCAGTACCCATACTCCACTGGTAGCTCTGTGACAAATTAGCTAATTCTTGTTGAAGTATTTATAATTGTTCAGTTGTTTCAGTCATGTCTGATTCTTCATGACCCCATTTGGGGTTTTCTTGGCAGAGATTCTAGAGTGGTTTGTCATTTCTTTATTCATTTTAAGAAGGAATAACTGAGATGAACAGGGCTAAATGACTTACCAAGGATCACACAGCTAGGAAGAATCTAGATTTGAACTCAAGATTTGACTCCAAGTCCAGAACTCTATCTACTGCACCACCAAGTTGTTGAGGTGTCTATGTGTAGGCAATCCAACTGTATGTGTTTATGTTCCAAAAAGTTATCCCTTCCTCTTAAAAAGTAAAATTCCTGTACTGACTTCACTTTATTATTATTATTATGTGGTTCTTCTGTATCTAAGATTATTCTAGATATTTCTTAGTATGTGAAATATATAACATAAACTCATACAAGAGTCAAAAAACTTTGTAAACTAAGACCTAGTTTACAAAAATTTAGTAATTTAGTCAGCCTTAGGAAAAATATGATGAGATATAAATACAGAGAAATTACTAACTTGCATGCTAGTCATCAACTCTCATTTCAGTAGAGAAAATTTAACCACTACTCATGCTGAAACATTATCCACCTGCAGAGAAAAAAATAATACTGTCTGAACACAGACTAGAGTATATAATTTTTGTCTCTTTCCTTCCTTCCTTCTTTCCTTCCTTCCTTCCTTCCTTCCTTCCTTCCTTCCTTCCTTCCTTCCTTCCTTCCTTCCTTCCTTCCTTCCTTCCTTCCTCCCTTCTTCTACAAAATGACCGACTTGGAAATGTTTTACATGATTATAAATAATGTATTTCAGATTTCTAATCCTTTCAGAAAAAAATGGAGAGTAGGGAGAGAAAGATAAAATTTAGAACACAAAACATTTTGTTTATTTATTTATCTATTTATCTGTTTGTCTGTTTATTCAATTATTTATTTATTTTAGGTTTTTGAAAGGCAGTGGGGTTAAGGGGCTTGCCCAAGGCCAAACAGTTAGGTAAATTAAGTGTCTGAGATCAGATTTGAAGTCAGGTACTCCTGACTCTAGGGCCGGTGCTCTATCTACTGTGCCACCTAGCTGCCCCACAACTCAAAACTTTTTTTTACAAAATGTTTAAAATTCTATTAACATGTAATTGGGGGAAATTTTTTTTAGATTTTTGCAAGGCAATGGGGTTAAGTGGAAAATTATTTTTAAAGAAAGAAAATGTTATCACTGAATTAGTCAACTCTCCTTTTTTTTTTCCCTTTCCCCTTTCACTGACTTAGATACTTACTAGCTGCCTGACTCTGGGCAAGTCACCCTCTCTCTCTCGGCTCATTTCCATGTCTATAGATAGATAGATAGATAGACAGATATATAGAAAGATAGATAGATACATAGATACATAGTTGCACTTGAAAGTCTCTAAATTTTCTTCCACTCAGTCAAATCTAAGATCCTCTAATCCCTTATTTTTCTTTGCCCCCTATTATTTTTGTCCTCCGTTTTTCCTTTACTCCAACTCTTACCCCCATTTAATACTCCCTCTCCATCTCTTCTCTTTATTTTCTTCCTCTTCTGTCTTCCCCCTTCTTTCTTTCTTTCTTTGGAATATCGCTGAGGCAGGATGAGTCATTTACATGTATATAATTCATCTACATGTCTCTTTGAAAGGTTGTCCTTTCCTAAAATAAGTTTCTAGGCCCTTCATTCTTGGAAAAACTTTTAAAGATCATATAGCAATCTAAAATCCTTCCAATATAAACATTTATTAATGATCAAAGATAGAAACATTGCATTGTGCTAAGGAGGAACCAATAAATAATAGCATTTTCACTGGTTCTCCCCCATGCCTGGAATACTCTCCATCCCCCCATCTCTAATTGTGGCTTCCTAGCTTCAAGTACCATCTGTAGGAAGACTTTCCCGATGCTTCTTAACTCTATCACCTTCCTTCTCTTGATTATGCAGTTTATCTTGTATACCACTTGCTTATTCATAGCTGCTTACATGCTGTCTACCAATTAAACTGTGAGAACAGGGATGGTTTTTACCTTTCTTTGTATTCCCCAATATTTAGCACTGTGTCTGGAAAACAGGGTAGGCTCTTAAATGTTTACTGATGGACTAACTGATTGTAAAGTAAGACAATATGTATATAAATAAACATATGTAAAATAAAGGCAACTTAACTTGGATGAGAAAGAAGTAGCAAGAGAAAGATTCTCTTGTGTAGTGTGTAGAGTGTGGGGTGGTGGTGGTGATAATAGAAGTGACTTATAGGTTTAGGATTCAACAACACCAAAGAGAGAGAGAGAGAGAGAGAGAGAGAGAGAGAGAGAGAGAGAAAGGAAGGAAGGAAGGAAGGAAGGAAGGAAGGAAGGAAGGAAGGAAGGAAGGAAGGAAGGAAGGAAGGAAGGAAGGAAGGAAGGAAGGAAGGAGAAAAAGAAAGAAAGAAAGAAAGAAAGAAAGAAAGAAAGAAAGAAAGAAAGAAAGAAAGAAAGAAAGAAAGAAAGAGAGAGAGAGAAAGAAAGAAAGAAAGATGGCATATGGAGTCTTGTGTTCAGTAATCCCTTCTATGGTATCACTTGACAGATGTGAAGTCACTGCTCAAATGACTCTCATGCATTTGAGCTCATTTCTTTTCCAGGCAGATTTTTTTCACTTCTGGACAGCTATAACTGATAGACAGTTCTCAGTAATTGTGCTGAATTCTGTCACCTTGTAACTTTCATCCACTCATTCAAGTTCTCCCCTCTAAAAAACATGCAGAATAAGCTGAATCTCTTTTCCAAATGAACATATTATGAACCATGGTTTTTGCTTTTTTAAAACACTATTTTTTAATTTGTAAAAGAAAAGGATGCATATAATCCCCTATTGATAGTGATATACTGGCCACAACTCTGCAGAGAGATAATATCGTAATACCCTTCAAATGGAATTTATAAACAGTCAATCCAGTTCCAATTAGTTACCATAAGCCAAAGCAACATTGTGTTCCACTGTCTATCATGCAAATCTTCCAGTGGTGCAGTTAAAAGAAGTAGATGAGAAATTGTAGAGAGGGCTTGTGAACTCCCTTCCGATAGATAGATAGATAGATAGATAGATAGATAGATAGATAGATAGATAGATAGATAGATATCTTATAGAAAACATAGGTCTTTGAATAGTTTTCACAATCACTATTTTTCTACAGGTTGAAGTATGGTGATTTAAAAACAAAGGTAGTTACATTTTATTGTCCATAGACTCTAAATTTACTCTCCCAATACCTCCTTATTCCTAGGGTCTGACAGATCAGCAAACTTCCTCCAGAACATAGTTGGATGTACCACACCTCACTATTCTAGGGGTAACCTCAGTGGTTTATTTTTTTCTAATATTGTTGCTTAAGAACCCCCATAGAGGCGGCTAGGTAGCACAATGGATAGATCACTGTCCCTGGAATCAGGAATACCTGAGTTCAAACCGGGCCTCAGACACTTAATAATTACATATTTGCGTGGTCTTGGGCAAGCCACTTAACCCCATTGCCTTGAAAAAACTAAAAAAAAAAGAAACCCCATAAATATCATTCAATTTAATGAATGTTCCTTCAATATTATTCAGTTAATGTTCCTGCAATGTCAATTTGATTGGTGATAACTGATCTGAATCAATTAACCAATTAGTATCAGTTAGATTTTAAGAGATATTTTATATCAATGTATAACCTGAAGTACCAAAATATATTGCCAAATTGGGGTACAATCTCTCTTACACTTTAGATCCTATGGAAAGTGAACACACTTAAAAAAGTGGCTACCTAAACATTTGTGCAATAAAAATTACCTTGGGTTATGGAAGACTCATACATGGATGAATTACCTGTTTGTTTGCAGGCTGTGGTACTTCATCTTCTGACTAATCTTCTGCTAATCAAGTAAATCAAGAAGATTCTCCTCAATATGATTCTTCAGTGGAACACTCTGCTTTAGACCAGAGGTGCGGAACCTGAGGAAGCTTTCCCCAGCTTTAGAATCTTAATATGTCCTCACTAATCCATTCCATCTCATTTATTCAGACAGCTAAGGTTTAAATAGATAAATAAAAACTGAGAGAAAATTCACAATACCATGTATTCACAATCACATAGTGATGAGGAAAGAGAGAGTTTCTGAGGTCCCTCACCAATGAAGAGATTCACAAAAGCTCCTCTTTCTCTTTCCAATTGCCAAGAAAGCGAAATAACTTTTATCCATCTGTTCAAGGTTTTTGTTTCTACAATAAATGCCACTTCAATTGCCATTTAAAAGGCTTTTTGTCATCACACAATAAGCAGACAGGAAACAGTTATAAGATAATGGCATATTCTTTAAATCAGGGAAGGAATGGCTCACTCCATCCCTCATTTCTGGAAGCTGTCTCACCAAGCTTCCAAATAGGGGCTATTGCACAAGAATGAACCCTCACTGAAAAGTGTCACTGTTAAATTATTATCAATTGGAAAACTGCCTGATATGAGAGGTGGGACTCAAGCATCAAAGTTTAACCTATGCTCATACTTCTCAACCAAGCTCCTCCCCCCACTTAAACACATACAACTTTCCTTATAGGGTGGATAAGCAAGACCTAGAAAAAAGTGATTTTTTTTATTATTCCTATATTCAATTGTCAGTAATACACGAGATCTTCCATGAACCTGTCATCCCCATCCTCTTGCAAGCCTCCAAACCTTTTATCTCAAATGGAGAAATTTGCTTTAAATAACATTATGAGAGTTTGAAAAGGAAGGAAATATGTGTGTGTATATAAATTATTAATATTGCTATTTTTAATTCTCTTCTAGCACACCAAAGTGGTTCCATTACAGGGGCCTTCTCTCCTATTTCAGACAAACTTGCTTCTTTATTGACATTCCCCTGGCTGGATGATTTACTAGATTGTTGGGACAGACGACATCCTGTTTTGTTGCTTGTAATAATACAAGTTGATCGCTCTACCTTGATTAAGAGATGTCAGTCTAACAATTAGACACCACTGTGCTCACTTGTTTTTAACTAACATGTCACACTGAGAAAATTGAATTTTATTTGATTTAAATTCTGCTCTTGCATGAGAATTGCATTTAAGTTGAGAAGCAGGTGTGCTAAATACTTTCTTTTCTTCTTTTTCAGTTTTATTTTTATTTTTTGAATTGAGACTATATTCATACCACCTTAATTGCAATTCCCACGAAACCATTCCTTGTAACAAAGACAAACATTTCTGCAAGGCAACCTGCCCTATTTATGTATTCACCTGTATACCACTATATGCCATTCCAGACTCCTCATGAGACATGAGAGGCTGCCTACTTCAACCTCTACATCAACAAAAATTTCCTCTATAAAAATATTACACAAATGATTAACAATCATTTTTAAATGATCATTGTGTCTGAGATAGCTAGGTGATGCAGTGAATAGTGTCCTGGACCTGAAATCAAGAAGACCTGAGTATAAATCTAGCCTCACATTCTTACTGACTAAATGTATGACCTTAGATAAACACTTAATTTCTGTTTTTCTTAATCCACTAGAGAAGAAAATGGCAAACCGCTACAGTATCTTTGCCAAGAAAACCCAATATGGTCTATAGTTACAGGGTCATAAAGAATTGGACACAACTGAGCAACTACACAAGTACTCAAGTTGTTATGTCAAGGCCTTAGGGGAAAAAAAGAGAAATAAAAATGCTGTTCCTGCTCTCAAAAAATATAACATTCTCCTGAGAGTTGCAGATTGTAAACAGAAAAGCAAATACAAGATCATTTGAGAAAAGAAGGAACACTAATAACTAGGGAGAAAAGGGAAGGTTTCCCATAGGAGATGGCAACTGAATGAACCCGCAAATAACACTGACAACTCTAAATGATGGAGATGAAGGATAAGTACATTCTGGGGGGGGGAAGCTCTATAAAAGACCGGAGCTGAGAGATGTCATGCTGAGTATGGGGAGCAAAGATAGGCAAAGCAGCAAAGGAGTCAGATCATGAAAGCATCTAAAAGTCAAGCTAAGGAGTTCATATTTTATATCAGGGGGACAGGTCACTGGTTCTGAAGTCAGGAGGACTTGAGTTCAAATGTGACCTCAGATACTTATCAACTGTGTTACCTTTGGCAAGTCACTTAATTCCTATTGCCTCCTAAAATAGTTTTTTTTTTAAAAAAAACGCTCTATATAAATGCCAGTTAATTTTTATGTTATTTTATTTTCCAATTACATGTAAAGGTAGCTTTCCATTTTTGTAAGATTTTGAGTGCCACATTTTTCTCCCTTTCTTTTCTCTTCCCTGCCCATTAATGTCAATTATTTTTAAAATTTTTTAAATTTACGAAAGGTCAAATTATTGACTGGGAGAGTATTTCTGTTAAATCATCCTTTAGAAAATTCATTCTGGAAATGTTGTGAAAGATATATTGGAGAGCAAAGAGACTAGAAGCAAGAAAAACAAAAACAAAGAGGAGGCCACTGCCATAATCCAGGCAAGAGTTGAGGAGTGCAAGTGATCAAAGTCTTCTGGTGAAGAAGAACCTTTTACCTTCTGATGTATGTCATTTTGAATAACATGAGTGGTTAAGATTTTCCTCACAAAAAATAAAATAAAAAATATTTTCTCACAATCATAATTTGTTCTTTAGTATTGTGAGTATTCAGAGAACAGTTGGGGAGTGGAGAATAAGAGAAAGATATGGAAAGGTAAATGTGGGGAAAGAAAGCATATATATATGGAACAAAAGAATCACTAGTGAGAATTATTTCTCTCATGGCATTCCATAGCAGTTTCAAGATTAAATCATATCTGTCCCTCAAAGCCCATTGAATGTAAGATCCTATAAGGCAGGTATTGTTTCCCTTTTTTCTTTATTGTAGCTAATGGTGCTTAGCACAGAGTTGACATTTAATAAATGTTTATTGTATGATTGAAAGTACTTTGTAATCAGTAGGTGCTTAATTAATTCAAAATAATTTATTAATGAAGAAAATCAAAAGTGGATTTTATTTTTAAACATGGAAAAACATTTGATGTTTTATCCTTCATTCTTGAAGAAGACCCTGACATCAGGGAGTTAATGCCCGGACAACAATGAGAACTGAATTTTAGTGAGGGGGGGTGTTGTGCTGTCACTAGCCTCACTTTCTCTTCCAGAGTCATCTGGGTCCACTGGCCAGATATGAATCAAGACAACTGCAGATGGCCCAGGATATGAATCAATCAGAGTTAAGTGACTTGCCCAGGGCTGCACAGCAAGTAAGTGAGGATCAGTGTTCTAATCAATGCACCACCTGGTTGCCCTTGGAAAAATATTTAGAAAGGTTTTTTGTTGTTGCTTTTGTTGTTTTTTTTGGAGGGGGAGAATTTTTAGAAGTTCAAACTGAGAAGTGATTATTCCCTTCAAAACCAAGTATTTAGTATACTAGACCTATGCACAAAACAAAGGTCAAAAATGATGAAATTCTCTTTTATTCCTCCACATTTATCAAACTGCTGCTACCTATAAGCAGTATCAATAGTCAGGTCAATATTTTTACTATCCAGATTACTCTTTTAGGTAAAATATTGCCTGGGGTGCTACAATTTTGAAGAGGAAATGATGCTAAAGGGAGTTAAGTGAACTAAATTCAAAGGAAGAAATACAAAGTTACATCTGACTTCACAAAACTTTAAATAATGCTTACTACATGTCTTTTATCTGCCAGAAATTTCTAGTAAAAAGAATAATTGTATTGACAAGGTATACCTATAAAAATATCAGAGAAAGGCAGAAGAGGTTGAGCAACATAGTTATATAATGGAGAATACCTTGATTTAGAGTCCAAAGACCTAGATTAAAATCTCAGGTCATTGGTTTGACCTATCATTTAAACTCTCTGAACTCAGTTTCCCCATCTGTAAAATGACAAGATTAGACTAAATGACTTGTGAAGTCATTTTCATTTCTAGTTCTGTGTAGCTATAAGATTGTTGAAGGGGAAAAAAAGGCAGGACTGACATTACCATAGCATCTTATAGCTTTACAAATCACTTTCCTCAAAGCAGTTCCAAGAACCTGATAGGCTTGTTTTTCACAGACCTATAATTTTACTAGTGTAGAAGCATCCTAGATGAAGACATTTTCTCTATACTTGCTCTGCAACTACTTGTCTTAGAGAATTCTTAGAACACTGAGAGTCTAATCAACTTACCTAGATTCTGTCTGTCGGTTAAGTACTGATAAGACTTGAACTCCAATTTTTCTCTACTCCAAAGAGAGTTTTCTTTGTGCAAAGCCATGCTATTTCTTAATTGATAATGAAGATTCTTTAAATAAATTTTTATTTTTAGATATATTTTTATAGATAAGGACATAGACAGAGAGGTAGAAAGAAGTAACAGTCTAGCTATGCTTGAAGACGTTTACCACAACCATTCAAGTGGATCAATATTAAAACCTCAATAGGTTATAATATGAAGCAAAGACAAACTGAAATTGGAGACATCACATTTCCACTTGACAAGCGGGGAAACTGATGCTGTGTTTGCCACATAGAGTGGCAGCACAACCCAAGTCTTCTGATTCCAAATCTAGTTTATTCTTCATTTTTCCTTGTTACAGGCTAGGGATTAGAGTACTAGACAAAGGCTACCAAGAACACAAATCAGTTGATAACCCTGAAGTCAGGAGGACCTGAGTTCGAATCCAGTAAGTGTCTGCACTTACTGTGTGACCTTGGGCAAATCATTTAGCCCCAGATTATCTTGCATCCAGGACTATCTCCAATTGTCCTGATTCATATCTGGCCACTGGACCCAGATTACTCTGGAGGAGAAAGTGAGGCTGGTGATTTAGCACAGCAAATCCATTTCACTCAAATCCAATTCACTTGCTTGTCAGGGCATTAGCTCCCTGTTGTCATGGACTTCTTCAAGAATGAGGAACAAATACTATTGTCATCGTCATCATCATCATTTTGATGTGACAGGCATTCATATGGGACTCATAAAATATAAATAAATAAATACAAAATAGCATAGTGTCTGGCATATAGGGATACATTAGTGACAATAAAGGGAAAAGTCTTATATAAGGAGATAACTCTTGAACTGAATTTGAAGAAGATTTGGAGATTTTAAGGGGCAGAAGAGATAAAGAAGGCCTTGCAGATACATTGTGCAAATGCACAAAGAGGACAGTTGGAACATTATGGGTAAGAGATAGCAAACAGGCTGAATTCTATGTTTTGTTTTGAGACAGAAGATTCCTGAATACCATCCTGACGAGGAAAGGGAGGAGAAATAAAGGGAGGAAGGAAAAAGAGGGTGGAAGAAAGGAGACAGCAAGAAGTAGATTGCTGTAAGTTATTAGAATATAAACTCCTTGAGATCATGGGACTATTGCATTTTTGTCTTGGCATTCCTGTTGTCCAGTAGTGACTGGCACATTGTAGATGTTTAATAAATTCCTCTTGATTGATCCATTGGAGTGGATGAATAAAAACTTGAGGATCAAGTTTGTTCCTAACCAAAGTGAGGTTCAAAATATTTTCTTTCTATCTTCTCTCTTACCTCCTCAGTTCCCAGCAAACACCAATGAATGGAGTGAGGAATACCAGACCCATGGCCCTATTTTTCCCCCTGTTCTTTTACACAAAACAATTGTAGGAGTTCAAGAGAACAAAGCTGGCTCAGGTTTTATTTTCAAAAAGTAGCCTCATAGACTCACAGGCAACACTGGTGGTCATTTGATATAAAGCCAAGAATCCACACCCCACCAAAATCTTCAGAGAATAGCCCTAAACAATAATTTTCATGAAACTTTACTTCTCTAATTAGTCAGGTCACCCAAACTGCTCACATTTAGAATTCAGGAAAGGAGCCCCTGGGGAGACAGAGCCCTTGGACATGAACTTGCTCTGATGGTGGTTAAGTTGGAAAAGGAGAGTTAATGACTTTCCAAGCAATCACACTAATTCATAATTCTTAGATTTCTAATAGCAGCCATCCTAACATTAACTGTTTCCTCTCGGAGGGGGGGGAATCAACAGAGTAGAAGAGCCTGCATGAAAAAAGTTGGAAGAGGAAATGTGTGCCTGATTATAACGACAGCCTCCACAGCTGCAGCATGATTTTCTCTACCTTCTACATTATATTAAATTCAGTCTTGCTTTAAGATTTGCAAAGATTTTTTCAAATATTATCTCATTTGATTCACACAACATCCTTGAGAAATAGGTGCTTTCATTGTTTCCCTTTTATAGAAGAAGGATTTTATCTTCATAGTATTCATGAGATATTATCCCCCTTTTCACAGATGAGGAAACTGAGGCAGATAGAGGTTAAATGACTAGTAAGTATCTGAAGTCAAATTTGGACTTAAATATTCCTGAGTCTTGGTCTAACACCCTACTCATTGAAACCTTAGCTGCTCCACAGTGTTATATGTGTCTCACAACCACTCTTTGTCATAAGGACTTCTGGTATTACTGCCCCTGTTTTACAGGCCGAAGTATAGAATCTTTGAAAGGTTAAGTGACTGGTCCCACAACTAGTAAGAAGCAGAGTCAAGACCCAAACTCTGTTCTTTCTTTCCCTTTTTCATTTTGAGGCAATTAGGGATAAGTGACTTGCCCAGAGTCTCACAGCTAGTGTCAAATGTCTGAGGCTGAATTTGAACTCATGCCCACCTGACTTCAGGACCAGTGTTCTTCCTAACTCACCACCTAGATGACCCAAAACCCAGTTCTTCTGAACTAAACCCAGTATGTGCTCAGATTTAATCGGAGGATGGGATTCATATGGAGATAGAAGCTTAGACTTCTAACTAGGAGGAACTCTAGAGGTAAATTAGTTTAACCACTTTAGAGATTGAATGATGTACCCACAGTCTTGTATCTGTAAGTAGTCAAGATTAAAATCAGATCCTCTCTTTCCAGATATGTACCATACTGCCTCTCCAAGGATATATTGTCCATGTAATTCAGAAAATTTCCCTAATAAGTTATTAAAATAGTAGTTCTATAAGCTTGTTAATATGCATATTCCCACTAAAATTCGGTTGGGAACCCATTAGTGTCAGCAGCTCATCTGTAATTTATTATCTCAGAGAGTTTCCAAGGACACTGAAGATTAGGTGGCTTGGCCCATGGTCACCCAATAAGCATGTATTAGGAGGAAGACTTGAACTGAGTCTTCTTTCACTAGTTCTCTGTTCACTAAGCATGTCTTTCAGTATAGACCCCCCCCACAGGAAAATTAAATAAGCTGATTTCATATGAATATTGCAAAAAGTAAATTTTATTCTCTCTCCATAAACAAGTACACATTGATCATAATGTTCCACATCTCTGATATATATGTGATTAGGCAATGAAAGCTGTTCTTAAACATGATGACCCTGAAGCACTCTAAGGTACTAAATCCTTCCCCAAACCCTTATGACTGAAAGTATCAAAGGCCTTGGTCAGAGCAGTAAATGTTCTGCTCAGACCTTAGTTCTACTCATTTCAACCTGTTAAGGAGAATTCTGACAAGAGTCTTGTCAGTAGTGACTAAGAGAGAGATCCTGCCCATGATTGTTCCAGGACAGCCTATTTCCTTTGCCTTTATAGAGATGGCTAATAGAGACATCCTTGAACTCTTTCATGGCTTCAGCATTGATTAATGATGTCGAGAATATTATGGAAGTTTAATCTATCTCTCAGGATCATGCCCATATCACTATCAGTGTTGTTCCATGAGAACTGAATAGTAGAGATGCACTATGGGTCTTTGACCCATAATAGGCACCAAGTAAATGTTTGTTCAAATTTATGAGTGTGTATGGAGTCAGAAGACCTGGGACTGAATCCTTGTTCTACTATTTTGTATGATTTTGATCAAGTCTCTTTATTTCCTTTGGTTTTATTTTCCTTATTTATGTAATGATGGAATTTTGTCTAGACTCTGACATTCAGGAAAGTTAATTGCTAAGTTTTTGGTGTGAGTATTTACTAAATGCTACAAGTTGGGTTCAATTTATTGTTTTGATGATTTCCAAAACTTTAAGAAAGGAAGAAAAAACGCATGAGGTATATTAAAATTTAAAGTGTTTTAAATCCCCTTCCCCTCCCAACCCAAGAGCTGGTTGCTAAATATTTACTAGTACAGTCCTGCTTCTGGTACTACATCTTGTGGATTCTCAAAGGGTTTTGCTCTTTCAGGTAACCAGAAAATTAAATTAATAAGAGGCCATTATTCCTGGAGCACTCTGGTTCAGCAAGGGTTTTACTGTATCCTCAATAGAATTCAACCAGAACTGATGTCACAGCTCTAAGGAAATGAGTTCCTTGGAGAGGGTAAAAAGAAAAGAAACAAAAGGGGTGGGTTTTGCTTTCAGAGGAGAAAGTGACAAAAAGAAACCAAATAGAAATGGAATATTTTTAAAATGTGACAAGTAGCTTTATGCTTTTTATATTAGCTATTAACTGCTGGGACTCATTAGGCATCTTATGCAAAAGGCAATAATTGAATGTACGAACACACTGTAATGCCACAATGGGATTCCTATTTCTAGCATCTACTGTAATTATGAATCATCCTGGATCTATGTGGCTTATTGAAGAAATGCTTCCCTTGAATAAAGCTTGCCGGGTGCTGTTGAAAGTATTTTTATCCTCTCTTTAGCTGATGAAAGTAGACATTCCAATTTACTGGGGATGGAAAAGTTATTGCAATTGCTTTCATATGGTACTTTAATGGCACCCTGCAGTATATGTAATCCCCTGAAGGAGATGTAGGAGGACTGAAAGACTTTGCAGAACACTGAGTCCATGCTTCAAACTATAGTCCAGGATTTCCCAAAATTCACTTCTTTTGGGATAAACCCTCTTCCTTAGAACTACTCAATAGCTTCACAATGCACAAAAATTAGGGTTTCACCTTCCACCTCATGATCTTTTACTAAAAAAAAAAAACCTCACGTCTTTTCTATTTACCTTTTCTTTTTTCAAACAAATTTACTTAGCAAACCTTTCATTCAGTCATCTAAGCCTACTAAGCCATGTGTTATAATAGGTATCCTGTTAAATTCTTTCCTCAACCATCATTCAAACAGATCCCATCTTCTGCACAAAACCAACTTGTAAGGCCTTAACAGGGGCTGACTTTAGGTTGAAAGAAAATCAATTGCACAAATAAAAGATTGGAATTAAAAGAGTACAGATTTAGAGCCCAAAGAAACAATATAGGCCATGGAGCTTCAATCACTATCTTCAATTTTGCAGGAGTGGAAAATGAGGCACAGAAGGTCCAGTCAAGTCAAAAAATATTTATTAACTGCTTACTATTTTCCAGGAACTGTGCTCTGCCCTCCAAGAGTTTACATTCTAATGGAGATAAAAACACATTTTTTTTTAAAAAAAGTTTAGTGGAAGGGAAAGAAGATAAAAGATTCAATGACTCATTTGGGATACACAACCAGTATTGACTGAGATCCTATTGAGCCCAAATTCAGAATCTAATTCACTATACTATACTATACTGTCTTAAGAGACCAAAATTGGCAGCACTTAATAAAAAGAAAAATATTTTGGATTTTTTATCGAGCAAAATCTTTTAATCAAAGGAAAAAATGAATTTGAAGTATAGTATGGCTACTACAATAACTAATGTAATGTTATATTGCATTAATGGAATTGTAGAAAACAAGCTCTTTTGAATTTATTGATTTCATTTCCTACTGCACAATAGCATTTCATCACATTCATATGTCACAATTTATTCAGCATTCTGCAATCGATAGATAGGCACCCCTTTAGTTTCCGGTCATTTTTTTTCTTTATTTGTTTTTGCTATAACAAAAAGAGATGCTGTAAGTGTTTTAATGCTAAAGTACTTTTGTTCTATATATTTTATCTGTTTGGGCTATAGACGTAACAGTAAATTAGCTGCATCAAAGGACAATTTTCCATCAGCTGGTTATGAAAATATATTTTTCTTATTTTTCATGCTAAATGTATTGCTCTTTAACAAAGTTAATAGTCTATTTCATGATCTTTTCTCTGGAATTATGCTTAATGTTTTACTGATCATAGTTCTTAGAGATTTCCAAGTTGTTTGCTTTTATTATATTATAATTATGTGTATGCATATGTGGATATGTAAACATAAATACATTATATTACAGTGTTGTGGTATAAATTGCTCTTCTGGTTTTGCTTATTTTATTCTTCTTGAATCTGAGCCTTCAGTTTTTTTTTAGTTTTTTGCAAGGCAGATGGGGTTAAGTGGCTTGCCCAAGGCCACACAGCTAGGTAATTATTATGTGTCTGAGGCCAAATTTGAACTCAGGTACTCCTGACTCCTGACTCCACTGCGCCACCTAGCCGTCCCAAACCCTCAATTTTTTAATATTGATGTTATATAGATTGTTTATCTAGTTCTTGTTTATTTTACTTCAATTGAACAACTTTCTGAGCCTTTTTAAAATCACCTATTGTTATTGTTCAGTCATTTTAGCTATGTTTGATACTTTATGCCCCTATTTAGGGTTTTCTTGGCAAAGATCCTAAAATATTTTGCCATTTCCTTCACCAACTCATTTCACAAATGAAGAAACTAATGCAAATAGAGGGAAATGACTTGTCAGGATTACACAGCTACTAAGTGAGAGGATAGAAATAAATTTAGGTCTTCGTACTTCAATCCTAGTAATCTACACACTGTGCCACCTATCTGTCCTAAATCATGTATCTATTTTACCGCATTTCTTAAGAGCTTAAGATTCTTCGATTTTTGCCTTATTGTGTTTTCTAATTACTAAAATAACTTCTCCTTAAAAATAAATTTTAATAAATATATTTTTTACAACATTTTTCTCCTAGTTAATTGGGTAGAATAATTTTTAAAAGGAGTCATCCTGAGTCCTCTAGTATGCCTTGCCCTAGTGTACATCATTCACTTTGACCAAACTTAGAAATGGGTATGGTCCCCAGACTGACTGAAAGGATATATATATATATATATATATATATTATGTTTTTGCAAGGCAAACGGGGTTAAGTGGCTTGCCCAAGGCCACACAGCTAGGTCATTATTAAGTGTCTGAGACCAGATTTGAACCCAGGTACTCCTGACTCCAAGGCTGGTGCTTTATCCACTGTGACACCTAGCCACCCCTGAAAGGATATATTTATCTATATTTTTCTACATCTGATGCTGTGATAGATATAATACATACTCAATTAGATCTTCATATATAAATATGCATTACATATTATGTAGTATTAGTACATTAATATATTTATATATCATATGCATGATTTTTATAATGATTCTAGAATTATGCTATAAATTATGTATATGTATATGAAATATATATTTATATTTATAAATATATATTCATGTATATATGTCTATATATTGTTTATTGTTGGTTGTTGCATTAACTTTTTTGCCCCATGTAATTTCACTTATGAGTTTTTGTAATATAGCACTGGGAAGCCAGACTTTGATAAAGCCCACTGGGATTTAAATGGATCTGTGTGATCATGTGTTAAATCCAGATCACTCTGGCTCTCACTGATTGGTCGACTATACTTCCCAGCTGCCTAAGACTGACTTGGTCATTGTTTGAGTTTTGATGACTTAGAGAAAGTGTGAATTGCATTTTTTTTTTGTTCTGGTCAGAAACCTTGAAGGTCGTCCCTCCCAGGTTGATTTTTTGTTTGTAGGCAAAAGAGACTCTTTCTTGCCTCATTTCTTACCTAGTCTTAATTATTGAATGTGTTCCCATAGACTATTTGTACCCAATTGTGATCGTGCATTCTGAGCTCTTCTTATTGGTTTGATCATCTACAGCCAAATAGAAACTCTATAACTTGTCTCTAACATAAGTAATGTAATTTTGGTCCTTTTCAATAAGAAAGGACAAGAACCATCTCTCTCTCTCTCTCTCTCTCTCTCTCTCTCTCTCTCTCTCTCTCTCTCTCTCTCTCTCTCTCTCTCTCTCTCTCTCTCTCTCCATATATATATTCAGATATACATACATATAATTACATATAAAATGTGCATGCACATGAATGTATGACAAATTAAACGTACTCTACTTGTCCCTAGTATACAAAAATGCAAGTCAAGAGCTAAAAAATGTTTCAGAAAGGCAAGGTTTGATGTAAGAAAAAATTTCCTGACAATTATGGTATCCTAGGAGGGGTTGTCCCAGCAGATTATAGATCCTTGTATTGCATTGTTTCTTAAGT
Source organism: Macrotis lagotis (assembly GCF_037893015.1). Classification (NCBI taxonomy): domain Eukaryota; kingdom Metazoa; phylum Chordata; class Mammalia; order Peramelemorphia; family Peramelidae; genus Macrotis; species Macrotis lagotis. The sequence goes on along the minus strand of NC_133658.1, from coordinate 818,144,993 downwards.
AGTCTCAACCAACCCGACCTTTAAGTGTTCTGGAGTGGATTCGTAGTTAAATACCCTCTGAGACTAGGTGATCTCTGGAGTCCACTCCAGTGTTGTGATTCTGTCAAGTCTTTGAAGGACTGTCTCATGCAAAAGAGAAAGTACTCTCAACAAACCTTCCCTTGTTTAATTTGGTGAATTAGCATTTTCAAGTAATATTTGAGTCAGCATACTGGGTGGTGGACTGTAATGAATTTCCCAGACTTCGAAGAAGAGAAAATCAGAACTGAATCAACCTCCTTCAAAAAAAAAAAAAGAATCTGAGCTCTTAATAATGTTCTAAGTGACTTTGACACAAGACTCATACTTGTTTTAAATGAAAATAGAACCAAAATAAGGTATCTTCCTAGTTCTCTTCTTCAGACTTTTCACACTCAATGTCTGTGTGTATGTGTGTCTGTGTGTGTGTATGCTGATTTCCTATTAGCTTATGTTCACAGATTCTCAGGGTATTTTGTGAAATCATTTTAAACTTTTTCCTGGGCTCAACTCAGAAAAATCTTCTCTTCCCGTCTACTGAAGAGTCCAGTTAGGTATAAATTAGTCTCTGGGAAGCATCCCAGACTGACTTTGGTTACATACTAGAGTGCTTTTCATTCACTCTGTCAAATCCCTTGGTTGGAAGAACTTTTAGTATTGACTGTGCTTTTTCCTAAGCTTGCTTCTCAAGTGGGCACCATCTCCTTCATATTATACAGAATCTATAGATAATTGGAAGACTTTTATGGGTGTTGCTTGTTCCAAGCCAGCTGCCGTTCTCTCTCTTTTCTACCACAACAGGACTGGAGAAGGGGGAAGTGTGATGGTAAGAAGAGACTTAATTTTATAGGAAAAAAGATCTCCTTAAAGGACAATCATATGGAAACAGATTGTAGATATCTACTAAAATAAAAACATTTTCTGCTAAATAGAAATTCAGAAACTTTTCCTCAGTCTCCTTCCACCTGTGCAGGAATGAAATCTTCAGATTCAGCCAGATATAGGGCATGATGATGGTGTAGCTGACATGTAGAAAATGATGAAGTGACAAGAAGACAGGTCTTCATCCTAAGGTTTTTCCCACAATTAAACACCACAGAACAGCAATGCTGATTATGAGTTTTCCAAAAAGATGGTCCTTTGCTTTTGCATCTCAGATTCTAACTTCTCTTTAAGGTTTTATTTTCCTAAATTATTAACAATTCTATCTCTTGAAATTATTTTGAATTTCTTAGTCAGTTAGTCAACTACCATGTTTTATCAACCCTTACTTCTTTCCAGAACAGAGATAATTCTTACAGAACTATGCTTGGGCTACAAAGAACATCAAAAACAGTTTCTGACCTCAGTGAGTTCACATGGAAATGGAGATCACAAACAATTACATAAGCACAAGATAAATAGATGGGTTTTATTGTTTAGTCTTTTTTTCCAGTTTTGTGACTCCTTTTGGTGTTTTTTAAGTAAAGATACAAGAGTGGGTTGCCATTTCCTTTACTGGCTCATTTTATATATAAGAAAACTGAGTCAAACAAGATTAAGTGAGACTTGTCTAGGCTCCTGCAGCTTGTGCCTTAGCAAAATCTGAACTCTGAATGATGAATTTTCCTGAATTCAGACCCAGTAGTGGTATTCACTGTGTCACCTAGCTCCACTGATGAAAGATAATCTTAAAGGCAAAGCATTACCTACATTAAGGAGGACCAAGAACAGTTTCTTATAGATCCAGAAGGATTTTACCTGGCATCCGAAGGAAGCCTAGGAGGCCAGAGGTAGAGGGAGAGTTGAAAGTAAGGGAAGAGCATTCTATACTTGGGGGAAAACAAAGAAAGTCTTGTGGAAAGACTAGCAAGGAAACCAGGGTCCATAGGTGATAAAACCCCAGCGGAAAGTAATAAAATATAAGAAGATTATAAAGGTAGGAAGGGACAAGATAATGAAGAACTTTAAAAGTCCAAGGATTTGAGGCATTCTTTTCTTTTTTTAACAAGGCAATGGGTTAAGTGACTTGACCAAGATCATACAGCTAAGTAATTATTAAGTTTCTGAGACCGGATTTGAACTCAGGTCCTCCTCACTCCAGGGCCAGTACTCTATACACTATGCCACTTAGCTATCCCTGGATTTGATACATTCTAATAGAATAGGGAATAAACTGTTGAATGGAAGAAGGGATGACATGGTCAGACTTGCACTTTGGGAAGATTAGTTTGACAGCTGACTAGAGAGGATGGAGAGGAATGGGAAGAGAATGGAGGCTGGGAGTTCAACTAGAAAGCTATAGTAATGGTCAAGATATAGTTGTGTGACCCTAGTCAAGTCAGTTAACCCTGCTTGCCTCAGTTTCCTCATCTGTAAAATGTCCTGGAGAAGGAAATGATCAAAACTACTCCAGGATCTCTGCCAAGAAAACCACAAATGGGGTCCAGGAGAGTCAAATATGTTTGAAAATCTGAACAACTACAACAACAAAACAATAACAACAGGATTTTTATCTTGGGAAAAGTACTCTTTGACAGCAGGGACTATTTAATTGCCTTTATATTTTAGTTCTAGTGCAATACCAATGTTTGGCATATAATAGGTGATTGGTTGGTTGATCAGTATTACTTTGCATTTTTACTTATGTTCACATCTCATTCAACTTCTGTCTGCATGGTTTTGCTCAGATTGACTTTGTTAATTCTCTTCTTCTCATCTTAGATTCCTGGTCTTCTTCAAATCCTACCTTCTTCATGAGTCCTTTCTCAATTCTATCCCTACTGCCCCCCCCAGATTCTAGAATTCCCCCTCCATGAATTATCTTGTAGTTACCTTCCTTTTATTTTGTCTCTTTTTATGTGTATATAAAAAGTCAATTTGTGTTTTTTCTCTCTATCTCCTACATATAGTACAGGGTTTTGAATTATAGTACTTGCTTTATAAATATTTCATGAATTCAATTAACTTAAGGCATTTCTTCTCTAAATTCATGAAAGGTAATGGGTACATGATAAATTTTATCAGATTCAGTAAAGTCTATATTTTTCAGGATATATAACCAAATTAGACTAATAATGTCAGTCATCAAGAGAATCATAGAATCTAAGAATTGAAAGAGACTCCAGAGGTTATCTAGTCCAAACTGAATTTTATCTATAGCAGCCTTGACAGGTAATCCATCAGCTTCTTCTTCAAACTATCTAGTCATATCCCTCTGGTTAATAAGGCCATCAAAACAATAGACTTTTGAATTTTAGGAAATTTCAGTGATAGAGACTCCTTCACCAAGTATCACAGAATCTCAGAGTTGGAAGGACCTCAGAGATCAATAGTTACAACATACCAAACAGGAGACTATCTGAATTCTTTTTGAAAACCTAAGGCAATGGGAAATCCACTACATGTATAGCAGTCCATTACACTTTTGAATAGCTCAAATCTAAAGGAAATTTTTCCTTATACTAGGCTAAAAAGTCTATATTTCGAAGGGGATCAATGACATCACAAGGGTAGTCTCTTGTCTTGAACATTAATGGATATGAGTAGGGAAGAGCTGCGAAAAGTCATTGGTTCCACTGTCTTCTCCAGAGTCATCAAAATTCAGTGGCAAAAAAGTCAAAATAACTGCTAGAAATGAGGGACCCTAGAAGTCAAAAATGCCACTGAGACTAGTGCAGTATTTTAACACTGGAAGAGAACTCAGGGATCATTTTGACAACTCTTCCCTATCCCCACTTGACAAGTGATGAAACTTAGCAACATAGAAGGAAAGCAATTTGCCCAACCTCATGTAGATTACTTGTTCTAAAACTTTATTCTCCTAACTTTAGTTCATATTGTCTGTGCTGTAATTCATCAGATCAGTATCATTCTCACAGTCATCACCATTAAGTAATGAAAGTAAACGTGATCTCCATAGACATAATACTTTATATTTCCCAGAACCACAGAATGTGAGAGTTGGAATAATACTAACTAACATTTATAGAGGGCTTTAAGGTTTACAAAGCACTTTGTACCTGTTAACTCATTTGATGATCAAAGCAACTCTGGGAGAGCTATTATTACTCCCAATTTACCCATCTGGAAACTGAGATCTAGGAATAATAAGTCCAAGGTCAGGAATAAAACTTGGGTTTTCTAGAATCCAAATCTGGTTCCACTTGGAATTCCTGGCAGCTATTTCTAACATACTTAGTAGGTGATCAGTTAGCTTTGTCAGATAACCTTTCCCAAACATTATCTTATCTTTTTCTTACTCTATTGAGTGTGACATGTTATAGGATGGCAAGTAATATGTAAATCCTTACTACATTTGAAGTTGATTTCTACCTTTTAATTTTATTTTTAATTAATGGAATAAAGTAGACATTCCCATAACAAAGTAAATAAAAAGATGACTGTATATGAAACTGCAAATCTGTTATGTACAACCTTTCAAATAAACAAGAAATTATCATAGAAGTTTCTTTTCTTTTCTTCCTCCCTGCCATAGAAATGACTAAAAAACCAAGAACAATAAATAACTCCATAGTCTACTTAAGGTATAGTGTAATTTTTCTTTTCCTCTTATTTAAGTTGCCAGATAAAAAGATTTGAATCATAGAATCTCAGGGTTGAAAATTTAAATTTGAATGTTAAGACTGAAAAAATCTTTAGAATATAGGCTATTAATAGCAGAAGGGAGCTTATAGAAAATTGGAATGTTGGAGTTACTAGATATTTTAAAGACTAATTTAGTCTAAGTCATCTTTTTTATAGATAAGGAAACTGAGGCCTAGAAAATGAAGTGACTTGCTAAAGGTCACACAGTTGGCAAGACTAAGACAATAGCTCAGGTCTATAGACAGGTCTTTAACTCTATCCCACATATGTTTGTTTCCTTCAGAAATAACAATGTCTAAGAGTTTCTTTTTTTCTTGCTGATATAATTCCAGATACCAGAATTATTTGCCACATTTTTCTAAGCCAATAAAATAGAAGCCATGCCCTTTAAATCCATTGAGTTCCATCTGGAAGAAAGGGCTTGCATAAGATTGAATCTAATCATCTATATCCTTTTAGGAAGTCAGCTTCTCCAAAGAGCACTTCCTCAGATGAAACAGCTCCTCTCCAGGGTAAAGGAGGTTGAGGATGCTTTCTCTAGTTCTTCGGCATGGCAAACATCCTTGCACATCACAATTCCATTCCTGTATCTGTGGAAGTATAGTGTCTGCAGATGGTCTGAACTACTTTCTGACTTTTACTGCTATTCCCCTAGGAAGAACTTGGAACAGAGTTGGCAGTGCTGCTATGTAACAACTTCCCTCCTTCTCCAGAGAAACTTTCCTTTGTCTGTTTGACCTGACTTTCAAGATTTCATTTCCTGATTTTATTTTGAGTTCTCATACTTTTAGCATTGATTGCTCCATGTTATCTTTAAATGTCTTGTATGGAGCTTTTGCTGTGTACTTTCAGGATCCTCTGATGCTGATATTTCCCATTATGCTGTCATTCACTAAACACTTTTTAGTGCTTACTTTGAAGGGTCAGGTACTGGAGATACCAAGAAAGGCAAAGTTCTTGCCCTCAAGCAGCTTCCAATCTAATGTAGGTGGAAGACAACACACAAAAGAAAGTCAAAAAGTGAGGAAGAAGGCCGAGAAGAAGGTCCTCAGCACCAGTGTCATAGTGAAGTCTAATTTTAAGAATTGCAACTGGATGGAAAATGGGAGTTGGTGGGAGGAGTTCCTTGCTCCATCCCTCCAATTGGAGGAACAGAGGCTACTGAAGGTACTAAAGAAGTGTCAGTACCAAAGCTAATATAATTTCACCGGATGATGAGTTTCCTCTTAATGAGTTTAATTGGAGGTTATGATCATTGATGGAGTTGATGCGCTTGGGAAATGAAAAGGAATCTGCCTCATCACTGGGGTCTGCCTTTAACTGTACTTTCCCATGAGGCTTAATCATAAGACCTTACACTTGACTAGAGCTTTGTCCACATAGAATTGTGTTTGCATAAATAGATAAAGATCATGGTATCCAGAACTTCACTGAACTTTAAAGATACTGTGGCACAACCCCTTCTTTTCTTACAGAAGAGCAAACTGAGGTCAAAAATGTTAAGATACTGAATGCTAGGAGAGACCCAAAGTTGTTCTTGTTGTTTTTTTAACAGGGATCCTACTGTCAGTCTTGAGAATAAGGAGACTTGAGAATAAGACATACTGAGATGTCAGTCATCTTATGAACCAGAGGAATTGTCTGAGAATTAACTAGCAACTCACATCCTCCCTAACTTCACATGGATGGACAGAGCTTACCTAGCAGTTTCACTACCCTTGAGTGGCATGATTTTCCTTTTTTAAGCAATTTATTTCTCCTCCTTTTGAGGAACTATGCTTTCTTTGAAACCTAGGTCTCTTCAAGCACCACCACTACTACCCCTGTACCCTCTTATAAACTTGTGATTTTTTTCAAAATTACAAATAACTGATTTGCAAAATCTTCCTCCTACTTTTCCCTTACGGCTCTACCCCATGGTCCAGGCACTGCTAGTTTTATTCTAAATATTTCCTTCCTCTAAAAGAGGAGATTTTACCTAAGGTTCAGGATCCTTTATTAAAGAAAAGTTTTGACAATAGTATTTAAATATAATGGATTTTCTTTGTAATCTGACATTTTATTTTATGCATTTCAAAGCATTATTAGAGATGTCCAATTAATTTCAACAGACTGCCATAGGAGACCATGATACAAAATTTTATATTCTCTGTTCTAAATTCTGCTCTCAAATAAATGATGTTCTTATTCTTCCCTCTCCCCTTTATCTGGACAAACAATTATCAAATAAAATATGATGCACAGTCTAGAATTTCTGCTGTCAAAAAGGAAATTTTAAAATAAATAAATAAAATGTAAATTAAAAGTAGCATCTTAGGAACAAACAAATGCACAGATGGCTGCTTTGATGGATAGCTGGAAAGGGTGAAGCAGTTTGATTAGAACCTAAAATGGCATACAGATCTCATCCTTACCCTCTGCCAGGATCTCATCATCACAGAACTGGAAATTCCTGATTCTGTCTCGGTGGTACCTGAACATAATACAAAGCCAGATCTCCATCTCTTATGTGCCTGCTCCCTATTGTGTTTCATGGACATTCTTCGGCTTATGTTAGCTAGCTTCTCCATCCCACTTGCTTTCCTCACTGGTTCTACTATCCACAAGCCCTCTTAAATCCCCAGGGTGAAAGCAAGAGACTGGATGTACATTCATAGGAGAACAAAAAAGTAATACAATGAGATTGTTCTGTTTCTGTAGTGGACAAACGGGCAGTACTGTCCACTACAGATTTATGATCATCTTTGTCCTCCCTCATTGCCACCAAGAAATCCCTTTTATTCTTTCATAATTTGATTCTCCATTGTTTCCCCTCTGCTGGCCACTCCATAGTTTCTCTGCTGAAGCCTTCTTACAACGGTCATCTCTCAGGTCCTAAGCTAATGACGTCACTGTGTTTTTGATAGAAAGTCAAGATCCTGAATTGTGTGTTTCTTCTTCTCATTATCTCGAAACTATTTGACATCACGCCTCATTCTCTCCTTCCTCCAGTCTCTGAAGAGCTGTCTCTTCTCCTCAATAAGATCAATCCTACTATGTTTGACTCCCATTTCTTTCAGTAGCTCACATCCTCAATCATGATATATCTCTCTAATCTTCAGAATTTCCATATACTGGTTTCTTCCTTGCTTCCAAATAAAATACTCAGGTTCCCCTTATATTAACAAAAAACAACAAAAACAACTTCATTTAACTCTATCATTTAACTCATCTTCCCTTCTGTTCATAGCCAAACACAGAAAATGTTGGGGCGGATGGAAGCAGGGAAACTGGAAGCTTGCTTCCATTCTTCACTTAAAAGCCTCTCTGCAGTCAGGCTTCCAATCCAATCCACAATTATAGATTCAAATTTTGAGGTTTTCTAATAATCCTTTAATTGTTAATGTCCTTTCCTCAACTCTAATCCTTCTTGATATATCCAGCATCTGAACTCACTCATTCCTCCTCAAGAAACACCTCATTAGGTTTGGAGTTTTTTTTTTTAATTATATGACTCTCCTCTCTCTTTTTTGGTCCCTCCTTCTCAGGTTCATTTGCTAAATTTTCATACCTGTCCCATTCTCTTCCTGTGCATAACTCAGTAGTCATTAACAACTAATTGTCTGGGAGTAGAATATACAAAGGACACATTTTTGAGATTTTTCTGCATTATGATCATTTTCTCCATCCATTATGTCTAGAAAAATCAAAAATAAAACAGAGAATAACTTCTATATTACAAAGTTGGGGAGTTGGAAGGATAGTGATGCCTTTGACAGAAATCAGAAGATGGGAGGAATGAAAATTTAGCAAATGAGTCTGAGAAGGAGGGACCAAAAAAGCTTCTTTAAAAAAAACTGCTACCTGGGTTAAGGATTTCAATTAGTAGAGGGAGTTGACTTAAAAGTATTGGGAACCATGAACTAAGAACAATAAATAGAAGGTAGAGAATATTTGCTGGAAAATAGTGTCTAACAGGATAAAAAAGTCTGAAAAATTAAAGCATTGAATTGTAAAGACTGAAGAGTAAATTCCTTGATATAGTTGATAACACAAAGATTCTGATCTCCCAAGTCTCCCCTCATCTCTACGGAATATGAATGAGATGATTACAGACCAGCTGCACTGAGCGTTCATTGCATGAGGGGGAAAAAAGTGGTGGGATGGTGATTTTTTTTAGAAAGACATACTTCCATCATCTTGTTTTAAATGCCTTCATAGAGACCTGTAATCTACATTTCATCAACATCATCCTTTAGACCCTGGAAATGTTTCTAAGATTATTCTCTTTGGTTTCCCAACTAATTTCAGATAATTAAATTGAAAGCATAATAAAGAAAATGCCATCACTTCAGAGTTTCATTTCAAAATAAATCCTAAATGATAAAAAGCAATTAAATATTAAGATTTTAATCTCTTCATCCTCAACATTTTTATGTGGTATCTAATGTAGCAAGTTAGTTGAGATAATGGGATCATAATTGACTTGGAAAATTAGTTTGGAGGAATAATGACACAAAATGACTTGCACGAGCTGAGGGGAAGCCAGTTGGCAGGAGTGCCAACCCGAGGGGGGAGGAAGTAAAGTGACTGTGGGGAAGAACATTACTGGAGGATGAAGCTGACAGCATGTCCTGATGAGGTACAGAACAAATAGTAGGGGAAGAGCCCCATGATCCAAGGAAATCACTACTTGAAATGGGTGGCAAAGGAGGGGAGCAGGGACAACATGATTCTTCTGCATAAAGTATGAAGGTTTAAGAAACCTATGGATGTTTAATAAACATGAAAGTATGGTTTTGGTGTGGAAGAGGAATGGAAAATAGAATAAAAGAAGGCAGGGCCTGGAAGTCAGAGATAGGCTTCCAAAGGAGACTGGGGACCACAGTAATGGAAACCAGGCTGCTCTGTGTCTTGGAGGAGATCTTCCACTTGTATATGATTATAATCAGACCACTTTGTGAGTGACAACATCATCTACATCTGCTGGAGCCTATGAACACTGAAGAGACTTGATTACAACTGGAAATGCCTTAAGGATAACTAGAATCCAAATAACAAAATCTAACTGAATGAAATGTGGGGTATTTCTTTAACCTAGAGGAAGTCTACTCAGAAAAGGAAGAAATACTTTAAAGGTTAATTATTCCACAGCTCTGCTTTTAGGAAAGGTGATTTTAAGGCCGTTCTAGATAGGAAAAATATTTTTTCTTTTAACAACTGTCCATGAAGAATAAATATATAAGGCTTTGAGAAAAAATTTCAAAATTAATAAAATAGTTGAAGAAGCAATGTGGGATAGTAGATAGAGTACTGGGTTTGAAGTCAGGAAGACCCAGAATTAATTTTTATCTTTTACACAAACTGGCTATTCTAAGCCTTCTCCTTCCCATCCCATCTTTCCTGTTGTCTCCATCTCCCAGAGAATTGGAGGAAGTATGAACAGGAGGGACTGATCTCTTACTTACTGAAAACTGAAGTCATTTGCCATGAGTACCACCTTCTCCTATTATCTTCATCTCAAATTTGCCTCATATTCAGTGCTTTCTCCAGTCATCCAAATTCATATTTGGCCACTGAATTCAGATGGTTCTAAAGGAGAAAAATGAGACTGGTGACCTAGCACACTCAAATCCAATTCACATGTTTGTTATGGCATCACCTCCCTGCTGTCATGGTCTTCATCAAGAATGAAGTACAGGGGCAACTAGGTGGCACAGTGAATAGAGCACTGACCCTAGAGTCAGGAGGACCTGAGTTCAAAACTGGCCTCAGACATTTAATAATTACATAGCTATGTGACCTTGGGAAAGTCATTTACCCCCATGGCCTTGCAAAAAAACTCAAAAACAAAGAATAAAGGAAAAACATAGTCATCATAATCATTATCATCATCATCTCAAAATGCTTTATCATCATATCTCATTCTTTCCCTCTTTTCCCCAGGGACTGCCAAAAAATTATATGTCTCCTTTCTGAGATTAACATCTCTAAATATGCATTTGATTCTATTCCTTTCCTTCTTCTCCAGTAGATTAGAACATGAATCACCCCTCTCCCAGATGCTGAACCTCTCCCTAGTAACTGGTTCCTTGTCCACCACCTTCAAATATGCCCATCTACCCCATCTTTATTTAAAAATTTTCACTAGATCTTACCATACCTTCATGCTGTAATCCTAAACCATGCTCCCCTTTCTCAGCTAAGCTCCTAAAAAAGCTTCCTCTATCCACAGTGTTCAAATATTTTCCTCCAATTCAGTTTAATCCTTCACAGTCTAGCTTCAGGGTTCTGAATTCTGACCTTATTGCTCAACGGAATCTGTTCTCTTCAAACCAGTGACTTCTTAATTGCTCAAAGTCTTTTTCTCAACTTTCAACCTTGACTAATTCTCTGTATATTGGCTTTCTCTTTTTCAGGATTTTATGACACTACTCTTTCTCATTCACTTTTTATCATTCTGACTATTTCCTTTGCCAGTTCATCATTCATATCACTTCTTCTAATGTCAGAACTCTAAGGTTCTGTTTTAGATTCTCTTCTCATTTCCTTCTCTCTTTTCATCAGTTACCATGAATGACTTTAATTATTAATTCTATACAGATAACTCAAACCCATATCTGTTTATATATTTCCAATCTCTCCCCTGAGCTTTAGACCTATATCCCCAATTGCCTATTAGGCATTTCTGTATGACCCAGAAACATTTGAAACTCAACATATTCAAAATTGAACTTATGATCTTTCTTTCCTCCACCCCAAACTCTACCCTCTTCCAAACCTTCCTTTTTCTGTCCCATGTATAACTATCCTTCAAGTCTCCCAGGTTCAAAACCTCAATATTCCCCTTGACTTCCCATTCTCCTTCATTTTTACATTCAATCAGTTGCCATATATTGCCATTTCTGTCTTCATATAATCTCTCACATCCTACCTATTTTCTCCACTCACAGCTATCATCTTAGCTCAATCCTTCATCACTTCTTGCTTAAATTACTGCAACAACTTACTAATTGGTATCCCTGTCTCCAGTCTTCCCACTCAGTCCATTCTACATGCAGCTGCCAAAGTAATTTTCCTTAAGCACAGATCTGACCATGTGACTCCCAATCAACTCCAGTGGTTTCCAAGTACCTCTAGAATAAAACAAAATCCTCTGATTAGCTTTAAAAGTCCTACATAGTTTATCCCCTACCTATCTTTCCAGATAGATAGATATCACTGCCTTTCCTGAACTTTCTGAATTAATCTAACTTCCTTTCTCTCATTCTTTATAGGATACCCCATCCTCTTTCTCTGTATCCTTATCCTGTCTGTCCCCTATGCTCAAAATATACTCTCTCCTTCCTTCCTTCCTTCCTTCCTTCCTTCCTTTCTTTCTTTCTTTTCTTTTCTTTCTTTCTTTTTGTGAGGCAATTGAGATTAAGTGACCTAACTGGGTCATACAGCTAGTGAGGATCTAAGACAAGATTTGAACTCAGTTCTTCCTCATTCCAGGGTCAATACCTTATCTACCATGAATCTACCTGGCCCAATCTTTTTCTTTACCTCCTAGAATCCCTCTTCCTTTAAGATCCAAAGTCAGGACCATCTTCCTGATGTATAAAGCTTTTCTTGATTGCCCTCCCCTCCCCAGCTGCTTTGTATCTATTTCTATTTATTAACTTTTGAAATATCTTTTTTATATATGCTCGTTTCCCCCATTCAAATGCAAGCTTCTTCAGAGTAGGGATTATTTTCATTCTTTGTACTTAGTGATTAATTGATGGTTAGTTGTATGACTTTGGACAAGTCACTTAACCTATATAGAAAGCTGTGTAGGATTTAGCCACCACATCAAAAATGGATTATAATATGCACTGGTGGAAAAATGTCCAACATTTGAGATTATTAGGTAAAGACATCATAAATCTTCAGCCTAATAATATAGTTAAAGATACTCATATCTGACTGGTATTCATTATTCTACTAATTCATACTATATAACAGCCTAATTAAATTTCCCTCAGATCATATTATTCTTCTGGTCACAAAACATCAGTAGCTCTTCATTGTCCACCCAAGGAAGGTCAAATTCTTTAAACTGGCTTGCAAGGACCACCATAATTTGAACCCAAAGCTTTTGTAATTCTCCTCAAATATCTGATACTCCATCTAACTTGAACTACATTCAAGTACTGATACCCAAACATGCCTAGCATTTCCCACCCTCCAACCCTTTATAAGTATTGTTCTTTGTATCTGGAATGCCTTTTGACCTACCAAAATCCTTTGCAAATCCTACCTAGCTTTCGAGGCCCAACTAAGGTGCTACATCTTAAATGATTCTGTTCTTCCCTGCTCTGTTCTCCCATCCAAAGACAAAAGTGATCTTAACCTTTCTCTCATCTTGGCTATCACCTTGAAGAAAGAGAATTATCAGATTCAAAACGAAGCAAATTTAAAGATCATCTAGCCCATGTCATAATCATATCTCTCCTCTATACTTTGTATACTAGTTAGCTGTTTATATGTCATATATCTCCTACAAGTTGTAAACTCCTGCATTAAGTCATTTTTATATCCTACAAAAGTCTCACATTTTATACCCTACAAAACTCTCATATAGGTGAGGTCCTACTATTTGGTGACTGTTGAAAGAATTTTACAATGAATTTAAGAATACATTCATGTATTAAGTGCTTGCTTTGTGCAGAATCATAGGAATAATGACAACAATAATAACAGCAATCATTCATATAGTGTTTTTGGTTTGCAATAACCCTAAAGAGAAGGTTCTATTATTATTCCTTGTAGAGATAAGGAAATTGAGAGAAGTAGAAGTTAAGTAACTCATCTAAGTATCTGAGTAAGTAGTACTAGTAAGTATCTGAGGCAGAATTTGAAGACCTATCTTTTGTTTCCAAGTTCAACTGTTTTATCTGCTGCATCCTCTAACTACGTCATTAAAGATGAATGAAAATTTTGATGCTACCTCATTTCTGCTCTCATGGAGTTTCCATTTTTAGGAACGGTATATGACAACTACAAATATTATTTATATCGTATTATAATTGTGTAATAGAGGAGTATACAAAATGTTGTTACTGCCTGGGAGACAAGGAGAGGACTCCAAGAAGAGGTGAGATAATATTTGTTCAGCTGTTTCAATCACATCTGACTCTGTGACCCCACCTGGGGTTTTCTTGGCAAAGATAACTGGAGTAGTTTTCCATTTCTGTCTTCAGTGCATTTGACAGCAAACAGGGTTGAATGACTTGTTACACAGCTAGTAGGACAGGATTTGAACTCAGTTTCTATCCTGTTCTACCTAGCTGCCAAAATATCTGTGAAGAGTCTTAAAACCTAAATAAAATCTAGCTGTTATGATTATGAATAGACTAGAGTTTAAACAATAGGTAGGAAATTAAAAGAGAGTGAAAGAAAGGAAGGTATTCTATTCTGTACAGAATAAAGAATTATTCTAGCAGACCTGGGAAGTTAAATAGGCATATTTATAGTATGATGCCTTATTTTGAAATATAAGGGCTTTGAGATTTGACCTATCCATTTCAGTTTGCCAATCTTCAATTTGATATGTTAGCAATAGGTTTGGAAAGTGGAAGTACTTCTTAGCTCTGGAAGGAAGATTTTTCATATCCCTGGTGTGTCTTCTATTCATTATAATGAACCAGGCCCTTGAATGAGTTTTTCCTTGATCCCCATTTACAGATAAGCACTAAATCCTCTCATTTCTTCTCTTATGATATTTCTCACATCTGTTCCTTCTTACACATCTCAATTGATATTAGTTTAGTCAAGACAGAATCACTTCACAATTGGGTAATTATTCCAGTCTCCTAATTGACTTCTCTGCTCCTATCTCTCCCTTCAACCAAGCCAACCTCCACACTGCTGCCAGAATAATCTGTCTAAATCATAGCTCTGCATACATTCTCCTTCTCCATAAGAAATTTTAATGGTTTTTAACTGATAACTAAAACAAGCCTATAGGATCCTTACCCTGGCATTCAAGACCCTCAACTCACTTGCCCTTATCCAGACTTTTCCTCTACCAGAAGCTGGTAGCAAAGCAGGATAGAGAGAGTGTCCTGGAGTTAGAAAGGCTTGAGTTCGAATTTGACTGAAGATATTTACTGGCTGTGTGAGTAAGTCACTTAATCACAGGTTCCTCAAATGTAAAATGAAAATAATAATGTTATCTACCTCCCTAATATCTATAAAAGCACTTAGTACTGTACCTGAAACATAGTATCAGGTGATATATGAATATTTGTTCCATTCCCTTTCTCCTAGAAAGCAGCTAGGTGATACAATATAAAAGTCTTGGACTGGGCAAAAAGACAAGTTCAAATTCAGCTTCAGACACTTTCTGGCTGTTAATTCTGTATGCCTCAGTTTCCTCAACTGTAAAAGAGTATAATAATAATAATAGTAATACTTAGTCCCAGAGGTTGTTGTGAGAATAAAAATGGGATATTTTCTGTAAAAATTTTTTGTATTAGGGACAGCTAGGTGGCACAGTGAATAGAGCACAGACCCTGGAGTCAGAAGGACCTGAGTTCAAATCCAGTCTCAGACACTTAACAATTACTTAGCTGTGTGACCTTGGACAAGTCATTTAACTCCATAGCCTTGCAAATAAAAAAAATCTACTTTGTAAAACTTAAAGCACAATGCTATATAACTATATAACTATTGCTGTACTACTCCTATGAGAGCCAGTATGGGTAACTGGACACAGAATTGACTTCAAAATCACAAAAACCTGAATTTGAAGCCCCACATACTGACTACACAATACTGAGACAAGTCATGTAAATTCCCAGCCCTCTAGGGAACTTTCTAAGTTCTATAATTAATAAAATAAAAGTTCTGATTTGCTTTGGTAGAGGGAGTTTCATTACAAGGAACTTCTCAATATGAATGTAATCACAGGTCCTCTCCCTATTTCCTCTCTTGTTAAGTCAGAAAAATAATATATAACAAACTATTCAAGAACGTAGTTAAGCAGATGGTCACAACCAATTACAGCTATTTGTTTTCTTTAGAAAAGAGACACAGTTTAATCCTACAGTTTTGTTTTTAAAAATTTCTTCCAGTAATTATAAAAGTATTTGATCACCTCATCTTATGTCTTGCCATTGAACAGAATGTCCAATAACAATGTTTTCATGCTTTGTTACTGTTGATGATGATGATAGTGATTGTTAAATATCTTGCAGTTGATTGACATGTGCCAATGATGATCGCAATTACTGAGAGTTGGGAACAGAGAGCTGGAGAGAAAGATTTATATGGGCAATTTCGTTGTAGGATAAAAGGGAGGAGAGAACACATATGGATCTAAATGACAATAAGCCAACTGGCAGGCTAGGTCAGGAATAGAAGTTTCTCCAGAAAGCAAACTTCAAAAAGATGAAATAGAGCATGAAGTTGAAAAGAGACATAAAGCTTTCAAGTCTGAAAGGAGAGGATCAGAAAAAGTGATAGAAGGAGTAAAGAGAAACTATTAGTATCTCATTTGGACTCAAAGATTTTGTCATTTTTGAGTCACTTAAGTCATTTCTGACTTCATGACCCTATTTGGGGTTTTCTTGGCAAAGATATTTGAGTGGTTTGCAATTTCTTTCTCTGTCTCATTTTACAAATGAGGAAACTGAACCAAAAAGAATTAAATGACTTGCCCAGTCACATAGCTAGTAACTGTATAAAGCTGGATTTGAACTCAGAAAGATGAATCTTCATAATTCTAGTTCTAGCAGACTATCCCCTGTGACAAAGGAGACAAAGGAGATGAATTCAAATTCTGCCTATCACTCCCTGGGTTACCTTGGATAAGTCTATTATCTCAGGCCCTCAGGTTCCTTCTCTTTAGATAATCTTGGCGGAGCCAAGATGGCGACAAGAAGGGATCTAGTCTTAGGAGCTCTCTGATAAAATTCATCAGCTAAGGACTCTAACTAAACTTTCGAGAGAGAAAAGGAACCCACAAAGGGACCCAGTGAGGCAGTTCTCCTACTCAAGGTAACCTGGAAAAGAGCAGAAAGGCTCTACTACCCGGGGTCGGAGGGGCGGCCCACCACAGGG
Organism: Macrotis lagotis; assembly: GCF_037893015.1. Taxonomy (NCBI): domain Eukaryota; kingdom Metazoa; phylum Chordata; class Mammalia; order Peramelemorphia; family Peramelidae; genus Macrotis; species Macrotis lagotis. The sequence goes on along the minus strand of NC_133658.1, from coordinate 818,128,319 downwards.
CTGGCCCGCCAGAGCGAAAGAACTTCGGCCTCCCGGAGGCAGCTCCAGGGCGCTGGGAGCCTCAGCTCACAGCAGCGGGGGAGTCTCCAGAGCTGCACCCCGAGGAGCACCGGGCACAAAGTGGGGGAACAGCAGGGGACCTCTGCCAGAGAGAGCACATGGAGCCCAGCCCTCAGGGCACACAGCAAGCAGCATCCTCTTTCCCCAGCCCTGATCCAGGAAACAGAAGCAGGCAGAGCCAGTAAGCAGGAGCCCCCAGGGCATGAGCCCATTGAGCTGAGGGAGGGGAGTGAGGAGATACTGCAGAGCTCTGTCCTCTGCCCCAGGAACAGGACTCTGGGGCTCTGACCACATTCAGATCCTGATTGCAGTCTAGGCCCCCCCCATAGAACAGCAGCCCCCCCCACATCAGCCCCTTGGCAGAGGGGGGCGCTTATGGTCATTCACAGACAAGGAGGGAGGACAGAACCTCACACACTGAGACCCTTGTGGGAGTGTCCCCAAAGCTCAAGAAACACCCCAAACCAGGCCCAGGCTGGGAAAATGAATAAGCAGAGAAACAAAAAGAAGACTATTGAGAAATATTTTGCAAATGAGCCCAAGAAGGACCAAAATACTCAGTCTGAAGATGAGGAAGCACAAGCTCCTGCATCTAAAGACTCCAAGAAAAACAGAAATTGGGCTCAGGCTATGATAGAGCTCAAAAAAGACTTTGAAAATCAAATGAGGGAGTTGGAAGAAAAACTGGGAAAAGAAAGGAGAGAGATGCAGGAAAAACATGAAAATGAAGTCAGCAGCTTAGTCAAGGAAATCCAAAAAAAATGCTGAAGAAAATAGCATGCTAAAAACCAGCTTAGGTCAAATGGATAGAACAGTTCAAAAAGTTATTGAGGAGAAAAATGCTTTAAAAAAGCAAAATTGGCCAGATGGAAAAAGAGATAAGAAAACTCTCTGAGGAGAACAAATCCTTCAGACAAAGAATAGAATTCAGGGAGATTGATGAATTTACCAGAAATCAGGAATCAATACTTCAAAACGAAAAAAATGAAAAATTAGAAGAAAATGTGAAATATCTCATTGAAAAAATAACTGATATGGAAAACAGACTTAGGAAAGATAATTTGAAAATTATTGGAATACCTGAAAGTCATGATCAGGAAAAAAGCCTTGACATCATTTTCAAAGAATTACTACAGGAAAATTGCCCTGATATTTTAGAAGCAGAGGGCAAAATAGAAATGGAGAGAATCTACCGATCCCCCAGAGAAAGAGATCCCAAAAAACCAACCCCTAGGAATATTATAGCCAAGTTCCAGAACTCCCAAGTCAAAGAGAAAATATTACAAGCAGCCAGAAGGACACAGTTCAAATATTGTGGAGCTGCAGTCAGGATCACACAGGACTTAGCAGCAACTACATTGGAAGCTCGTAGGGCTTGGAATACAATATACTGGAAGGCAAGAGAGCTTAGAATGCAGCCAAGAATGAACTACCTAGCAAGGCTGAACTTCCTCTTCCAGGGAAAAAGATGGACTTTCAATGAACCAGGGGAATTTCAAATGTTCCTTTTGGAATGGCCAGAGCTGAACAGAAGGTTTGATCTTCAGATATAGGACTCAGGTGAAACATGGAGATTGGAGGAGAGGGGGGAAATATGAGGGACTTAATGAGGATGAACTGCAGGTACTCCTGCATAGAAAAATGACACTGATAATACTCATATGAACCTTCTCAGTCAATAGAGCAGGTAGAGAGAGCTTTTATAGTTGAAGCACAGGAGAAAGCTGAATTCGAAGATAAAATATGGTGTAAAAATGGAGTCAATAGAAAAAAAGGGAAATGGAATGGGAGAAAGAAAAAGGAGAGGGGGAAGAGTCCAAGATATTTCACATAAGATTTTTTTTATTACAATGAGCTATTGCAATGATATGGAAGGGGGAATGAGGAAAACTTTGCTCTCATCAGAGATGGCTAGGAGAGGAAACAGCAAATATACTCAATGGGGTATAGACATCTGGAGTAAGAAGGAGGGGGGAGCAGGGTGAAGGGGTGGGGATGTGAATAAAGGAGGAGAGGATGGACCATGGGGGGGAGAATGGCCAGATATAACACATTTTCTTTCTTACTTCTTGCAGGGGGCTGGGAATGGAAGGCCTGCCCAGGACCACAGGGCCAGGTAGATTCTGGGCCTAAGGGTTGGTATGGGGGCTCAGGGCTTCTTGGCCCCGGGACCAGGGATCTGTCTCCTGCGCCACTCAGCGACCCTACAGCAGAGTCATAGTGAAAGGAGAGAGAAAATAGAGTACATGGTAGTGGAGAAATAAGAAAGGAGGGAGTTGTGATCAGCAATGGCAATGGTGGAAAAATATGGAAATAACTTTTGTGATGGACTTATCATAAAGAATGAGATCCACCCATGACAGAGTTGTTGGTGTTGGAACAAAGGAAAAAAAAAAGACTGACAGAGTGCTTTCTGTGGGGGGGGGGGAGGGAAGCAAGATTGGGGGGAAATTGTAAAACTCAAATAATATCTTTAATAAAAATAAATTTAAAACTTTAAAAAAATAGATAACCTTTAAGGTCTCTTTCAGCTTTAAATATACAACCCTCTGTTCATGATGATGATTATTGGCCTTCATGGCAAGCATATGAATTGGATTTCAGTGGGGGGGGGGGGGGGTGCTGTGCTTCATTAGCTTCACTTTCTTCTCCAAAGTCATCTGGGTCCAATGGCCAGATAAGGATCAGGATGACTGAAGATGGCCCCGGATACAAGACATTCGAGGTTAAGTGACTTACCTAGGGTCATATAGCTAGTGACTGTCTGAGACGAGATTCAAACTTCCATCTTCCTGACTCCAAGGCCAGTGATCTATTCACTGAACTACCTGGTTGTCCCTTAGCTAGATGGTACAGTATAACATGCTGGACTTAGAGTTCAAATCCTGAGTTCAAATCCCTCCTTCAATATTTATTAACTGTGCGGCTTTAGAGAAGTCACTTAACCTCTTTCAATCTCAGTTTCCCCATCTTTAAAATAAGAACAATAAAAGCACTTACCTTGCACAGAAGTAGACACTGTATTAATATAATCTAATGGGGAAAAATATATCTGAGACTTTTGGTCAAGGTTTGGAATATTAGGGGTGGCTAGGTTGCACAGTGGAGAGAGCACTAGCCTTGGAGTCAGGAGTACCTGAGTTCAAATCTGTCCTCAGACACTTAATAATTACCTAGCTGTGTGGCCTTAAGCAAGCCACTTAACCCAATTGTCTTGAAAAATCTTTCAAAAAAAGAGGTTTGGAATGTTACAAGGATATGAAGTCGATGGGAACCATGTGAGAATAGATTAATGTGATCTTTTCCAATAGTAGTGGCTGTTTGGATTTGATCATGGTGATACCAAAACTGAAAAAGGAAGAAAAGGGTGTAAAGTACCTATGTCTTGGTTGGTAAAAAAAAAATGACAAAGGAGTGAAATAAAATATGACTGATATGGAGAGCTGTACATGAAGCCCTCAACAATCAAAACTTCAGGGCCACAAGGTTGTATTTCCAGAGATATAAGGATTGGAAGAGAGGAGAAAGTTTGAGACTGTCACAGACTTGGTGGTCTCTATGACTCCTTCCAGTTCTGAATCACATATTAAGGAAGGGGAAGGATTAACCCTGAAAATGGATTCTAAGGGAAAGAATATCTTGGACTATGTACTTATAATGAATCACAAATTTTCCAAAACACTTTCATCTTTAGCCGTGAAAAACCAAAGGGCATAATTATGTGCAGATGGCAAAATACAATAAAATAAACCCTCCTGTAAAGCTTAAGGCAATCTGAAACATAACCTAGATTTTTTATTAGCTTCAGAAGAACCTATCCATTTTTGACAGTTAAATCCAACAAAGATATAGCTGGGTTGAGGGATAAAGACATCCCCCAGTGAAATATTGATGCCTCTCTTTGTATCCAGGAAGGAATGAGACCTTTAGAATAACTCTGCTGCATAAAGCAGGTTCTCTCTGTTTTTTCCCTCTCCTTTGCATAGTAGTACTTGAGAAAAAAAAAGAATCAGCTCCTTAGATCTAAAATGCTGTGGAAACATTTAGAGGTAGTCAAAACATGTTGGTTACCTTTGACTCTCTGCATTTGATTGAGAAATAATAAGAAAATACAGAGTGATCACAAAGAGAGAAACCTATTCTGGCTATTTAATAGTCCTCCCTGGGCCCCCATCCCTTAATTCTGTGCCTATCTGTAAGCCTGGCATGTAAACCCTTTCAAATTTCTTTACTTCTCTACCCTGCATAACTCCCCCCTTTGCTGTCACATCTACCATTGCCATCACTTGCCTCAGCTGTTGCCCTCCCATTAAGTTTTGTCTCCAGTGCCTTGTCCATTCAATCATTTTGCCTTTTGTGGTTTATAAGTTGATGTGTGGCTGATCAACTTGGCAGGTCTTTCATGAGGCTAAATTAGAAAGACAAGATTTGAGAAAGGTCAAAGAGTGTGGTTGAGAGAATAGGAATTTTCTGTTCTGGGATGTTTCCTGGATAGCAGAGACAAGGAAAATTACAATCAACCAACCAAAAAGTATTTGCTTTTGCTATACATACCCTACATTAAATATCAAAGATATAAAACAGTTTCTGCCCTATATGTGGGATAGATACAGGCATGATACACATGGAGGATAGAGAAGGTAATACAGAAGGGGAAGACACTGGCAGTGGGAGGAAGAAGGGAAGGACTAAGGACTGTGGCAAGAAGCTGATATATGAGCTAAGATTAGACTTAAGGATTCTGAAAGACTTGGGTGAAGAAAGAAATTTAGCTAGGTAGGGGGAAAGCCACATGGGAGTTGAAGTTTCATGAGTAAGGAAAAGGAAGTCCAGTCAGCAATAGAGGGGAGTAATATGCAAAGAGTGAAAAACTGAGGAGGCAGGTTGTAGGATTTAAATTCAGATCTTTCTGAATCCAAATCCATTTTCCCTTTCATTATATCATAATGCTCTGCAGGACTGAATAGATATTGACATGGTTCATTCCTTCTGATATGCCAGGCCATCCTCCTTTTATCAGCAGCAAGGTACTTTACCTACATCAACACCTGATCTATCCCTTAGTCCAAAAGGTTGTTCCTGAAATGAGCATCATTGGTAACAACAGGGGGGAAAAGATGCAAAAGAAAAACAATGCACTCCCTTTTGCCACTCCTATAGAAATAACCCAAAACATCCCAGAAAGTGAGGGGAGGATCCAAAGGGCAGTTCAACATCAAAGAATGCTGTCTCTGCCATCAAATGAAAAATACCCATATTCAAATCCTGCTTCTGATAACCTAGGGTAACTTTGGGAAAGTCACCTCATTTCTTTGGCCCTCAGTTTCCTCATCTATAAAATGAGGGGGTTGACCTAGATTCTAAACAGCCTTTGAAGCCTTTTCCAGGTCTAGATCTTTCCAGATCCTTAACTTTATCTTTGAACTCCTAGCCTTCCAGATGCTTTGTGAGTCTCTGTCTCCTGACAACACTTAGGATGCTATATCACAGCTCCTTGGTAGCACCAACCATCCCAAACTCCCTTTGAATTTGCTGTTTGCATGGCGCTAATTTGCTCTTGCTTCCCAAATAAGTCCCTTGAAGCTGACTGGGGGAGTTGAAAATGCAGGAGAATGCCAGGCTGTTCATTGCCAGAGGGGAGGAAAATGTAATTGCCTAAGCTGGAAAGTGGCCAGAGCAATGGAGCTAACACCTCTTTTCTGGTGCCTGCTGCCAAAGACAAAATAAAGAATTCAATTTCACTCCTCATCCTAAATTGGGCATTGTTAGCTGACCAAGACCACTTCTGGGGATGTGGTTCCATTAGTACCTTACCAAAAATTTTTCTTCAGAAATTTTAAGACCACATAATATCCACCAGACCAGTCATAACTTTATCCAAAATAGGAGGTAGAGCAGTGAGGTGCCACAGAAAAATCATTATATTTGGAGGGAAGGAGAGAATTTATTATGGCTTTCTATGTGTAAGATAAGAAACAAATCACTTTACAAATATTTCTCTTGATCCTTATAACAACTCTAGGAGGTAAGGACTTTTATCATCCCCATTTTATATCTAAGGAAAATTAAGGTAAATGGTGGTTAAATGACCTGCCAAGGGTCATATAGCTAAGAAATATCTGAGTCTGGATTTGAATTCAGGTCTTCTTGACTCCTGATGTCATGCTGCCTCTAACTTGGCCTCCCTGGTCTTCGGTTTCCTTTTCTGTAAAATAAGAGACTTAACTAGAGAGCCTCTTAGGTCCCTTCTCACTCTAAATCTATTCTTCTATAAAGAAGTGATACATTTTTATGTCTTTGAGCTGATAACCCAAGTCTTCTACACTGTCTCCATTCCATGCCCATTGCCACCACTAACATCTCAGCTTTCAGTGACTCATGCCTGAGTTACCCTAAAGGTATCCTAGACAGTCACCCTGCCTCCATCCTATTCCTTCTCTAGGATGTCTTACAATACTCTGCCAGGATCATATATCTAAAATATCATTTTTATGTACCTGTTCGAGAACCTAAAATTCATTTTATTTGCAATAAAAGCCTTGGTCCTGGTGTTGACTCTATTATTCTGCTTCTAACTGGCTATGAGACTTTTGGGGAAAACATTTTATATCTCTGGGTTTCCATTTCCTCGTTTCTAAAATGAGTTCCATGAATCCCACATCTAAAAATGGAAGGGATCTAAGATTTCATCTAATCCAATCATCTTATTTTACAAATAAGAAAACTAAAACCCAAGAGCTCTAGTGACTTGTCCAAGGTCAATAGATAATAACCATGAGAAATAAGATTAGAACCCAAATTCTCCAGAGTATACTTACTGTCTCCCAATGTGTTTAAAATCAGTAATCTCTTAAAAATCTGTTTGGGAAAAATCTTAAAAATCTCCATTGTAACTTGGGAAAGTTCCTGGTGTAGGGTCATGATAGGGACTATTTTCTTACCCCCAGCTACCACCTATTGTGAGGAAAATCAGCACTTTCCAGTTCAGACAATTACATTTTCCTCCCTTCTGGCAATAAACAGCTTGGCAGACTCTTGCATTTTCTATTCCCCTAGTCAGCTTCAAGGGACTTACTAAGATTCCGTGATTCCTTCATTCTTTCTCCAAACTTCTCCCTCTCTGGTTTTCAAGGGAATAAAAAAATCACTTCTCACTAGGTTTTTTATCTAATTTAATGTCCTCTGCACCTAAACCCTCTGCTCTAATCAATGATCCCCTAAACTCTCCACCTGTTTTTAAAAATCTACTTGGGAAAAGTCTTAAAGAGATCCAGGGTAACTTGAGATAGTTCCTGGTGAGGGGTCATGAATAAGGACCATGTTTCATCCCCTGCCCACCACCTACTATGCAGAAAATTACCACTAAATTAATGTGAACTAACAACTGAGTATAATTTGCCTTACTTTTCATATGACTGAAACCTCATACTGAATCTCAGGAAATGGAAATAGTAGAAACCACATTAAGGCAATAGCACATCCATGAGGCCAAAAGAAAATGGGATTTTTTTAATACCCCAGAAAACACAGTATGTAAAATAGCTTAAATTGTCACATGCCTCCTAAACATAAATATGTTTTGTAGTTGCTGGGTTTGATTTTTTTTTGTTTATTTGTTTTCAGTCTAGAATCAGTCTATGAAAATACTCATCTGTGAGTGTTTTCTAATATGTTAGTTTGGTATCATGGTGTCATGGAGAGAGTCCTGCACTCGGAGACTGGAAAATATAGATACAAGACCTCATACTCTTCAGCAAGTTATTTCCCTTCTCTCGACTTCAGTCTCCTGATCCTTAAAATGAAAAAAAAAATAGGATTCAATGACCCCTAATGTCCCTTGTAGCAATAAAGGCCTAGCAATCATCCCCATCTACCTGTAACTGATTTTAAACAAATATGGGAACAGAAATGCATTCTCTGGTTACCTTTTCCAAAAGTGTTTCTATTGAAACTGTCCTAATTATGGCAAAACTTTCTCTTGCTTAATCAGTCTCCTCTTAACAAATCCCTTATGATTAAATTCTTGTCAGTCACTCGCCTTGTAATTAAATCACATAATTAAATCTTTTTTTTTAATACTGGCAAGATAATAGAAAATTTCTCCTCACTGTGGTATCTGATGCCATTACTAAAAATTTGGGAGTTCCCTGTGATTTTCCACTCTGGTAAAAGTATAGAAAATGTATATTTATTTTAAATAAATGTGCTTTTCCCCCAAGTGGACTTTTAATCTCCTACCTACAGAGCTTTTCACAAATTGTCATTCATTTTATATTTTGGTTCATACTATTGCTACTATCACATCTATCAGTACTACTATCATTGCTAGTACTACTATTACTACCATTACCACAACCCACCACCACCACCACCACCACCCTTCCCCTTCTCCTTCTTCTTCTTCTCCTTCTTCTTCTTCCTCCTCCTCCTTCTTCTTCTTCCTCCTCCTCCTCCTCCTCCTTCTTCTTTCTTCTACTACTATTACTACAACTACCACAACCACCTTCTTCTATATTAATAATAATAATAATAATAATAATAATAATAATAATAATATTGCTAATTATTACCACTACCAACCAAAGCTAGTCAGTCAAATGATTCAGTGGGGAGCTGGAGTCAGGAAGACCTGAATTCAAATCCTCCCTCAGACACTTACTAGCTGTGTGACCTTAGACAAGTCAATTAATAAAAAGTGACTTGTTTGCCTCAGTATTCTCATGTATAAAATGAAGTTAAAAAATACCTTTCAGGGTTGTAAAGATCAAATGAGATAACATTTCAATGTACTTTGCAAATTTTAAAGTAACTTTATCTCATATCAACTTTGTGAAACAGGTGCATCTGTTTTGTATCTTTTGCTTCCTTCAAGGTTCAGTTCAAATATTACCTTCTATGGGAAGCTTTTTTGCTGCTTCTAGTTGTTAGTGCTTTCCCTACCCCCAAATCATCTGCTATTTCTTTATCTGTTTACATAGTGTCTCATGCAGTGGGATGTAAGTTTCTTAAGAACTAAGACAATTCTGCAATTTTAGTTTCATCTCTCCCAGTACCTCACATAATACCCTTTCACAAAGTAAGTTTCCTTTGCAGCTAGGTGGTCCAATGGATAGAGAGCATCAGCCCTGGAGTTAGGAGGACCTGAGTTTAAATCTGTCCTCAGATACTTGGCACTTACTATCTCTATGACCTTGGGCAATTTACTTAACCCTGATTGCCTTGCATTCAGGGCTATCTGTAGTCATCCTGAATCATATTTGACCACTGGACCCAGATGGCTTTGGAGGAAAAAAGGAGGCTTATGACTTAGCACAGCACTCCTTCAGTCAAATCTAATTTGCTTGCTACTAGTGACATTACCTTCCTTACGGCATGACCTTCTTTGATAATGATAGACAAACATCATCATCATTTAAATTTCAAAGTGTGTGTTGTAAATGTAGGCTGCATATGTCTACATAGTATCCCTAAATGTATAGAAAGGTAGCTGAAGAAGAGTTATAGATAAATATCTTTGGAATTTTGTGAAATCCTTTCCAAAGGAGATAGTGATTCAGCAGAAGAGGCCAGAAATCTGATCTCTCTTCTTCTGAAAAAAAAGGTGTAGAATCTAGAATGATCCATCTGTCCCATTAAATATTGTCAGTCTACAGGCATGAATTTTTGGTTGCAAATCCTTTAGATTTCTTAGTTACTTGCCATCAGAAGAGGAAAGAGAGTAGCCCTTAGTTTATATTAACCAGTTTGATTCCTTCTCCCAGATGTTACTTAAACAAAAGACCATTCAGGACAATTCCTTCAAAGGTTCTAAGATTCTCAAAAGGATATCTTCCAGTAAGATTCTGGGGGTGTTGTCCTTCTCTATACTACAGGATGATAATTCCACTGGTTCCCTGATATCTAGAAAGGCAAACAGTCTGCAGAGCTGAGTGAGAATATGCGGGAACGAAAAGAAGGAAATCCCAAAGATTGAAACTGTTCTTGGATCTAAATCATAGCAAAAGAAAGATGTACAAGCTTTGGAAGACAGACATGTAGAGGAAGCTGGCTCCTAAATATGTCCTAGATTTATCATTTTCCTCCCTAGAGACTTTATGAAATTTTCCCTTGAGTGAAATTGGTACCTTTTTTGGTTAAACTGTGATCTCACCTCACTTCCATCTTAAAAGCTCAATCACTCATGCATTTTCTGGAATATTTCAAAAAAATCTGATCTTGAATTTTAAATTTAATGGAAAGCATCGAATTTCAAAATATCTTAGTTCAAATCCAGTTTACTTTTTCAATCTTCCTATTCCTTCTCAATATATATTTCATCTTTAACCAATGAGTCCTTCCAGAATCCTCTACTGATGACATATCAATTCAGTTAACAAACTCAACAAACTGGAAGAATCTCAGAAACCAACCTGAAGAAAAGTCAATTCTATAATGTATCTTACAAGTTGCCAAACTGGTCCTCTTTAAAGACCTTCAGTGATCTGGAACCCAGTACCTTTCTGAGACTTCCAATCCATTTTTGTTAGATCTAATCTGGGGTTTTTCACTTATTTATGCCAAAATTTGCTTCTTTACATTTTTCACCTATTGCTACTATTTCTTTCTGGGACTAGGTGGATACATCAAATTCTTGTTCTTTATCACTGTCCTTTGAATACCTGAAAGAGAGCCCCTTGATCTTTTCTTCTCTGATTTTAAACATACCTGGTTCTTCCAACCAACCATCATTTAACCATCTTGTCTTCAGACCTGTTCTCACTCTATAGCCAGAGGTATCTGTAGTTCTTTTCTGATAAGCATGGCTTTTATAATACAATACTGATATGCTTAAGACTCAACTGCATCCATTTCTAGTAAAATTAGCTGCTAAAATTCTCTCTCTCTCTCTCTCTCTCTCTCTCGAGTTTTGCTAATGTGGCACATTATAATTCCATCCCTCTCATCATTTCCTAGTTAATTTTTAGACATTTCCTTTTAGTAACTGAGACCCTTTTCCCCAGCATCCAGAGCAGTTGAAGACCCTATAGAAACCTGAGCCTCCACTCAGCATGGTGGTCCCTGGGACAATAAGAGGAAGGGAGACTTATGAATCTATTCTTCATGGAATGTCTGTCCCTCTGACCCTGTCATCCTCTACCGGGTTTCTGATCCATCCTAAGTGTAGCTGAATGCCATTCAACTAACACTCCACCCTAAATTTGTATGATAATCATTTCAGGGAGGATTCAATTGTCCTCTTCTTTATCCATTCCAATCCCATGTATGTTCCAATGTTCATTTCAAAATCTACTTATTTCATGAAAGCTTTCTTATATATCAATCTGACATTTTTCTTTTTAACAACAAACTTTTACTTCCATTATAACTCATTTCCTAATTTACCATTCAAATAACTATGTCATGATATTTTCATCTTGGATAATTTTCTAATTGTGTTCTTTCAGACCTGCCACAAATTTCTTTTGTATTTTCACTGAAAAACACAACCCTAAGCATATAGTAGCCTCAATAAATACTAGTTGAATTGAACCAAATTGAATTGCAGTTGGCAAATAAGATTTCATTTGACAAGTGATCCTGTACCTCTGCCTTGCCCTGTTGCAAGAGAGTCCTAATTGGTCTCCTTATTTCCAGTTTCACATGTCTCCAGTCTGTTGTTCATCTAGCTGCTAAATTGCTATAATTAAAAAATAGATTGAATCATGTCATTTCTCTATTCAAAAATCTTCATTGTTCCTTATTTATTGACTGCAGGAAATACAAAAACCTCATCATAGTACTGAAAGCCCTCCACAATATGGTTCTAGCCTACCTTTTCAATCTTATTTTATCATACTTCCCTTCACATTCTCTTGATTCTAACCAAATTCTTCTAATACTGCTATGTAAAGCAACTACATGTCCAAGCACTGTTTGTTTAGCATGACAAATACAATAAGATTCTTTCAGTCTGCCAGATCCTGGGGAAATATTGACTACAAGCAGAGGGACTGACTTTCAGGTCAGCTCTATTCCCTTCATGCAGAGAAAGGCAGTATGGTACAGTACAACTCATCTTGGACTTGGGATTGAGATCAGTGGTAAAACTCAGGCTATGATTAACATTAAATTTACAACCAAAGACAAGTGACCTCCCTTCTCTGAATCTCAGTTTCCTCATCTGTTTCAAAGAGGGAAAAGAAGATTCATTTCTTATGTCATAGGACCAGTATAGAGAAAGTACTTTGCAAGCTTTAAAGAGTTATGTTCATCTTATTATTATGTCCCACCTCCAAGCATATGCACAATGAGTAGTATTTACTATATCCTGATCTATTCTTATTAGATTCCATATATTCTTTTGGAGTATAAATTAGGAACTGCTTCCTACATGAGACCTTTTTTCTAATTCTTCTTGTTAAGATTTCTCTTCTCTTAAAATTATTTTATATGCACTTTATGTTTCTTATTTTCATACAGGATACTTTCTTCCCATTCCCATCCCCTTAGACTATAAAATATGAACAGTCTTTGTTTTTTTTTGTTTTTGCCTTCATAGCCCTAGCACTGAGCACAATGTGATAATCCAATGCATATTGATGACCAAAGTTATGTTCAAAGTTATTATGGTCATTCTCACTCTGATATGTTGATTCTACTGAAGCAGTTGTCATTTCATATTCACCTGTCTATGAGCTAGAGACAATTTTACACTTAACACAGCATCATATTCAGATATAGTAAAAGAGATTATTTACAACATTGCTTTTTTCTCAGATCTTATGACAACCTCCAGTATAAATTGATTCAAATGCTGACAAATATTATGGCAGATGGGTTCACTCTATCAAAACAGATGGTGAAAAGATGAAGATAAAATTTTGAATCCCAAATGGAAAACACATGTGTAGCTGAACAATAGTTTAGGATTTCCTAATCTCTGATCCTTTTTAAAGAAAAATAATGGTGGAATTAGAATGCTATATTTGTAGTATTTATTTTTCTCAAAGCCTTCAAATAACACATTATACTCAATAAAGTAAAATTCTTATTATATTGTATACATACTAATTTCAAAAAATCCTAGTAAATGCCTGAATATATGCATCATTTTGCTATATTGGGACTACATATTTTAATAAATATTTATCGAGCACTTATCATATTGTAGGACACTACATTCAAAATTGTGGGAGAAGAAAAATATAGCTTTTTGCCCTTGAGGAGTCAAGTTCCACTGAAAAGTATATTTAAAGGAATGTGTTTAATCAGCAGAAACACTTAGTAAATAAGATGGACATAACTCTTTAAAGCTTGCAAAGTACTTTATACCAGTCCTATGACATAAGAAATGAATTTTCTTTCCCCTCTTTGAAACAGATGAGGAAACTGAGATTCAGAGAAGGGAGGTGACTTGTCTGTGGTTGTAAATTTAATGTTAATCATACCCTGAGTTTTACCACTGATCTCAATCCCAAGTCCAAGATGAGTTGTACTGTACCATACTGCCTTTCTCTGCATGAAGGGAATAGAGCTGACCTGAAAGTCAGTCCCTCTGCTTGTAGTCAATATTTCCCCAGGATCTGACAGTCTGAAAGAATCTTATTGTATTTGCCATGCTAAACAAACCATGCTTGGACATGTAGTTGCTTTACCAAAAAGAAAAAATTAAAACAAAACAGTGCCCATAAACTAGGTGTGAGAATCAGTCTCTACCTTCAAAGAGCTTAAAATCTTCAGTGAGATAGAAGCCCTGTTTGTGGTGGCAAAGAACTGGAAATTGAGTGCATGTCCATGAGTTGTGGCAAATGCATGTTATGGAACACTATTGTTCTATTAGAAACCAGGAGGAATGGGAATTCAGAGAAGCCTGGAAGGTTTTGCTTGAACTGATGCTGAATGAGAGGAGCAGAACCAGAATAACATTGAATACTCTAAGCAACATGGGGTTGAGGATCAGTCTTAATGGACTTGCTTATTTCATCAGTGCAACAATCAGGAACAATTTTAGGGTATCTGTGATGGAGAATACTATCTGGATCTGAAGAAAGAATTGTGGAATTTAAACACTGACCAAAATCTATTACCTTTAATTTTAAAAAATGTTATCTTATTATGTAATTTTGCTATCTCTTAATTTTTTTCCCCAAGGCTATGATTCTCTCTTAATACATTTAATTTTGATCAATGTATAGCATGGAAAAAATGTAAAGACTTCTGTGGGGAAAGGTGGGGGAAGGAAGCAAGATTGAAGGAAAATTTGTAAAATTCTAAAAACAGTTTAAAATAAAATCTTCGATGAAAGACAAATGACTTTGTCCACAAAATTGTTAAAGAACATACAAGTTATGTTGGATCAAATGTTAAACTGCATAGGTCTGCAACTTCTCTGGATCTCAGTTTATTCATCTGTAAAATAAGGGAACCAATCTAGATGACCTCTAAATTCCCTTCCACTAGACCTACAACTCTGAGATAGAATGACTTTTTTAGCTAAAGGATATCAGAAGACTGCAATAGCTAACAATGGTTTCATTCAAGAAGTAGGAATTGAAGTCAGCTGTGAAGATAGCTCTCTCTGGGGAAAAAAGGAGAAAACAAATTCAGTTACAGGATCTTTATATCCAACCCTAGCTCTAATCCTATGTCACCAACTCCCAGTTCCAGAATTTCATTCTGGAATATCAAACTCAATATGTCCAAAACACATTCATTATCTTACCTCTCCCCAACCTAAGAACTTTAAAATTTCCCTGTTTCTGTCAAGGAACCAGCATTCTTCCAATTTCCCATGTTCACAACTTTTTCATCATCCTTGACAGATCATTCTTCCTCACCTCTCATGTCCAATCAGTCACCAAGTCTTGTCAATTCTACCTCAACATCATCTGTCATGTTTTTGCCTTCTCCCTATGGAACTCCTCACCATGGTACATGCTCTCTTTACCTTTTACCTGGACTATTCCAATAGTCTCCAGTTCGTTTCTCTACCCTCTCTAATCCATCCTTATTATAACTGCCAAAATGACTCTCCTTAAAGGTAGGTTTAACCATGTCACTACTTCTTAGTAAATTCTAGTGGCTCCCTGAAACTTTTAGGGTGAGATACCAACTCTTCTGTTTGGTATTTAAAGTCCTTCATTAGCTAGCCCCAAACAACCTTCTCTCCTTAATTATTCACTTCTTACTTTTATCCATTCTATGGTTTGGTCAAATTGTCTTTCTTGCTATTTTTCACAAATGAGATTCCATCTGCCATCTCTGGTCCTTTGTATGCTCTGTTCACTTGCCTAGGATGCACACCTCTCATGCTTTCAACTCTTAGAATACCTCATTTCCTTCAAAGATCAGCTTAAGCACTGAAATCTTTCCCAATACTTTAATTTCAAGTACCTCCCTGCTCTCAAATAACCTTGAATTTATTTTGTATTTACATATGTATCTACATATGTAGATATGTACACATTTACACATGTATTTACATATGCATATATGTACACATATACTCACCAATAGAATACAAGCTTCTTGTATTTAATTTCTTGTATTTCTAGTACTCAATGCTTAGTTGATTCTTAATTAATTTGTTCATTGATTCATTACCAGGACATGTCTGTTAGAAATCTTTCATTGCAAGAAATTTCTACCTTTCCATGCAACCCCAAAACAGTTTTATAGCCACAGAGTATCACTTGGAAAAGCAACAACTCCAAACCTTTCTTAATGATATTTAAAGAATTTTAGAAGGACAACAACTAGGTCTCCTCTGTTGCTATCATTGCTGCTGTTGCTGTAGTAATGACTCAGAATCATTTAGTTCATATCAGGTCTGACCAAAGGTATTTCACAACAAGCTTGAAAAATGAACTAGATCCTCCTCATTGCCCAACTCATCCCCTGGCCATCCCAGAGGAGATGTTCTCTTCTGCGTTAGCTAACTGAGCTGTATGTATGCCAACAACATTAGGCAGATGATCCATTCTCCATGGCACTTTGTGCTGTGCAGGCAGAAACTAAAAGATACACTGTAAGTTGGCATACATTATTTATCATTAAACGAAGATTATATAACTGACAATGCACCTTAGACAATAGAAGCAAGTATTGCCAACAGTCAGGGTCCCAAACTGATGGATGAGCATTATCTTATCTGTTGGTCAAGGATTTTATAGAGTTTGAACTGATAAAAGTGTGTGCTTGATTCAGATTTGTTGATTCAGTCCTTTTATTCAGAAAAAGGAGGTGAATCATAAACAGGAAAATTACATTTGATAGTGAAAAGTAATCAATATCTATGACAATAAACCCTGATTCCAAGAATTCTACCAAACTTGTAATTTATCCTGATCTGACCTACTCTGACTGAAATATCCGCAGATGTCTGGGATTTCATTATCATCACCTCAGAGTCTCTCTTTAGCTTGGTTACCTTGCCATAAAACTAAACATCCCCCATTAAAATAAAGGTCATCTAACATTTGGGATTTGTCTGAATAAAATGTGCTTGGATTATAAAAGCAACTTTATTTCTCTGAACCAAGAAAAAAAGTGGGTACAAAGTGAGTAGCAAGGAAACATATGTGCACATCACCTTGTGACCTTTTTTGTGTGAGTGAATATTCTCATTTTTAAAAATACTATTCGATTAAAAACTTGAATTAGATTTCCTGATTTGTGAATTTTTGTTATTCTTTTAAATCTAAATCTAATTATACATAGCTCCAATAGAGAAACAACAGCATTAAATGGAAAAAAGTAGAACCAAAATACCTTGGTTGAAATTGAGATTCTTCTACTTACTAGACATATGATCTTCAGAAGGTCACTAAAGTTTCCTGAGACCCAATTTTCCCATTTAGAAAATAGGAATGATGACATTTTTCCCTCTTACTTCACAAAACTGTGATGAAAATGCCTTGTAAACTTTAAAATGCTATAAAAATCATGGTCTGGTATTTTGATAATCAATTAGATTAATGAATAAAAACAGAATTCTGGGTAACCCTCAAAGCTAAGTATATCAAGCCCATCCTTTATTCACTCTGGACATTCTCAATTTGCTTTTTTTGGCTCTGTATAATTAACTAAGTGAATGCTATTATCAGCCTCAAACAAAATTCCATTATCACTGTTTGCCCATAAAAAGTCAAAGGCAAAAGATTTCAAGGAAAGGCAGAGAATAAAGATTTCTCATTAAACCCACAGCTCTCTTTCCCGATAGGAAGAATATGCCAGCATTTATGTTCCCTGGCCAAGTTACCATACTGCCCAGAATGTGGATAAACTGCCAAAGAATACATTTCTCCCTCAAAGACCCACCCACAATCATTTGAAAAAGAAAAAAATATCAAATTATAATCATATGGATCTTTTAATATATAATACATGTGAAATGATGAACTATAACTCTTCTTTTATAGGTACTTAGCCAGAGGCAATTTGGTGATACAATGGATAGAGCATAGGACCTGAAGTCAGGGACATGAGTTCAAGTTCAACCTCAGATATTTACTAGCTAAAGGGACGCTTGCATCTAGGCAACACATTTAATTGCTTTCTGCTTCAGTTTTCTCAATAGTAAAATAATGGTTTCTCTTTTCCAGGGTTGTTGTGTGAACAAAAAGGAGATATTTGAAAAGCATTTTGTAAAACTTAAAGCACTATATAAATATATAGTTTATGCTAATTATTATGATGATGATAAATTAATCCAATCATATTTTTTTCTTGATGAGGATGAAGAAATTTAATAACTCACAGAATGTCACTGCATTTGGCCCCAGTCTTACTATGTATGCAATATTAAGAAGCATATTAATAAATCAGAATCCTACCAGAGAACAAGACCAAGATGATGAAGAGATTAAAGACCAAGCTATATGAGAATTAACTTATGGAATTAGAGATATATAACTTAGAGTGGTAATAGCTATGTAGTGGTAAGAAGAGGCAAAGAATGATAGTTATCTTCAAAAACTTAAGCATTCATTGTTAAGTATATTCACAAGTATTTAACTTGTTGGGCATGGCCCATACTATAAAACTAGTGAGTAGTAGTTACAAAGTATATTGGTGGTACCCCAAAGGGGGAAAAAACATTGTCCATAACTTAAGACAATGTACAGTAGCCATCATTTTACCTAAGAATTGGATTAAATGACTTCTGTGGTTTCTAACTCTTGAGAGTATGTTATTCTAAAAGCATTTGAGTATCAATTATTTGACTGTATGAGATATGATGAGAACATATAAGAGTGATTTTTTAAATGACAATATTTAAATATCCAAGTAAGTGTAGTCTCCCTCAAAATCATTTTGGGAGGTTACTCATTTATTCCAGAATTACCACTATGACTCAAATCACTTTAAGGACTCCCCATTTAAGCATTGCCTTTAGGGATAGTAGAGCTGTGTTCTGGTATTTGAAGGGCTGTCATGGAGAAGAGAAACTAAATCTTTTCTGCTTAACCACAGAGAGTAGAACTAGGAGACCTAGGTGAAAACTTCATTGAAGCAGATTTCAACTCAGCATAAGAAACAATTTCCTAACAATGGGAGCTGTCCAAAAGTAGAAGTAATGCATTCACCCCCTGACACCTTCACTGGAGCTTTCCAAGCAAAGTCTGGATGGCCATTCATTGGGGATGTTGTTGAGGGAATTCATGTTCAGGTAGGGCTTGGACAAGTCAGACACAAAGGTCCCTTCTCACTCCGCAATTCTGTCATTCTGTGACAGTTTAGGGCCACATAAAAAATTCAGTTTTCTGTTTCACTTTACTTTCCTAACATGAATGGAGGCAGATCATTCAGTCAAAAAGTTTGAATAGGAAATGATTCCCTGTGATTCTTTCTAGGTTCTTTTATAATGTGAAAGCAAAAATCAATGAATGGAAACAAGGTTTTGGAGGTAATGGTCTCATACACCCATTCTATCTGGGAAAATCTTCATGTGCTTGGAAGAGATATCATCTTAATTCATCTACAGGTTTGAGGGCAATTAATCAATCTAATTTAACTATCTACTAAAGACTAGGATGTATTCAAGAAACTGAACCACTTCCGTTTAAATTATCTTAGGAAGATTCTGAAGATCACCTGGAGAAGATACCAGACACTGAGGTCTTTTATCAAGTGAAACTGCCAAGTTTTCAAACATTTCTACCCAGAGTACAGCTATGATGGATTGGTCACATTGTTAGAATGCCAGTTGTACACCTGTCAGAAAGAGAGCTCACAGGGCAAGTACTCACAAGAAGGTCAGAAGAAGCAATACTGGGATACCCTGAAGGCCTCTCTGAAGAACTTCAAAATTGATTGTATTGCATGGGAGACACTGGCACAGGACCACTCAGCATGATTGCCCTCAGCAGTGTGGGTGCTGCACTCCAATGAGCAAGGCAGAATTGCAGCAGTTCAAAGGAAATGACCCCAGGTGTTCACATGGACTATCTATGCCTGACCTGTGGCAAAGCTTTCTGAGTTAATATTGGGTCTGATCAGCCAAAATTGTACACACTATAATTTGTCTCAGAAATAATGATAGCATTTTGATCATCTTCAGTACAAAGGACAAGAATCAAGAACCAACCCCCAGGGAGGGTATGGACATTGTACATGCTACAGTTTCTTGGAGATATGGGTGAGAGTATACCACTCCTGTGACCTGTTTACCCTGAATTTCTCCTCAAAGATCAGTTTCCTCCCAAGGGTCAATTCCTCCTGAAGTCTCCACTTTGTGAAGGGTTTCTGTCAGTCTTCCTTCAATCCCCTTCTCTGACACTTTACCTCCTTTTCCATATTTCCCTCATTAGATTACAATCTCCTATACACAACCTTCCTAATCAAATTAGAAACCAATTAGTAATCTGCCTAGGTAGATTTTGCTTTAGAATACTGCAAGCCTTCATGCCTATGGAAGCCCTCAAAGCTACAGGCCTACCTGGGGCCTAGGAATATGAGCTAGAGATTGTGAGTTAGCAAAAGCCCTCTTTCTGTGTTCTTACTAGTTAATATTGATGACCCATCTTGGAGGTCTGCAAATAGCATTTTTGATACTCATCTCTCCTATCTTAAACTCTTTTACTTTGTCCTGTGTAACAAAATGAGAAAACCTGCAGCTGGACTCTCTTATAGGAAACTCACTAAGTCTCCAGATAAGTAACCTAGAATTTCCTTCTCTTGTTCTGTCACTTTACTTGTTTGCATCCTCCAACACAGAATGCAAAAGTAACTACCACAGAGAGAGGTCGAGGTGACTTACTGAATGTAGGCATCTTTATTGTTTTCTCAGCAATCTCATCCCATATCCAATGATTTGATCAGTTCCCAGAATGAGAGTCACATACTGGAATCACCTTATAGATAACCTGGAGGGTTTCCTTTCTAGACCCCTTCACTATTTACATTCTTCCCGCTTCTCAGTCCTTATCTTCCCCAACACCTTGCATATGTCTGGAGTCTGTGCCTTTGATGTAATGAATAATTCTGAATTTATCAATTCAGTTTCACTGCCTCTTTCTTTAAAGGAAAAGGGAGAATTTTTGGTTGCTGATGACCTCTGCTGAAGCTTTATGAAATTGGTAGGGACTAAAGTCAGGATGAGAGAAAACATTAAGGAGAAAGTGTCTCCCCTCATAGGCAGTCATTACCATATATACTGATTATGTTTTATCATGTCTTATTGAACCTGATTCTCTGACCTTTGGGTCCTAGAATTTCTTATTTATATGTGGAGAGAATTCATCTCTAGGTTTTAAGAGAATCACAAACTTTCTTCCTGTTCCTAGTCCTCCAAAAAATGTTTCTTGAAGAGAGGGGACAATACAGGGGAAAGAACAATGGACTTAAGTAACCTGGTTTCTGGTTCCTGATCTGACTCTAATGAACTGTTTGATTTTAAATGCTTATATGAGTCTCAGATTCCTCATCTATAAAAATGAAAAGTAGGAGATAGGGTAATACTGGATAACATCAAAGGTCCTTTTCCAAGATTCCTTGCAGTTCTGAAATTCTATGGAGTTAATACTACACAATATTAGCCTTTTGGATTGTTCATCAATTACCCAGTCTGTCTTCCTATTTGTGCATTCTCTTGCACCCTCAGTCTGACCCTCAGTCAGTCTGTCTTCTATCTGTCCCTTCTCTCTCTTTCTTTTCCCTTTATCCACTCTCTTCTACTCATATTCTATTCAACCTCTCCTAAACTATCTATTCTAATCCATGTTATATACCATGTATCACAATGGATCAAAAAAACTGGGTTCAAATTGTACCTCAGCTATTTATTAACTAGACAAGTCACCTAACCTCTCCTAAACTCAGATAAAAGAGAGATGACAATAGAATCTTTATGTCACAGGGTTTTCATGAGAATCAAATGAGACATCATAGGTAATGTACTTTGTAATTCTTAAAATCAATATATAAATGTTAGTTATTAGGATTCTCACTCATTATCACATCTACAATTTTCTTTTCTTCCTTTGGATTTTCATTTTGTCATTCCTCATTCTTCTCATATTCTTTGTATTCACTCTACTCCTTATCTCTTTTTATTTTTTGTCTTCTCTCTTTTCCTCCTTTTTTGTTTTATTCTCTCTGCAAATGTTTTCATTAATTTTCCACATTAGTCATCTATTGCCTCTATGTTAAATTCCTGGGTATTTCCACAGACTGAGCATCCTATAAGTTCTTGTTAGCTAGTGACTGAATAAAGTCAATCCTGAAGGCAATGAAAAAGATTAAAGATCTAGGCTGCACACTTTTGACTAAGAGCAATGGGGAAAGAGTGATGAACTTGGAGAGAAGGAAGGCTTTTTTTTGAATCTCTGTCCCTGAAACTTTGAAAATTTGAAGCTGCCAACAAAGTCACAGACCTCAAAGAAAAATGAATTCCACATCTTTGTCTAGAAACTAACCTAGAAATGTCACAGGTTCCAATCAACCATCTCATTTATCTAGGGTATACATACACACATACATGCATACATACAAACATACATACATAGAGAGAGATAGTTATAGATATATATGCATTATATATGCACATGTTATAGAAATAGTATATTCATGTATATGTGTGTCATATCTATGTGTATATATATATATATCATATGTGTGTATGTGTGAATATTATAAAAATGAGGAGACAAGAACTCTCTTTAAATTCCAATCAGCCCTTGCCATTTCAAACCACTTCTCTGACTTAGCCCTAGTGACCTTTTCATGCTAACCAAACATCCATTCCTATAGCCTCTTCCTCTTACTGATGAGTTCCTCACCCAACCAACATTTAAGAAGGCACCCTAAACAGCCATGCTTTCTTGGATAGATCCATGACTTCCTGGAATAAATCTCTACCTTGGCTCTGCTTAACACTCCATCCCACTAGAATTTAGGCTGCTTGATGGCAGTGTCTTACTTCCACTTATGTCCCCAGTAGTTAAAACAGAATTTGGCATATGAGTACTATCTATCTATCTATCTATCTATCTATCTATCTGTCTGTCTGTCTGTCTGTATACCTTCATCTTCAACATCATCATTGCCATCTATCAATCTATCTTATTTTCACAAAACCAATGAATAGTTTTGTAGGTCTACTGTATCCTTATGAAACCATAACTAGAAATTCTCAAGGAAAATAATATTTCTTTGCTTATCTGTTGAGGAAGAGAAGGGGAAGACATAAGAATCACAGGACAATTCATTCTGAGTGCAGTCACACTAGAGGTGAGGCAGTCCATCTCCCAGAGAATGTGGTAAGGTCAATGGTACTGACTTCCAAAAACATAAACTAGTTCAGTGGAAAAAGTAATAGGTTTGGAGTGAGTGCATGTGTTTAAATCCAACTCTGCCAAGACCCACCTATATGATCATGAGCATAACACTTTACCTTTAAGTCTAAGTTTCCTTCTCAATAAAATAAAAAGGTTGTTCTAGATAACTTTCTAGTTCTATTTCATCTCTATCTCATCCTCTGCCTCTGGGGGAAGCGAGGTGAAGGGACATGATGGTTTCAGTTACCTTTTCTAAATCTCCACCAGGATATCCCATCAACACCTCAAATTCAGTGCCTCCATAACCAGATTTATTTTCACTCTTAAAAAACCTTTCTTTTCCTGATCTAAATATTTTAATTAATTATTTATATTAATCCATATAAATTCACACCTTTCCAAATCCATTGCCACCTTTCCAAATCTATTGCCACCTTCCCAGTTTATGCTCCCAACACTTTTCATTTGGAAAGTTGCAATAGTCTCCTTAACTGATTATTTTAAATTCAGCTTTCCCCTTCCTCTTACCCCCTAAAAAGATCCTAAAAAAATCTTTTGAAACCACAGTTTTTTTCACATTATCACCCTTCTCCAAAAAAAAATCAGTGGTATTCCATTTATTATAAAATAAACTCCTAATTCCTCTGACTTTTAAGACTTTCATAATCTGGTTTTCATTTAACTTTCCAGCTTTAACTCAAACTCTTGCCTTTCATTCACTCTATACTATAGTCAGATGGGTTTATTTGCCATCTCTATACATCAACAAGGCATTCCTGTTTCTATTTCAGATATTAGTAACCTCTTTTTTTGGTTTAATCTTTTGTCATCTTTTTTTTTTTGGCTTTACTGTTTTGTCATGAACTCCTTTAGTAGTTCATAGGTATGTATGTCTTCTCTGAAAGCAAAAAGAATTTCTAATAATTGTCTTTGCTTTCAGTGTTCCCCTACTTGTAAACCACTCTCCAAATTTCTCCATGTTAAAAATCTATTCATCCTCTATGACCAAACTCAAATGTGATTGAGAAAATTTCCTCAAGCTCACCAGGTGAAAATGATTCCTTCTTCCCCTCCTCCATGTAGCACTTTGTTTTTGCTTCTATAATATTAGGCAGAAGCTGAATAACCTCCCCTGCCAAAATCAAAGTTCCCTGAGATCACACTCTGTGTCAGTTATCTTTTGTATCCTTCATAGCTCATAGCACAGAAATAAACTTCAATGAGCATGTCTGCATTAAAGGATCTTGTTCACATCAGTACTGTCAAATACTTGCTGCTTTATTATTCAAAATACCCACAAATATTTCTTTTACAAGCATTAAAATAACTAGAGTTCATTCATTCAACAGACATTAAGTTTCTATAGTATGCATTGTGCTACTTGAGACAAGTGAGAAATGACTGATTACCTGCCTTCTAGAAATCTTACAAAACACTAAAGTCTAAGCTTAATATACTATTATTATCTCTCTAAGTTTAAGAAAGAGATACAAAACAAAATCCTATGTGAGATCCTAACAGGAAGAAAATCATTGCTAATTGGGGAGATAAGACCAAGCTTCAGAAGAGGTAGTGTGTGAGCTGACCCTAAAAGTTTTAATGAGAATTCAAAAAATTAAGATGGAGAAGAACTCTCAAAAAGATATTGAGTTGCTTAATAAAAATTAGATATATAGGAGGAAAATTTATGGTATATGTTGTAGGAGAAATATCAATACGAAAGTTATTTGCTGTTACATAAAGAACTTTTTGGGTCATGTATAATATGAGAATTCAACTAGTGCAAAAGATTTCTGAGCCATCATCATCATCGTCATCTTCATCACAGCTTTATGGTGCTTTAAGGTTTACAAAGCACTTTACACTTATTATCTCATTTTATCCCTAGAACAATTTTGTGAGGGAGGGCTATTATTTCCATTTTATAAATGGAAATTTATAACTAAAACTGAGAGAAGTTAAATGGCTTGTCCAGTGTCCCACAATTAGTAAGTATTTGGAATAATATCTTCCTCACTCAAAGACCAATGTTTTATCAATTTGTATCAACTTAAAGAGACAGTCATTTAAGTTCCTAGTGTATCCAGTGTTAATCACTTTTGTTCATGGTGCACATTGCATTTTCCTTGGGATAGAGAACTATTACATTTAAAAGGCTCTGTATTCAATTATTGCCAATTCCAATGAAGGGAATCTTAGCTCTGTCCCTGAATACAGAGAAAAATCTGTTCTGGATATCAAAATGTTCAGTGTCAAGTGTATTGATTGCCTCACCCATATTCCACCATCTTACATAATTCCTCATCGTTTCATTTAAGAATGACTTGGCCAGCTTCACAGGTAGGATAAGTCCATACCAGCCGATGTACTAAGAGCAGAACAATGCTGAAATCATGGAATACATCCTCTAGTTCTGTTTCTTCCAAGGGAGAATAGTAAATTACTCTCTTAAATTTAGCATTGAGACTCTGTAATTTCAACTTCAAGTGCCCCAAATTGAACAGCTTTCAAGAATGACAAAAATGACAGCAGTTTCCTATTGAACAAAACAGGAACTGACAAGTGAAAGAACAATGAACCCTTAAGCACCCCTTTGTGAAATCTAGGGTGTTGTTTGAGAAGGACAGGCATGTCAGGTGGGAAACTGCTTTTTGTAGCCAGTGACCTGAGCATTTTTGGAAGAAACTATTCACCCTGGTCATATCCCCAGCTACTCTTATTCTATTGAATTAATAAAAACATCTTTGAATCTCTGCCATTGGTGGGGACTGTTGGTAAATGTGTATACCTGACACTGTCTTATTCTTTCTTCCAAAATACCATCCATCACATATGTGAAATTCTAGTCAAACTATACTATTACTAGAATATATGACTGTATCTTAAAAGAGATAGCATAGTACAGTAGAATTTTGAGTTAGAGGACCCAGATTCAAATGTATCTCTGCCACATGACCTATGGGATCTTTGCAGAGCTACTCAATTTCTCTTGGCCTCAGTTTCCTGAGGACCTGAGGGATTAGACTTTGTTAGTGTTCAGTAATTTTTCAGTCATATATGACTCTTTGTGACTTCATCTGAGGTTTTATTGGCAGAGATACTGAAGTGGTTTGCCATTTCCTTCTCCAACTCATTTTAAAGATGAGGAAACTGAAGTAAATAAGTTAAGTGATTTGCCCAGAAACTTAAGTTTCTAAGTGTAGATTTGAAATCAGAAAGATAAGTCTTCCTGATTTTAAGCATGGCTCTCTATCCACTGAGTCATCAAGCTACCCTGAGATTTAGAATAGATGATCTCTATGGTTTGTTAAAGCACTTAATATGTGATCCATTTGCCCTGTAGGTCCATAGCTAGACTTTCTTTCATATTATCCCCTGTTGAAATCTCCTTTTTCTTCCCACCCATAAATGTGCTTTCATAATTTGCTATCTGGGTTCATAGTTATGGTATAGTAGAGTTGTTTCATATATACGTATATACATATATATGTATATATATATATATATATATATATATATATATGTATGTATGTATATCTTATTTGCCACCACCTTCCCTACATACATGAGTTAGAGTTCTATAAGGATAGTATTATATCTTAATTATCTTTATTTCGTTCAACATCCCATTGCTTGGTACATAATAGCACACATTTATAATTACTACATATGTATGTATGTATGTATTGTATATGGATGTATATACAGGGTACCTATGAGCACAGTAGACAGTCAATATTTATTGCGGCTACTATGGGTAAGACTTCATATAACATGAAGTCAGATAGTATATGATGAAAATTTGTCAACTACAAAGTACTTTTCAAAATTTAAGGAAAGTGTGTAACCATAATCTATTGGGTTTTTTACCTCTCTCTCTTACTTCTCTTACCAAGTCTTGTTCTTCATCTGCATCATGACTTCTAATCCCATCTGCTCAATTAGCTGTCAAGTTATTTCCATTACACTTTTCACTCTTTCCTCTTTTCCTGACTTGGTGAACCAATTCAACTCTACCCTATCCTCTTTTGAGTCCCTAGCACCTTTATCATTTCACCAATTATACCCTACTGAGCTTCAGTCTTTGATCATTCCCACAATCACTGCCTTTCTTCCTGTACATGTGCTAATGAATGAAGATGGAGAAAATCATGCAACCTGGTTGCACTATAAATTTATGTTTTATTACTTCAATTTGTTCTTCAATGCTAATAGGTAATCACACATTCTCTCTCTCTCTCTCTCTCTCTCTCTCTCTCTCTCTCTCTCTCTCTCTCTCTCTCTCTCATCCACCTCCCTATCCACCCTCCATAAAAGTTCTCTCATACCTCCTTATCTCTCCTTGTATCTTTCATATATCCTCCTACCCCCACTTTTTCAGCTAAGAAGCTTGCCTCATATTTTACCAAAAAAAATTGAAGTTATATGAGCTTCCTCATTTTCCCCTCTTTGTCATCTTCTATCATTCAAATGTCTTCTTCCTTTATCCATGTTTCATATGGTGATGTGGACTTATTCCTTACCAAGTCTAACCCCTCTATCTGCTCAAGTGATTCCACTCCATCTCATCTCCTCCAACAGATTTTTCCCTCCACCATCCCCATTTTGTCACTTATTTTCAATCTGTCCCTGACTACTAATTCATTGCTACTTGTGTCGTCTTGGGTTTAAGTCTCTTCACTTTTCTGGACCACGGGGGACAGGTAATAGGGGATAGGTAATAGCTACAGGAACAGAAAAATTGTCCTGTCTAAAATATTAAAATGTAGAATGATCTGAAATTGCTGGGGAAAGATAATAACAACTAAAAGATGTGTTTTGTAGTTTTATTTTGTTTGGGGATTTATCAGGGAAAAGAGAAAACTAGAATAAGTGGAAGAGGCAATAGCTAGAGCAATACCTGTGGACGAAGAAGGAAGATCAGCTCACCTCTCTGTCAAGGAAGATGGTAGATAATCAAAGAACACTGAGCAGTCCTCAATGATCACATGATCACAATGTAGTGCAGAGGCACTACATCCTATGGGGCTGAGAGTAATGTTCCCCATAGATGATCAAGCTATAACCAGAGATCTTGGAAATAGCACAATGGGAAAGGTACCATGGCAAATGTCATTATAATTTTTCCAAAAACGAGAAGAGTTTGCAAACCATGAGATCACTATTCTTGGCTTTGATTTCCCAGCTAAATTATAAAACTTATAATTATAGGAATTATAGGAAGACTCATAACTAGAAGTGTTTACACTTGCAAGAAACACAAATATTGCCTAGGAAAATGAGCACATAGCATACTTTCCATCATTTTTGTTTTAGTGCTTGGGGGAGTGATATGACTTTAAGGGGAGAAATAGACCTTGGGCCACTAACCCCACAAAATAGAGGCCCTGGGACACCATAAGGCTTCTGATAATGAAACTATCTATTCAACCCATTGTCCATCACCACCCCCAAAAAAAGAACAGAGACAGCTAGCCGCACAATAGAGAGAGCACTGGCTCTTGAGTTAGGAAGACCTAAGTTCAAATCTGTCCTCAGACACTTAAATGCTGTGTGGTCCTGGGCAAGTTGCTTAACTTCTTTTTGCCTATTTTCCTCAACTGTAACATAGGGCTAAATTAAAGCACCTACTTCATTGGATTTTTGTGAGGATAAAATGAAATTACTATTTGTAACAAAAGAAAAAGAAAAAATAAAACCTTATCATAATGTTTGGTACAAAGATGGTATCATATAATAAATAATTATTTTCTTTCCCTTTCACTGGTAGCTACCTATTTTAAATAATTATTCTTAATATCAGAACTGGAAAGGACCTTTAGAAACATCTATGTCATTCATTTTACAGAAAAAAAAAACTAAAGTCACCCTAGGTTGCACAGTTAGCTTGTAGCAGGATTAGATGTAATACTTAGGTCTCCTACCTCCCGTTTCTATTATCCTTTCCACATCAGTAATTGGTCTCTAATTACAATCTGTTATATCGTGTCTTCTACCGAGATCCAGAGGCACATGTGCAGATAAATCTTCAGGTCCTCCACTTTTTCATGTTCTATAGAAACCACAGAGCCATTGCCCCATGCTTGGTAGATAGTCACCTTCTAGTGGTCTATGGTATCTATTAAGCAATGTTGTCTATTTAGGAGTTGACTCTACAGTTAAATAAAAAAAACCCACATGTCACAGAGTGGGTTGGTATACATCTTAGCATTTAGATCTTTACAGAAATAGAGAAGAAATGAGCAATGGGTACTTTTCCATACTGATTATGAGTCAACCTGAGGGTGATGGGAGACCTGGATCAAAGTATGAATTTGACCATTCACTAGATGTGGAGCCATGGGAAAATCACCTAAGTTCTTTGTGCTTCAAGGTTCCTCTCTCATTTACAAAATGAAAATTTAAAAAATATATATAATTACTATCTGATTGCTTTAATGAGGCTCAGATGAGATGAAATGTTACAGATGATCTGAATTCGGATCATGAATTATATTGGAAATGAGGGGAGTCAAATGGAACCCATGTCTCATAGACATCATCAGCTAGAGCCATACTAAAGTGAATTAGTTGGCTTTGGAAAGTCATGGGTTGGACTTTGATGTCCACTTGAGCCACCTAACACTCACCTGTGGCTCCAAAAAGCTCTAGCATGCACAGTAGCCACACATGGCAAACTATTTTGACAGACAATCTAAACCAGTTTGAGGGTAACTGAGAGAATCTCAAACTCATGGGTGAGTCTACTGATGTGAAGGCTCCCATTGAAGGAATAGGCAGGTGAGACCTTCATTCCAATGACCACAAAACAGCCATAACAAGTAGTATAGAACACTTAGAGCTTGCTTAGATATCAAAGATGCCAAGTTCATCCACTGCATCTAGAGTCATCATCAGTTATCTTGACTGTGTCTTGTCACTGGACCATGATGATTTTGGAAGAGTAGGGCTGATGATTTCATGCAACTCTGCCTCACTTTGATCGAATTTCCACACAAATCAAAAGACATCACCCATACCATTTTACCATTCCTATCTCTGAGTTCTGTGGCAACAGGCAAGTGGCAAAGTAGATTCACATACATTGGAAGCTGTCATCAAAAGCCTGCAAACAGTTGAACCAGGCCATAGGGTCATCTCTTTACTGGAAGCAGCAGTGGGATTCGACAGTCCCCTGGGTGTCTGAGCAGTCTTTTAAGCATCACACTGCTCACCTCCTGGTGTGAGGAAGGGGCTAGAAAAGGTGACCTAAAATTGTTTGTTTACCTAACACTGACCTGATTACCATGGCAAGTGGGGATCCCATACTGAAGGTGAATCATATGTAAGTTTAGAGTAAACACCCCAGATGGACTATTTGTGCATGGCCTCTAGTAGAGCATTGGTCTGATCCAGTCACAGTTGAACATTCTGTAATTTATCTCTAACATAGTGATGTCATTTTGGTCTTCTTTGATAACAAAGAACAAGGGCCAAGCAACTAGCTGGCCTCTGAGACCTGTTCCAGTTCTGAGATTCTATGATTTCTGCTGGTCTTTCCTCTTAAACATCTGATTAATTGGGGACATATGGAATATATTCAATTAATGATAATTTTTGCACAAATTAGGCACATAATAAAAGTTTGTTAAATTGAATCGGCAGTCAAGGGGACTAGACAAGAATCAGGAATACTTGAGTTCAAATTCGATCACAGATACAGTACTTAATAGCTGTGTGACCTTGAGCAACTCACCTAACTTTTGCCTCAATTATATATGTATTCATAATAAGAGTGCCTATCCTCCAGGGTTTTGTGAAGAACAAAGTTAATAATATTTGTAAAGCACTTTTTTTTTCTTTTTTGCAAAGCAATGGGGTTAAGTGACTTGCCAAAGATCACAAAGAACACAATTAATAAGTGTCTTAGGCTGGATTTGAACTCGGGTCCTCCTGATAGAGCCAGTGCTCTATCCATAGCACCACCTAGCTGCCTTCATGTAAAGCACTTTTTAAATCTTAAAATGCAATATAAAGCTTTTTTAAACCTTAAAGTGCTATACAAAGCAATATAAAGTATAATATAAATATAATAACACTCGGGATTTGAAAAATGGAAAGATCTGGTTTTGAATTTTTCCTGATACTATAAACAATGTAGTTATGAACAAATCCCTAAACTTTTCTGTCTCAATATTTTACCTGTAAAACAGGGATAATAAAATGACCTACCTCACAGGGTAATTGTGAGGATCAAATAAAATAGCATATATAAACCTTAGAACACTGTAAATGCTAGTTGATGCTGTAGATTTGGTATGCATATAGTCCTTGATCATTTACAAAACCATCTATATATTATGTCATTCTAACAGTCATTTTATCCACAAAGAAACTAAGGTATAGATGGTTGATATTATTTTCTCAAAGTCACAAAGTCAATAAGTGATAGAACCAGAATTCATATTTTTTTTAAATTCCAAATTTAGTTACTTTTCCCTATACAACACAGTCAGGTTGGAGACAGGCAGGGGTATGTTGGGAAATGTTGAACTACTGATTCACCTAAAATTGTAGGTTTAATCTGCATTAACATTTTCTCCATCTTTTAAGTCTAGACAATCAACAAAATGACAAATTTAGCCCCAATTTCTAGCATTTGCTAATTTCCAAGGTTTAAATGTTCACTCTGAAAATTTAATAATGCATTCTTATGAACTAGCTCCAGCATATCACTGGGTACAGGGTGGAGGAGTGAAAAGAGGACCTTAATAGTCAAAGAAATAGATGGGTTGAATATATTTGCATTGTGTTGATGAGGGATGTCAAACCCACTGCCCTCTTCCAGCTGCCTGGAACCCTGTTTTGTAATCAATCATGTATCCTTTTGCCCTTTCCTTCAGAGTAATATGTCATCCATCATCTGATGTACAACTTCCCTGGGAAGAAGAATTTAGTTTTAGGTAGAAATAATAGAATTTGATGAGCACCATAAACTTAAAACAAGCAGGTAATTTGCATTTGGACCATTGATGTCAGTTCTGTTCTTTGTTTCTTATTCTCCATGATAACACTTCATTGAATAGTCCTTTAAACCTTAAAGAACTCTGAGTAGGAGTAAAAAAAATCTCCAGATCTCCACATGGACTCGTTGCTAAGCAACCATTCCTTTGTCTCTAAGCGTTAAGAATAAGAACATTGCTTAGAATCTGATTTTCAAGCTGGACTTTGCTATAAAGAGACAAAGTAGGGTGGAGAGAAGCAGAAAATGGGATAATTAGATAAAAACACAAAGATAATTATCAAAATGGCAAAGATGACAATAGAAAGAAATAATGTTGGAGGGTCCCATGAGGAGGTAGGCACACTAATACATGCCTGATTAAGATGTGAATTAATCTAATTATCCTATAAAGTATTTAGGAATCATATGATAAAAGTCAATAAATTTTATACACTTCAAACCACCCCCTCCCAATACTAGGTATAACCCCAAGCATGTCATTAATAGAAATAAAGATAATCATGTTCTAAGGCACTTGCTATGTAGTATCCCAAATTCTATAAACAAATTGGTTGCCCATAAACTGGGACATAGCTAAACAAATCGTGGTATTTGAATGTGTTGTTAAGTTACTTCAGTTGTTCCCAATTCTTCATTATCCCATTTGGGATTTTCTTGGCAAAGATCTTGTAGAGGTTTGCCATTTACTCCCCCAGTCCTTTTAGAAATGAGGAACTGAGGCAAACAATAAAATGACTTACAAGTAAGTGTCTGAGGCCAGATCTGAAATCATGAATATGTATCTTCATGCCACCTATTAATAAAATACTACTGTTGTTTAATCATTTCATTGATGTCTGACTTTTTGTGGTTCCTTTTTGGCTTTTCTTAGTAAAGGTACTGGGGAGTTTATTACTTCTTTCTCCACCTCATTTTACAGATGAGGAAACTGAGACAAACAGGGTTAAGTGGCCTGCTTGGAGTCAAAGATTAGAATGTCAGTAAATGTCTAAGGTTGAATTTGAACTCAAGTCTTCCTAACTCCAGGCTTGGCAATCTATCCACTGTGCCTGAGATAAAGTAACAATGAGGAAGAGATAGGAGAAGACTTGTGCAAAGTGACATTGAACAAAGAAATAGAACACACAACACACAAATAGGGAAGCAGTGATTTTTGTGTTGGTCACATTAAAACAAGAGTCAAGGATTTGCTCCTGGTAAAACATACATTATTACAAAGGCAGAAATGTGGTCCAAGATCACAGTTTTGACTTCATTTCTCTCCCCACTTTATTTGCAAGTCAATCAAAAAGGATTTAAAAAACTTAAAGAACTTACTTCCCTCTGTCCAATTAACGTTTTTGTTGCTTTTGCTGCTACTCCTACTATTGCTGTTTTCATTGCTATTGCAGTTGTTTACCAGATTTCCCAGAAGTAGGTTTGGCGATGCAGGGTCCTAGTAAGGATGGAAAAGGAGACAGAAGGAGTTTTATAACCTTAGTCAGATAGTGGTCTGAGATAATGGACCATATCTCAGGAGTCAAGCAGGCAACCCTGAAGAGTGGAAGCCTAGATTCACAACGACATGATTAGCAAAATATACCCTGAACAGAAAATACTAGAATCTGAAGAGAAGGAAAGAAACAAAAAAAAAAAATGAAATGACATCACCAGAGAATTCAGAAACAATGAAGCACTAGAATATGAGTTGCTTTAGTCTCATGCATACCCTGGCTTTCTGCATGGACTCTCCTTCTACTCCCCACATTATGTTCTAACTTCCTGGGAAATGTCCTTTTAGAATTCTATGTCATATTAATTTCTTACATGTGTGTCCTCTATTCATTCCCTAGTCATATATATTCTCTCTACATGTGCCTTTTTCCACTGACTATATAGTAAGTTCTAAGAGCATGTACTCTGTGTTTCACATGAGGAGGAGATACAATATTTCCCTTTGCTTCATTTGAGAAATTGTTTGATCAAATGTTTGACCCTGAATTAAACTGTTCTCTGGCTTAAGTTAAAAAAAAATGAGACTCATGAGTCATGGGTTGTGCTTTTAAGGAAGTCCTGATAATGAGTATCTCAGATCTGGGTTAGTATTTCTGAGCTTTAAATGCCAACAAAGGTTTTAATCCTGGAACTATTACAGGGTTAATATTAAGTGGGTGACATGATTATATACATGCTTTAGGAAAAGCAGTTGGCCAGCCATCAAGAATATGGGATAGAATGAACAAAGATGAATTTTAGTGACAATTAGAAGACTATTGCAATGGTCTAAGAGAAAGGTGATGATGTTCCACATCAATCAGTAGTGAAGCTATTTACAAAATATGAGGTACTAAAGAAAGTGGTGGGGGGATGTCCTTGGTAACATGGAGGAAAGGAGGGAGTTTGGAAAAACACCTTGAGGAAAGGTGATAGAGAATCAATTAAGTGGGAGTAGAAGGATTGGATTGGTACAATGAAGACACAGTTGAGATTAGATAACAAATTTGAAGTGGACCAAGGCAGCAAAGGTTCATGATCACTTTCAATTCCAGTTAGCAGCATAAGAATAGAAGCAAAAGAAGTAGATGATGGAATTAATCCTAATAGAATATTTGGGTTTATTGAACACTATGTTATATTTTCTTTTCTCTAAATTTGTATATCTCCTCTCTTCCACTAATCAATCTTTTCTATTTTTTCAACCTGTAACACTTTTTGCGTTGTAGTATAATTTGAAATATGGTACTGCTAGATCCCTTTTCAATTCCACTTTTTCTCATCATTTCCCTTAAGATTTTACATTTTTTATTCTCCTGACAGATATTACTATTAATTTTTCTCTATTTTATAAAATAACCTCTGATAGTATCAAGATATTAGGAGACACTCAGTTTTCCAGAGCTAAGACCCACCAAGCAAGCTGTGGTTGGTTATTGTCTTTCCTTATCACTATTTTTGAGTCAAATTACTGTGGATCTGACTGTGGCTGATCAGCCCAATACAAACTTGAAATGTTCTACCATATGTTGGGCACAAATAGTCCATGTGAATACCTGGGGTGGGTACTTTAACCTTACAGATATCACAATTCCGTTGAACTGCTTTAATTCTGCCCTTCTCATAGCATGCAGCACCCTTACTGATGAGGGCATGTCATGTTGGGCGGTCCTGTACCTGTGTCTCCCATGCTGCACAATCAATATCTAAGCTCTCAAGAGAGACCTTCAGGGTGTCCCAGTATCACTTCTTCTTACCTCTTGTGAGCACTTGCCCTGGGTGAGTGCACCATGAAATAGTTTTGGCAAGCATACATCTGGCATTCTAACAAAATGATCAGTACATCATAGTTGTTCTGTCTGTAATAATGTTGGAATACTAGGCAGTTTAGTTCAAGAAA
This sequence comes from Macrotis lagotis, assembly GCF_037893015.1. NCBI lineage: Eukaryota > Metazoa > Chordata > Mammalia > Peramelemorphia > Peramelidae > Macrotis > Macrotis lagotis. Next base: position 818,093,125 of record NC_133658.1, on the reverse strand, counting down.
TGACCTCAGTGTCTGATGTCTTCTCCTACCAAGTGATCTTCAGGATCTTCCTAAGATATTTAAATGGAAGCAATTCGATTTTCTGACATGGTACTGGTAGACTGTCCAGGTTTCACAGACATATAGCAATGAGGTCAGCACAATGTTTCTGTAGACCTTCAGTCTGGTAGTTAGTTTAATACCTCTTCTCTCCCATACTTTCTTCCAGAGCCTCCCAAATATTGAGTTAATTCTGGCAATGCATGTGTGAACCTCATTGTCAATGTGTACCTCCTTGTCCACAGTACTCATACCTTCTCCATTTGCTGTAACTTAATGGTTCCACATATAGATGGTGTAGTGCTAGTTGATAGAGCACCTGTGTTTTCTTGGTGTTAATTGTTAGGTTAAAAAATTAGCATAAAACATATATCTCAGTTTCAGAGGCTGCGTTGAGTGTTCAGTTATCTGAAAACAAAAGATCATGCACCAATACACCATCCACTTTGAACTTAGATTGTAACCTTTTCAAATTGAGAAATTTACCATCAATGCAGCAGCTGACCTTTATGCCAACATCATCAACAGTGAAGGCGTTGGATAACACGTCTGAAAACAATATGCTAAAAAGTATGGGAGCAAGGACACATCCTTGTTTTACCCCATTGGTAACTACGAAATCTCAAGAACCTCATCCAGTATCCAGACCCCACACATGTACACCATCATGATACTGATGTGCAGAACTGATGAACTTCACTGGGCAGTCAAATATTGATATGATTTTCCATGAAACTTCATGACTCACAGTATCAAAGACCTTGGTCAGATCTACAAATGCTGTGCACAGATCCCTACTACGAAACAAACTTGTCTCATTGTTGTTATCACCCCCTCATTGTCAGGTTTATAACTCACTGTGAGGCATTGGTATAAATATTTAGATCTCTCCATCCTGTCTTGGTTCCTCTGATTAGGGGCAGGGTCCTGGCACATATGTTTAGTTTGCCTCCTTTGCCTACAAGCCAACTCCTTTATTCTGAAATTAAGCTTCTATTTGATTTCTGACTCTCCCATCTCTAGCCTGCTTTGTTCAGTTCTGCCCATCTACAGGTTAGTGTCAGGTTTGGTCTGGTTAACAGTAGTTTGACAGGACATTAAATAGTTTAATTTGAGTGACCATAACATTGTTATTTAGTAGGCAAAAATCTAAATGTGAATGATTAGTATTTCTATTGAAGTTTGACTTTAATTCTGAAAATGAATTTTGTAGTCAGATAATTCCAACATGTATCTCCATGGATGGATTAGTAAATGTTTTCTATATTACGTATGGAATGGAATTCTTATTCTGTTTCTTTCTGATTGGTTTTGTTGGTAATATAGGAAAAGGGTATGATTTAGGTGGGCTAATTTTTTCTTGATGTTTTGTTGTAGTTATTTGTTTCAATTAATTTGCATTGAATCTCCAAGGAATTTCTAATTTAACCTTCATATCAGTAGTGAGGTGATTTTTGTTCTGGGTAGTGAAGTAGAGACATGGGAGCTTTGTAGATGATGGTGATAACTCACATTTGAAAAGAAAGATTATATCTACACTGAAAGAAATGAAAGAACATAAAAAGCCAAGAAGAGATCTACCTACATGAGGTAATTGAGCACCACTTGAACAAAGCTAAAGGAAATAGGCAGTCAGAAGGCACATTTAGCAAATGCAGTCCTGGGGTGATAAAACCGAAGGGAGAGGATTTTGAGAGAATCAGAACAAAGTATAATTTAGGATACTGTAGATCCATAGATGTGAGATCTGTAGAAGGACTGCTATAAAGCCAACATCTTAATTCAGGTTCCATCTGAGACAAAATAAGGCACTTGTGAGTCATTGAACATTTAACAAAGGAGGTCTACTTTGCCCTAACATAGCAAGGATTTGCACAAAGGGTTCAATAGCACCTAGCAACTTGGAAAATTTTCTCCCTTTTTCTCTAACCAGAAACATCTCTAATCAATATTATAGTGGTATCTGATAGGTTATAGTGACTCATGGGATCTTGGGCACCCAAAGTCTGAGAGAAAAGGAGTCAATATTGACCTTTTTATTGATCCGAGTCCAGAAATCTGTGTCAGAGAAGCTGGAAATAAACAGGTTTGATGGAAAGAGGAAGCTTCTCCAGGGAATTTAGATCTGAAAGAAACTGAAGTGGAGAGAAGAGGAATTTTGTGTCAGGATAAGGGGAGCTGTATCAGAAAACTGCTTTCGAACTACAGGAGTCTTTCAAGAACTTGTAAGGGCTTCTAGACTTATATTATCCTTTCTCAACCTCCATCTACTCTGGAAGCCAGTGGAGAGTAAACAGTATATCCTAGTGAATCAAGAACTGAAAAATATTTAGTCATTGCTCTACCTATAGCAGAAGGAATTCTGAGCATTAGACATTGAATCATAGCTTACATATTCTCACTCTAAATGTAGAAGTTACTTCAGAGATCAGTTAATTAAGACCAGTTAATTCAAAAATGCCCAAACTAAATATCAGAAAGGTTAAAGGACTTGTCAAAATTCAATCTCAACTGAAAAATTTTCCAAAGTTTGACATTCAATGGCAAAGCAGGATTTCTAACATCAAACCCAATGTTCTTTTCACCATAGTACACTATGTGCTCAGTGGAATTTTCCTTTTAGGATCACTACAGAGAGATAGAGAGAGGGATTAAAAATTGGAATAGATACAGCAAGAGGAGGAGAAGCAGAGAAATCAGAAGGAGTTTTGGCTGTTCCTCAGGTGGATAATTTCTGCCCATATTATAAATGGATCTCTCTTGTATTCCTTTATTTCCTGCCTGTTATTTGAATGGAAAAGAGAAGGAAAGGAAAGAGTGAGTATAAATGATGATTTACAGAACATGAACACAAGACATATAAATGTCACCCTGTGATGAAAGGTGATGGCAACACATTTTCTGTCAACAATCATTACATTTTATAAAAATAGAATGTTGGCTGTTCCTCCATTTGAAAAATATTTGGAATGTCCAAGAAATAGAGGGCATATTTAATTTTTAAGTAAATTTGCTATATACATATAGAATTTATATTCTGTATAGACAAAGCTGAAAAAGCATTTTCTTCACAATAAATGAGAAAGTATCTTCACAACAAATAAGGTAGATCATCATATCATAACCTCCATTTTACAAATGAGGAAACTGAGGTTTTGAATAAATAGAAGAACCAGGACTACACTAAACTATTAAACAATTTCATCTGAAATATTTAATTTCTTAATGATAGAATATTTGCTATTGTATTATTCTTCAACCTGTTGATTGCCAGCTCTCCTGATCAAAGCTACTCTGATCTACCTCTCTACATATAGGTACCTTTTACTATTGTTTTATCTCATCATTCATTGGAAGCTAATATTGAACCAAACCTATAAGGTACTTTCAAATGTACCAAGCACTTTCTTAAAAATGACTCACAGAATTTAGCAAAAGAAGAGACCTTAGAAGTCATACAGTCCAATTATCTCATTTTGCAGATGAGGAAATCAATAATTCCATTGGAGGTTAAAGAACTTAAGCTAAATCCTCTGGTAGTAACTGGCATAACTGGGATATGAACTCAGATCTTCAGACTCCATACTCAGGCTACTTCCTCTATATCCTACTGTCTTTTTGAAGTGTATATACTTCAGTTATTACTATCATCATTTAGAAGATAAGAAAACTAATGCTTGTCTAGGTCACAATTAGTATTTGATGGAGCTGAGACTTGATCCCTGGTCTTTTGAGTCCAAGGTCTATGTTGTATCCACTACCTTTGTTGTCATTCAGCCATTTCATTCATGTCTGACTCTATATGACCCCCCATTTGGATTTTTCTGACAAAGATACTGAAAGGGTTTGCCATTTCCTTCTTTAGTTCATTTTACAGATGATGAAATTGAGGTAAACGGGGTTAAATATATTGACCATAGTCACACACCTAATAAGTATCTAAGGTCAAATTATTTCAGGACTAGTGTTCTGTCTTATCCACTGCACCATTGAGCTACTCCTTCCATTATTTACTACCTCTCAAATAAACACTAGTATTTCATTTTTCCCTTCATTTTTATAGAACAAATTGTGGTATAGTTTACACAGCATTGAACTTGGAGTTAAAGTTAAGATTCTCGTTCTTTAAGTTTTTCTTATACAATTTAATCTTAGCCATTTGACTTTGAGAAAATCACATAACCTCACTGAACATCATCTTTAAAGTAATAATGTTTATACTTCTACCTGCCAGGGTTATGTGAGGATCAAATGACATAATATAGAAAAAGTATCTTGTAAACCTTAAAAACACTTTATGAATGCAAGTTATTATTTCATCTTCACATTCAATACTTTACACCAATTGTGTGAAGCTCCAACCACTTAGAGGAGGAGAAGCACTGCTTCTGAAGGCATATTAACACTTTAAAGATGAAAAGTCAAGGAGCATATCCTATCTAAAAGTGGGAACATATTGTACTTAAAAAATCTAGATAAGTGAAACAAACCTATTGGAGATTATTTCTTACTTTATAAAAAGAGTAAACACTAGATTTTATTAAATGGAAAGGTCCATTGAAATATTTTATTTAATTATGTTATTTAAGAAATTCAAAATTCAGGTGGCACATGCTTGAAATTCCTGTGATGGGGGAAGCCAAGACCTGTGAGTCACTTACCTGAACTCAAGAGTTTTGAGTTACAATAAGAATAAATCCAATTAAGTGTCTTCACTATCAATGTGGTGAGTTTCCAAGATCAAGTTCCCACTGGGATGACTAGTAAGGGACGGATCAGCCTAGAAAGGAAGGAAAGCAGGTCAAAGCCTCCATGAAGCTCAGCTTCGAGATTCAACTCATGAATGGTTGCTGTAATTCCATTTTGGACAAAATAGGGAGATGTAGCCTTGGAAAAAAAACTTAGCAAAAGAAATTAAATTCATCAGAGATTCCTTAAGTACTCACTAGAGTTCATATAATCACATTTACAGAACAATTTAAGGGTTACAGAATTTCAGAATTATAGTAATATAAAATGCCAAAATCACATAATCTCAAATTGGAAGGGACCTCAATGGTCAGATATAATAAATCTCACTACAATTTAATATAATCGACATTCATATAATAAAATTTATTAAGCACCTACTCAGTGAAAAGCATTGTATTAGATATTGAGGATAAAACATTTTATAGAAATAGTATTCATCTTTAATGATTATGATAATAATAGGTGATGATAAAAATAATGCTAATAATAATAATCCAGAGAGATAGCCCTGAACTTGGAATCATTTTCATGAGTTCCAGTATAGTTTCAGATACTTACTACCTGTGCAACCCTGGGCAAATAACCCTATTTACCTCAGTTTCTTCATCAATAATATGAAGGAAATGGAAAACCACTCTAGTATGTCTGCCAAGAAAACCCCCAAATGGGATCATGAAGAATCAGGCACAAATGAAAACAACTAAACAATGACACCAAGGTATAGGAAGTGAGGCAGCTATGTTGATAAAACCTAGACTCTGACTCATATTAACTATGTGCCCCCAGGCAGCTGCCTAAGATTATAACTCAGAGAAAGGGTCAACTCGCTCTAGTCAAAGTTTCCAGATTGGGTAGATCCCTAAACCAATGAACTTACCATTCTAGTCCCAATTGAAATATAGGAAACACCTGTGGTCCTGGGGAGACTTCAGTTCAAAAAATTTCTGTGATTTTATATTATAGGGAGAAACTTGAGGTCCAAATGGAGTAAGTTGCTTGCCTGATATGATAACCCTGCTGAGTATCAGAGGAAGTATTTGATTTTCATATTTCCTGACACCAAATTTAACACTCTATATAATGGTATACTGATGATGGTGATGATGATGATGAAAATGTGTATATATATATATATATATATATTAATCATCTTCATTTCCAAATATATGCCTTTCCCTTCTCTAGGCAAGATGATGATTCCTTAAAACAAAGAATAAAAGAAAAAAAGGGGAAAATTTAGTCAAGCTAAACTTACATCCATAAATTTGACTTTTTTTTCCAGTCTTCTACTTCTATAACCTCTCACATCTGCAAAGAAAACAGGGAACTGCATTCTTGTGGCTTTACTTTGGAACCAGGCTTGATGATTTTAATTATATAGCATTATGCTTAGATTTGTTGTTGTTCCTTTTTTTACACACTGTTGCAGTAATTATGTATATTATTCTCTTGTTAATACTAAGGTCATTTTGCATCACTTCATATGTCTCTCCTCATATTCCCCGTCTTCCTATTTACTAAATACTAATGGCACAGTAGAATTCTATAACGTTCTAGCCATCTTAGGACATTTCCTTATAATGAGTAGGAATTCTTCATGTAACTTTTAATCATTCCTGATACACTGGAGTGTGAGGGGTTGGCCAACGCCAATCAGTATTAAGTGACTTGCCCAGTCACACAGGTAGTACATGCCTGAGGCTCAGTTTAAACTTAGGTCCTCTAGACTCCAAAACTAGGGTTCTATCCATTACCACTTAAATTCTCCAGTTGGGAGAATTCTTTGTGCTACAATATTGTCTTTATTTACAGAAAAAGAAGTAAAAGTGCAGGGAAAGTTAAGTTGTTTATTTAAAGATGTCAAGAAAGTAAAGTCCATAGGACCTGGCAGCAAACTGCATTGTGGAGGATGAGAGTGAGCAGTTGAGGATGAAATGTAGTTTGTGAGTCTGTGCAACCAGGAGGATGGGTGGTGATGCTTTTGAGAGAAATGACAAATGCTGAAGAGTTTTGGGGTGAAAGACAAAGAGGTACATTTTGGACCTGTTGAGTTTGAGATGTCAATGGGATCTCTACAAAATGGAGATGCTCTCATCAGGATAGAGGTTACATTTCTGAGTCACTCATAGGTTGTTGACCGAGACTGCCTATTCTTGACAGGATGCCCTTTTTGGAGAAGAAGATTGAATTATTTGAGCAGAATCACAAACACTGATTTCAGTACAGGGGACCTTAAGTTCCCTCTTTCTCCTCAGGAGAAAGGCACATCAGCTTCCTTTGCCTAATGATTGAATACCACAGGATAGGAATTTCAATGTGCCCAATCCCTTTCAGACTGCTGTGTTAACCCAGGACTGGAGTGTACTCACTTGGCCCGATTTTGTTTTCCTTCTCCATCAGCAACAGGAATGCCTGACCTTGAAAATTATTTTTTAAATATTTTCTTTTGATCTCCTAAACCACTGTGAATGTTTGGCAATTGGAGTCAATTAACATCAAAGGGATAACTCCCCAGTTTCCTATCCTGACTGGAGGCTTTTTAGAATCCATGTCAGCCTTGCGGGCATTTCCTTCCTAGGGTCACTGGTTTTGGAGAGAGGCCTGGGCATCTGAGCACAGCCAAGCTCCTGCGGCACAAGTAGAGTCAGCATTCCTGACTAGTTTTTCTGGGGCTATTGCCAGTTTTTCAGGCAGGTAGGTAAACTTTTAAGTCCAAGACAATAATAATATTTAATATGTGTATATGTATTGCAAAGCCTTTAATTCATTTGCTCCTCACAAGAACTCGGTGAGGTAGGTACTATTATTAGCCCCATTTTATAGATGAGAAAAATGAACCCAATGAATGCAATGACTTACCTGAGAGTCACACAGTAAGTGTCTGAGGCAGGATTCAAACTCAGATAAGACCAGTGAATTTGAAAACTGAAATTCTGAAAGATAATTCCCAATCCTAGAAAGAATAGGACTCAAGTCCTAGAGACAGGAAAGTTTTCAAGATTCCTTTGAACATATCAATCTCTTCTACTGAAAAGGAAACAATGTTTTTACCTTAAGCAAATAAGTCAAGTCAACAAACATTTTTATATTATTATGTTATAGGTACATAAGGACAGTAGATCACTGGGTCTGGAGACAGGACCTTAATACAAATAGGGTCTCAATCATGTTCTAGCTGAATGACCCTGGATAAGTCACATAACCCTGTTTGCCTCAGTTTCCTCATCTATAAAATGAACTGAAGAAGGAAATGGTAATCATTACCCAGAAAAGCACAAATGAGGTCACAGAGAGTAGAACAAGACTGAACAACAGTTTTGCTAAAATAGCTAGGCACTATTCTACAGGATGGAAATACCCCAACTACTTCACTGCTATAACTATCACTACTAGTTAATATTTATTTAGCTTTTACTATAACTATTATTTATCTAGAATTTACTATTGGACCAAGGGCTGGGGTTACAAACATCAGTCAAAAGAGATAGTCTCTTCCCTCCAGGGACTTACATTTTAAGGCTAATGTGTACTTCTCCAAAGTCACATGGGTCATGGCTGAGATGGAATATAAATTCCAGACCTGTGATTCCAAACCCAGAAAACATTTTGTTAGGTCACATTGTGTTGAAGTGAATGGGTTTTAAGTTCTCTTGTGCAATAACTTTCTCTAATTTCTATAATCTGTGAGTGAGCTCATGTAGTGGGCAAAGTTCTGGCCTTAGAGTCAAAAGTCCAAGGTTTCCAGCCTGTCTTAGACTGTGAGGGGAAGACTATATATAAGAGGAAGTTAAAAAGTAAAATCAAAAAGGGGGTGGGGAGTTGAAGTTTACCCAAGGAACATTGTAGGAAAAAAATCTTGGAAAGACAGTGTTCAGCCTACAGAAGGATGAAGATATAGATAGTCTAAACATCCTCCTTAAAATCGAGATTCTGGAAAGAAGCAGCCAATCCAAGGGAGAGGCAACAGAGGAAAGAGTTCTTCCAATGAGAGAAGCAGAGCATGGGTGGAGGTTTCTTCCAAAGTAAAGAGATTTCTGGGGTATTGTAGAGAAAGGATAGGATGATCAGAACATACTGGAGAAAAATGAAGCACAGTGATAGGGCCCCAGTAGAATCTCAATAGAACTGTCTTAAAGGGTAGCTAGGTGATGTTGTGGATAGAGCACTGACCTCGGAGTCCGGAGTACCTAAGTTCAAATCCAGTCTCAGATATTTAACAATTACCTGTGTGGTCTTGGGCAAGTCACTTAACTCCATTGCTTTATATAAATAAAATTTTTAAAAAGATATATTTGTCTCTACTTCTACTCAGACTAAAAAGATTCAGAGGATCATCCAAAAGAGATAATAACTTTATCCCTGAACCATTTTACTTACCCACTGACTGATACTCAATTCTATCACCAGTTGGGAAACCTGAAGTCAATTTACTTATCTGGGTTTGACTTTCCTCATCAATTAAGTAATGAAGGCACTCATAGGCTCACTGGGTTATAGATTTAAAGATCAGAAGTCACCTAGAATAACCCTTTCCTTTTACAGATGAGGAAGTAGAGAGTTCAGGGTAGTAAGTGTATTCTCCAAAGCCACACAGGTCATGACTGAGATGGAATTTACATTCCAGACATGTGATTCCAAACCCAGAACATGTTCTGTTAGGTCATATTGCGTTGAAGTGGATGGGGCTTTAAGTTTTGTTATGCAATAACTTTCCTTTGATTTCTATGTTCTATGAGTGAGTTAAGTATAGTGGGAGAAAGTTCTGGCCTCAGAGTCAAAAGCCCAAGGCTTCCAGCCTATCTGCATGCCCTTCAGTAGCATCTGTAACTGCTCAGCAATTTTCTGAAATATAAGGAGGTGACAGAATAGGTAGCATTGTGGGGGGGGGGCTTGCAGTTTTCCAATATGGAAAAACACTTTTGTAAATCTTTAACCACTATTGAAATGTCATTTATAAGCAATATTTTGACAAGGTATAATAAAAGAGGCAGCAAAGTATGCTGGAATGAATACTGGCATGGGAGTCAGAGAGCCATCTCTGATCCCAGAGTTAGAGAATGGAGCGACTAATCCAAAGAAACATCAGGAAAGGGATTTAAAAAGGTACTAAATTTCACTTTCGACCAAGCTTTTCATTGCCTCCTTTCAAGATTCATCCCAAATTTTATTTTTTGCAAGAGATCTTTCCTGGTTCCTTCATTAAGCCCATACTTAATTACTTACTATTCAACTTGTACATATCTTGCATTATCTCTCTGAATTCATTAAATTCCACTACTACCCCCTTCCCAACTAGAGAGTAACCTCTTTGAGGACAGGACCTATCTTGACTATGTGTGCCTACTACATTTCCTGACCAGTGAGAGGTTTATGATATGGTAATAAAATGTTTGTGGGTTGTTTTTTTTTTTTTTTTTGAGAAAATCAAGGTTAAGTAACTTACCCAAAGTTACATAGCTAATAGGTGTCTGAGATTGGATTTGAACTGATGGTGCTCTTTCCACTGTGCCACCTAGCTGCCAATATAATATGTGTTATTGGAGTTGAACTGGGCACAACCTTTTTTGAGTTTCCTTCTTCCTTCTCCCTCCTTCCCTCTTTCATTCTTTGAATAAAATTTAAAAATATTTAATAATCTTATTTGCTTATGAAATAAATTGTTAAGCACTGGAGATAGAAGTAGACAAGACAGTCCAGGCTTTTGTAGAGTTCAAATTCTCATGGGGAAGACAATGAGCTGAAAAATCAGATGGAAAGATCCCATGGTCCTAAGGATGCAGGCATAGAACAGATGGCAAAGTATCTTCTTCAGTGTCATTTCCTCTGCTATAATATCAGTTTCTGATGTTGAATGGTTTTATGTGCCAGGAGCTTTGCTGGCTAGAACTTTCTTATCTAGGTCTTCAGTAATTGCAGCTGCAGTAGCTGCAGAAGCAGTTGCCAGGTTACATCTCCATGGGGTTTGCTTCCTGGGATGATGGCTGTCTGGACCAGGCTAGAAACAAGACCAGTGGAGGGAGGGCAGTGCTGTCACAGTCTGGATCCTTGTGCTGACCTGCCAGTCACTGAAAGCTGGTCAACAGTGGCAGTTGGGGTTGGTGGCAGAGAAGTGACCCCTTCCCCAGAATGTCTGATCCTCTCAAGGATGTCTGTAGGGCTTGAACCAGAAACAAGGCTCAAGGACTGAGAGGTACTGCACTGTGCCACCTCCTCCCCAATATCACCAGGACATGATACATGAAATACCTGCCTCGCCAAGGTCCTTGTAAGAAAAATGCTTTCTAATCTTTAAAGCGCTACTGAAATGTGAATTATAAATTAACTTCTGCTAAGCAGGCAATCGCTGAGTCAGAAAGCTAAAGATGCACACCTAAGCATATTCTCTCTGCACGAAATTTGATATCTCTCTCTCTCTCTCTCTCTCTCTCTCTCTCTCTCTCTCTCTCTCTCTCTCTCTCCCCTCTGACTTTATCTCTGTCTGTCTCTCTCAGTCTCTGTTTCTCTGTCTCTTTCTGTCTGTCTGTCTTTCTCTCTCGTAGAAGAAATCTTTCCTGATCCTCAGACCCAGGGAGATTTCACCAGAGAAGCTAGTCTACTTCACCTCTCGGATGATCTGGCAGTCACTACTATCCTTTCAGTGAGATAGAAGCCCTCAGAATTCATCCCTTGCTCTGCCACAATATCCTGAAGTTTTGCAGGTCATGCCATCTGCCCTGCTTCAGCACCTGCCAGAGTCTTGGGCACTGCCATGCATCCTGCCAATGAATGCATTAGACTTGTAGACTTTTATATGCTCGTTATGGCTAAGTTCTTCTATGTGCTGTCTTCCTCAATTAGACTAGGACCTCCTTGAAAGACAAGGACATATTCAAACTTATCTCTAAAACCCTCACATTTAACCTACTACTGGGCTCAGAATAAATGCTTAATAAATCATTTTTCATCATTCTTTTATTGCTTCATAAAGCATTTTGAATTACACTAAATATAAAGGTCTAGTCCATGCTTAATATACCCTTATATAGACATGACCAAAATCCAGTTTTAGTTTTCTGAGACTGTCCCCTTTTGATTCTTTTTTGAGGTCAAAGGAGATTCTGACAGAGAAATAGCCTCATTGCTCATGTAGAACTGTGATTGGATGTCAGCAAAACTCTGTTTTCCTCTCACTGACAGCTGGAGGTAAGTCATTTATCCTCCCCACCACCACCTCATCTGGCTGAGAAGTGGATTTCACACTTGGCAACCTTCCTCCCTGCCTCCATGCAAGGTTGAGAAGCATCTCTAACTCCGCTGTGGTTTTAATTAAAAGCTATCCATCATGCACCCTACTCTGTATTTCACTGGAAAATCAGTGGCACTTTAAAGACAGCACTGCAGATGGCAGCAGACCTTTGCCCAGTCTATTGGCACACTAGGATGTTAGTAAGGCATTATGACAAGGACTTTCGAACCTGAATAAGCCAAACTGGTTCCCAGATCTGGCACTGCTTTCCCTAAATGACTCTGGTATCTTTTTAACTATTATTCAGGCATTAAAGAATGAATATAAATTATTTAGGTTGATCAACAAAATAAATGCATATGAATTTCCTATAAATTAAGTAACAGAATGATTAATCTTGAGATTGTTCTCTTTTACAATAACCCTTCCCTCATTCCTCTTTCAGATGACAATCTACTGTCTTTTTACTTCTCTTACTCCCCTGGATTTCCACCTGCACTGATCCCCAATCACAGAATTTCAAAACTGGAAGGAAACTGGAATTTCCCTATCCTCTAGGTCCATCAGGATCTTTCTGCTTTCATTTGGTTTTCTCAATATTCTCATTCACATTTCAGAATTCTTCACTGATCTGTGAGTCAATCCACCCTGGGCTACTGCTACCCACCTCTTTCTCAACTTCTGACCTTAGATGACTCAATATATTAATATGCATGCATATGTATAAATGTGTATGTGTATATGTTATATATGTGTATATGTATATTAAATTTGTTATATGAATACATATATCCATGTGTGCATACATATTTACAAATAGGTGTGTTGAGTATCTGTTACATATAAGGCACTATATTCAGTAATGCAAATAATGAAAAGATAAATAAATTATAAATAATCCCTATCATCAATGAGTGATATTCATTCTCATATTATATAACTTACTAGGTATTACTGTTCAATTCATCTCTTTCCTTTTTCCTTTCCTTTCCCTACTATATCCCTTCCCCTTCTTTTCCCTTTTGATCCCTTTCCTTCTTCTCTCCATCATTTTTGAAACATTTACTGAATGCAGAGGATGATGTCTCAGAGAAAAAAATATAGATAAGACATCATGTTTGACCTTGTGGAACTAACTAAGGAGAAGTCATTTGTATTTATGTTTTATAAATATATGTATATGTGTGATTGAAAATTCTTTATGAACAAAGAGATTGTTCATTATCAGTGATCCTTTCATCCCCCCGTGCCTAGGATGGTGCCTTAGATATAGTAGATGATTAATAAATGTCTGCTGAATAAGGAAATTAATGCATAATGCATAAAGGTTTATTTGCTTTAGATATATGTAGATGTATGTGTATAGATATAGCATATACAGTCACTTAATCTCTTTCTACTTCAGTTTCCTAATGTATAAAACAGAGAAGACAAAATTATAAAGTAACATAAGTAAAATATTTTGCAAGTCTTAAAATTTGCTATTAAAGAAATATTTATGCACTTTCCAACTAAAAAAAAGCTATTTTTCAACAGAGGCTGGTCACACAGAGATGACATTAGATTTACTAAATTTCAAAGTAAGGAACAAGGAACACTTTAAGATGGAAAGACAAATTTCAATTTCCTGTAAAGAAAATTATTTTTTAACAAATGAGGAAATTGTCCCAAACAATTACAAAAATTGAAAAGAAAATTGGGTTACATTGAAAAGAAGCTATGTCTGCTCACTGTCCTAAATTGGAGGACCACTTATTGAGGAAATTAGTTGGACAGGCATTTTTCCCTCTCAGCTGCACTTTCTGAGTTGTCTCATGGTTCTAGATTCAGTTCAAATGGGCCAACAAAATGACAATGTTTTAGATTGTTCTCAGAACGGTTAAATTTGTCTTGGATATATAGAAAGTCATTAGTTATTCAAAGGCAGTTAGTGCTTAAATAGCAAAGTGTAGCAATTTCCAAAGCAATTTCACACACATTACAAACATTTGAAGCTCACTAACCCTTTGAGACAGACAAAGAAGGTATTAGAAGGCCAATTTTATACATTGGAAAACTAAGATACAGAGAAATTAAGGGATTTGTCTCAAGTCACATAGCTAATAAACGGTAAAGTCAGGACTTCAACACAGATCTTTTTTTCCCAGTTATACTACACCACTTTGTTCCTTCTACCTCTCTGACTAGTAACTTTATTTCTCTTCAGTTCCTTGATCACCCATTGAACATCACAGTCCTAAGAAAATTAAAATTGGAGAGAAAATGATGGCTATAAATGGAGTGGTACTTTATAAAGGAAAGTTTGCATAAGCATAAAGTATATCATCAGCAAATTTGTGTGACTAGGGATGGAGAAAAGAGAAAATATGGCTCATTCTCAAAGAGAATGAGGAGGCAGCACCCTTGTTCTGCTGGTATCATAGCAATGTCAAGGGAATGAGACAAGGACAGTGGATTTATGAGGGGGGGGCAGCACAAGAGTTAAACAGGAGAAGAATCAAATTTAATATTTTAAACCAAATTGCTGAAGAGAATATTCCCATCAATTAGATAACTGATATATCAAAGTAAGAGAATCTCTTTGAAAATATCTTTCTTGGGAATATTTAAAATCTATACCATAGAAGTCCTACCTCTGTGATATAACCTACTGGATATGCCTACAGCATGAATGCATATGCAAACATAACACAATAAGTGTCTGCACATTTCTGCAAAAGAATAAGTTTCATCGATTCTCTGACTTGGGTGTGTTTTAAGGGAGTCAAAGAAGGTTATATAAAGAATACTGAGTGTGACTTACAAGTTTCCTTTTCAGATTGACTTTGTGATGAGTTCTGATTAGAATAAATTATGCACTTCACAATACTTCTATTTTTCAATCAATTATTCAGCCCAATTTTAACTTGTACAAGCTAAATTACCGCTCAAGGTAGAGGAAGAATTGCTATTTTGTACCTCTTAATTATTACATAAACCAGGAATTTTCATTATGTCTTTACAAACCTGCAATCTCCTGATCCCACATTCAATCTAGAATATTTAATAATTGAAATTAACTTTCTTATCAAGGTCAAATTAGGGTTTCTATGCATAGGGTGAACTTGGGATATTCCATATACCTTGTGGAGAGAAAGTTTGCATCTTGATCCAGGGTCCTCTGACATGAACAACCCCAATAGCCCCCAACCAACGATCAGAGGATTTAATGCAGAAAGGAACAATATAGTCTACCTAGTTCAATTCCCTTCCTTTTACAGAAGAAGAAACTGAGTACTAGAGATGTGAAGGAGCATGACCCTGGACACATATAAGTTGAAGAGTTGAGATTGTACCTAAGTGATCAGAAACCAAAGGTAAACCTATGCTCCATTATACTATGCTGCCTTTTACAACACACTTAATATTTACCAACTTCCCATAGGGGGCATTTTAGTCAATGTTCTCTTATACTCATTTGACCATGCAATCTGGCCAGACAAAGGAATGTCCAGGATTTCTGAGCTTCAAGGGGTAGAAGATTGACAGAGCAATTCCTGTTATATGCTGTATAAAATTTTGTTTCCAACTCATTTGGACACTTATTTGGATTCTGCAATGATCATTCTATTCTGGTGAAAACTGGATAGAGGGATATCATATACTTGTCCATTAAATCAAAGAATCCAAAAATCTTATATTTGCAAAATACATCTGATCTAATATATCTGTCTGAGCAAGAATCCTTCTACTATAATCCACAGCAAATGATCATACAGCTTTGGTCTGAAGTAGGATCATCCATTCTCCTATGGAATAATTGCTCTAATTATTAGAAAAATTTTCCTTGCCCAAGTTAGCCTAATTGAGACTAAGTTAGCTGACTTAAAACAGGCACGCACTACTCCTTATTGTGTCCTCTAGTCTCTCAGAACACATGTAATCTCTCTTTCAAATAATTAGACAGGTAAAATGGCAATAGAAAGATAGATGGGTGGATGGATTAAGGATGGAAATGAAGGAAGAAAGAAAGAAAGAAGAAAGAAAGAAAGAAAGAAAGAAAGAAAGAAAGAAAGAAAGAAAGGAAGGAAGGAAGGAAGGAAGGAAGGAAGGAAGGAAGGAAGGAAGGAAGGAAGGAAGGAAGGAAGGAAGGAAGGAAGGAAGAAAGAAAGAAAGAAAGAAAGAAAGAAAGAAAGAAAGAAAGAAAGAAAGAAAGGAAGGAAGGAAGGAAGGAAGGAAGGAAGAAAGGGAGGGAGGGAGGGAAGGGAGGAGGAAGGGAGAAAGGAAAGAAGGGATAGAGAGAGGGTAGAAGGGAGGAAGGGAGGGAAGGAGGAAGGGAGGAAGGGAGGATGAATGAATGAAAGAAAGGAAGGGAGAGAGGAAAAAGGGATATTTTATAGATAGATAGATAGATAGATAGATAGATAGATAGATAGATAGATAGATGATAATTCATAAGGGGACACTTAAAAGCAGATGAAGGAATGGACATAGCAAGGAGCCTGCAGAAAATCATAGGGATGTGAAGGGAAACTTAGTTAATTTTTTAATTTATGAAATAAAAACAGCATTTCAATATCATAGAATAATGAAAAAGTGATTGAATATGAAACTACAGATTACTACTCCTTTCAAATATATAATGAAGTTTTGTATATATTATACTATATATATATATATATATATATATATATACACACAAATAGAAGCTTTTTACCTATATCTTTTCCTTTTTCTATAATTATCTTCTGAAATAGACTTTGTAGAGGTATTGCTGGGTCAGAGGATATAGGCAGTTTAAAAAATCTTTGGACATAATTCCAGATAGCACTCCAAGATGAATGAGTCAGTTTACAATGAATTAGTGTCTCAATTTTTTTCAATATTTCCTTCAACATTTCTTGCTTTCTTTTACAAGGAGGCCTCATTCTTGAGAGAAAAGACAAAAGTCTCTCCCTTTTGAAGAGGAGTTGGGAAGCTTAATAATAATGATGTTTGTCCTTCATTTTCTAAGAAGACTACAACATCAGGGAGGTGATGCCATGACAAGCACATGAATTGGATTCAAGTGAGGGGGTGCTGTGTAAGTCACCAGACTCACTTCTCCAGAGCCATATGGGTCCAGGGTCCAGATATGATTCAGGATGACTGAGATGGCCTGGATACAAGGCAATCAGGATTAAGTAACTAGCCCAAGGTCACACAGGTTGGATTTGAACTACTGTCCTGATTCCAAGGCCAGTGCTCTATCCTCTACACCAACTAGTTGCCCTTAGTTGGGAAGTTAAGGGTGGTACTTCACCTTGTACCTTTCTGTCCCACCCCAAGTCTTCTCTTTTCTAGGATAAACATTCCCAGGTCCTTTGAGTGATCCTCAAATGACCTGAACTCAAGACACTTTAGCATCTTAATCACCTTCCTCTGAATACTCTCTAACTCATAAATGTCTTTCCTAAAAAAGAACTGACTATAAATCTATAGGTGCGATCTAATCTGGGTAGAGGAAAGCAGAACTTTCACATCCCTAATCCTGGACACTCTGTATCACTTCAAGCATCCTAAGAACACATTCACTTGCTTAGCTTCCTTGTCACTTATTTATTCCTTTGACCTTTCAGGTCACTAAAATAGGGTATTTTAAACACCCTTGTATAATAAGATTACTCATTTCATTCATGAAGCTAATTTTTA
Source organism: Macrotis lagotis (assembly GCF_037893015.1). Classification (NCBI taxonomy): domain Eukaryota; kingdom Metazoa; phylum Chordata; class Mammalia; order Peramelemorphia; family Peramelidae; genus Macrotis; species Macrotis lagotis. Next base: position 818,075,439 of record NC_133658.1, on the reverse strand, counting down.
GCCCAAGTATAACACTGTATTTAACTCCATTAATTAATGGATTGTTATGATGCTCTAGTTTTTCCAGATGTTTTTGTTGTTAATGATACTATTATCACATTGGCCATTCTTCTTAATTTTATGTAATCTGTAAATTTTGTTGGTCTGCAATCTAAGTCTCTAAGTCATGGAAAAAATGTTAGATAATAGGAAACCAAACTCAAACCATAGACACGTTATTCTCAAGAATAATTCAATTAAAAATGATTTAGTGCTATTATATATTTTATACAAGTACTCTGATCATCTGATGATTCAAAGAGCTGAATTAATTATGGTCCCTTCCCTCAAGAAGCCTCCATTTTACTAGGGATTGCACAATGTAAACATAGGTAAACATAACATAATTTGAGAATGAAGGATAAAAACAACTAATAGATCAGGAAGACACGAGTGTTTGTGACAGTCCTTCAAGAAAGGGGAGCATTCTCAGAAGTAGGGGTGAAGAGGGAATGTTATGAGAGGAGAATTCTTTGAACATTCATATAAGTTGAGTATACAATGCCTACTGGAAATAGCAAGGAGACAAGGGTGGTTGGGCTATAGAATATGTTAAGGGAAGCAATGTGGAATGAGTATGGGATTGTAAATGAGCCAAACTATTAAAGGTTTAAATTGCAAAGTGAAGAAATTGTATTTTATCCCACATGTAATAGCCACTGTATTGTCAGTGACTATATTTTCAGCCTAATCATTCAGCCAGATTCATAATCATATAATTTTAGTAAGGCCTAGCTCACAGATTATGTCTTTTCCACACGAATAATATGATAGCCTTCATCAAATGTCACTAAAAATCTAAATAACCATCTTTAATAACTTTGGGTCTTCTAGTCTTCAGGATCATATAAGTAGAAGGCATCCCAGAGGCTATCTAGTTCAATTCCTTCATTTTTTTAGAAAGAGAAACTAATACTCCAAGGTTAAGTGATTTTTAGAAGGACACACAGGCATTGAGTATCAGATATGAGATTTAAACACAGGTTCATTGATTCTAGAGTTCAATCAAATGCTTTGCACATCTTAGAATGCTATAGGTAGATGTATGAATGGATGGATAGATGCATGCATGGATGGATGGATGGATAGGTGGATGGATGAATAAATAGAGAGGAAGATGGATGAGCCCCAAGGACACATGCTCCCCCTCAAAACAAATACCAAAGCTTCTCAGTTGGAAGACCAAAAGAGAAAAAGACCATGTACGAAACAGAGAAACTTGAGGTGAAATCTTTATCAGAGAAATAAAGTGCAGGAGTATGGTCAGGCATATATCATAGTCAAAGAAAGACAGTATGAATGGGCTATTCTGAAAGGACATATATCAAACAATAATTTAAGTCATAGAAGTGCTATTTTGATGAAAGTTCTTTGCAGATTGCAATGTACTTTTAAGACATTATTACTATTAACCCAGCATTTGAATCAGCACTCCCAAATTAAATTACATCTTCTACAGGAAATTTTCCCCCACATTTGTTAATTTTCATATTCGCTCTATTAATTATTTCCTATTTATCATGCACTTAGTTTGTATAAGCATTTGTGCATGTTGTATCCCCATTGAATTACAAGATCCTTGAGAGCCTCTTTTTTATTTCTCCCATGTTTCGCACAATGCCTGGTACCACATAAGGACTTAATAAATGTTTATTAATTGATTGATTGTTTCAGTTATTCTAAGATTTGATGCTTTGACCATCATTCAGTGCTGTCCTCTGGGACAGTGCCAGGAGAGAAGTATTCTAATGTATTCTAGTATTCTATTAACTTTCTCATTCTGTTTCCTGTTTCTCATTCTTTCTAGTCATCCATTCCTCTGACTTATTTTCTCTGAGTCTGTGAAGCCATTTCATCTGATTTCCAGACTGGTTATAATGGTTTCCTGATCAAGGCAATGAGCCAAATTAATTGTCATTTCTACTTTTTTGTCAAAATTAAATTCTATCCAGCTATATGCCAAAAGGCAACATTAACAACCTTTCTGAATCAAGGCTATCTCTTGGCTGCACAAAATTACTCTATAGAATTAATGAGGAACGTTCAACATGGTCCATGTGTTTCTTGTGCTTACTTTGTCAGTGGAACTTTGTTAACAGGAAGATTATACTGACTACAGTCTCAAATCTTGACAAATAAATGAAGATACTTTTTATGACTGCTTTTTTCAATTTTAGATCATTTTTATTGAAAATTTACTAACATCACTAAAATGTTTTCTTTATATACTTCCTCCTCCTTCCCAGAAAACAATCCCTTGTGACAAAGAAATGTTTTCAAAGGGGAGGAAAAAAATTAGCAAAAAGATCACTTCACTGATAAAATCTGGAAAATACATGCAATGTTTCACACTTTTGGATCTACCATCTCTGCAAAGCAATGTGGGGGCAAGTAGATGTATTTTCATATCTTTCCTTTGGAGTTAGGCTTCTAATTTGTAATTGTATAAGATTCACTTTGCATTGTTTTGTGGTTGTGATACTTTCCATTTACATTGTTATAGTCATTATACTTATTCTTGACCCTGTTTATTTCACTCTTCATCTGTTCATATAAGTGTTTCTAGACTTCACTGAATTCATAAATATTGTCATTTCTTACATTACAGTGACATTCTATTTGAGCTCAATCCCATCAATTCCAGAACTAGGTTAAATCATTATATTTATATATAGCAATTTGTTTAGCCATTCCCTAGCTGATGTGCTACATTCTAATTGCAATGGCTCCAGGAAATTTCCATTGCCTGAAAAATATCAAAGCATCCAGGATAGGGGACATAATTCCTAAAGTCCTGCCATATAGGCAAGCCTAGCTTTTCTTAAGGTCCTATCTCATGCAGATTACCCTAGTTATTCTCCTTAACAGATATCAAAACTCCTCAGAAGAATTGACTGTTGTCTCAAATTGTGTCTTCCCTTTTGATTGAGTACAAAAAAAAGGCGAAGAAAGAATTTAGTTTCTTCTATGAGGCTTCTGATTGTGGTCTGACAGAGTAATTAACACTGAATATACTTTTTAATACCCTTTCTCTGCTATGGTTTTCATTAGCAAATGATGTATGAAAGAGTGTCTCATTTTGTTCTAATACTGTAACTAAATTGGCAGAGAAGTAATTTGAATCAGATTTAACCCACAATACCACCCTTCTTGTTATTTATAACAAAGGGATAATTAGGGAGATCCACTAAAAATGAAAAAAGTGACCGATTGCATTGAGTCAAAGTAACAGAAACTCCAATTACTCAAAGAAAATTCATTTAAGATTCTATACTCCAAATAACAAGCAACATTTCAAATTACTTTTACTGATAATTTTTGGTTTTTGTACCATATTCATTTCTAAATATTGTGACAACACAACAGTATTATGAACCAACTCAGTGATCATATTGGACAGTACTTACACTATTCTACACCTACAGTTACCCAACTACTCAAAAGAGTAAATAAGGAATATTATCTCCAGTTTTTCTTCCCACGGCCAAGTCACATCATTACAATGGCATAGCATTTACTTTCATGTTTTATTATTTTTATTTTTCATTTTGTCCATAATTATTCATACTTTTCTGAATTCTTCAGGTTCATAGTTTTCTTATGGTGCTATAATATCTTATTTCATGTTTCTCAATCTGTTTATGCATTTCCCATCTTATGATTACTTTGTTCCTAAAGTTCTTTTTCATCCTGACAAATACTATAATAAATATTTTGGCAGATAAGAGAACTTTATTTCTGTCTTTAATTTCCTTGAGGCATGTGCCCAAGAGTAGAATCTCTGAATCAAAGAATATGGATAGGTTAGCCACTTTTTTGGTATAATTCTAAATCAGAATTCCAGAATCAGTGTACTAGTGTATCTCTCATTCTACAACTCATTCAACCTTGACTCTATACAGTGACCATTTCTGCCAGTGTGTTGGATATGAGGTAAATCATCAGTATTTCTCTTATTAATAGTTATTTGAAATAATATTTCAATACTTATTAATAAAATATAATTGGAGATTTTTTGGAAATAGCAGAAAATGAAAGTAGGCTATAATTTTCTCTGTACCTTTTAGTCAACTGTATAATTGAAAAGAGAAGCTTGCTTAAAAAAATCATCTTCCAAAAACTTTTCATCCCTTTCTCATATATTCAACAAGGCTAACTCCAATGCATGAATTCTCCTTTAAATTTGATACAAATGTAAGTATATAATTATTACTAGTATTCTCTTGCTTGTTTTTTAAGGTCACAGTAAAGTCTAAAACTTTATTTTCAGAATTTTTCTACTTCTCTGAACCACTGTAAACTATAGAATAGTTCGGTCTTCAAAAAATTAAATATCAGGGTCATTCAAAGAATTGCATGATGGGTTGTAGTAGAGTAGTGGACGTCATCAGTGAGGCATAAAATCAGAAAAAAATGTAGAATTTATAATCTTTGCTGCTAAAATCTCCAATTTCCTTTCCTTTTAGAATAGCTAAGTAGTGATGAGTCAATGTGCTCTACTGATATCAATGTATTATTAAGAGATCTAAGAACAACATTCCAATCTATTAGGTGTATCCCCCCATGGAGGATTTATAGTAGGACATAGATCATATTCATCTCGGGTGACAGGGCATGGAAAACTTGCAATTACATTACTGGAAGAAGTGTCCACATTGATTTAATGATCAGTTGATTCAAGTATCCAAGAAATAGAACTATTTCTCTCATGATGGCCTCTGTGAGATAAAGTTGATGAAAGTTGGTAAGTTAAGATAGCCAGTGCTATTTTACTCAATTACAAAAGAACAACAATTTTTAATCCAGACAATACTTATTCCCTCCTTTAAAAAAAATTATATAGATAGCATTGAGTTTCTTGGATTATTGAAATCAAATAAAAGCCCCTCTATCAATATCTCTAACATCTCTACAATACATTAAATTTCATATCTGATCTTTTTTCTTAAGTACTATATGGTTACCCATTTGCTTTTTCTAAACATGGGAAAAAGCAGGATACAAATTCATCATCAACTATAAAGTTCTCCAGAATATATCTGTTGGCTACAGATAGTTGTTGGAAGCTGATTGTGAATAGCTTTCAAGAGGATTGATGGTTACCACATATTTACTCAACAAGAAAAAATAATATAGTGACAGGCAGTACTTTCATTCAACTTGGCTGAGCTCTGATTAAGTCTCTTTATGCAATACTTACCCAGAAAAATAGTCTGGTCTAATATGGGAATTTCAAACTTTTCAACATTCATCAGAATTGGTGGCATCTTGAACAAATGGAAAAATTTCTCTTACGGGACACAAGTTTGTAAATTATATATATACATATATATATGTATGTATATATATATATATATATACATATATATATGTATATATATATATACATATATATACATATATATACATATATATACATATACATATATATACATATATATATATACATATATATGGAAAATAATGATGATGTTTGGATGTTTGTCCTTCATTCTCAAAGAAGACAATGACATCAAAGAAATGATGCCATGACAAGCACACGAATTGAATTTGACTGAAGTGCTAAGTCACCAGACTCATTTTCTTCTCCAGAGTCATCAGGCTCTAGGGGTCAGATGTAAATTAGAACAACTGCAGATGACCCTTGATACAAGGCAGTCAGGGTTAAGTGGCTTGCCCAAGGTCATATAGCTAGTAAGGGATATGTGTCTGAGTCTGAATTCAAACCCCCACTCCTCCTGACTCCAAGGCCACTGCACCATGTAGCTCCTCTACACGTATGGAAAGCAGTTAAAAATCAAAATTCATTCTTGAAATTTTAGTTTCATATATATATATATATATATATATATATATATATATATATATATGTATGTATGTATATATGTATATATATAATATATATTATACAAAACCATACATAGTTATGTATTTGTGTAAAAAAACTAGAACTGACAAATATGCATACATACATATGTGTGTATGTGAGTCCATGATGATGGACTCATTTTTCATTATCCCTTTCTAAAAAAGAAAACAAAATACCTGCATCTTATTAAGATGTGCAATTTTATTCTGAGGAAACATAAATTATTATCTTTTGTATTATATAAATTTTAGAGCCCACATTAGGTTTTTATGATTCCTTTGCCAGTTTTTAAAATGTTTTATATAACTGGTATAGAACTTCAACCAAAAAGTAAAATATGGGTGTAAATAGGGCCTTGCTATCTCTTTAAATTATGGATGTTGAAAAATTAAAATCTTTTGTACTTTGATTATTTTTATTTCTTATACTGTTTTCTTTTATATTGATATCTTGCCCAAGTTTTAAATAAATGTAATTTTAAACTTTAAAAAAAAAAAGAAATGATAGTGGAAATTAGTGGAAATTTTAGAAGCAGGATCCTATGTTTGTTATTCTTTTCTGAGCCTATGTCTCTGATGATATCTACATATATGCATGCATGTGTAAATATTATGCACATAGCATGCATATCTACCTTTACATTAATAGGTTCACTATAATGATTTACAAGTTAACTAAGACAAATACAATAACTAACTTTATTGATTCACACAACATATTTTACCTTTTTTTTACATCTTAAAGATGTTCATATGAATTATGGGCTTCCTTTTCTTGTAATCATCTGTTTTACACAATGAGCATTGCATTTAAAAGATTTTGACATATTTTCTTTATTTCTTCACTATGATATTATGCTACATTGGATATTGTATACACTTTGCAGATATTTAATTTTTTTTCAAGCATGCAAACCCATTAGTTTTCAATGAGATTTATAACAAGTAATTTTCCAGTTCATTAAAACACATTTATCTTGACCCTTTTAACTTTTTTGATGGGTGGCTTTAATGCAAAGTCTTGTTGCAGTCTTTGATCTCTATTTTGGAATTTATGTAAATCTGAAAAAATCCATTTCTTCATGTAGTAATATATTTACCAATTCATCCTTTCAATGGCAACAAGAATTCTAAGCTCACTGGAAATTTTAAAAATCTCCAAAATATTTTTGATTGATTTAATGAAGATGCCCAGATTCTAATCAATAGATTCATCTGAACTTCTTTTGACAATCATTTTGAAATAACTTTTAATGGAAAACATTTTTATTCACAAAATAACATTTATCCAATATTAAGTCTTCCAGTCTTTCCCGTGACATTTTTTTTTCCTTTTAAAACAGTGGTTGGGGGCAGCTAGGTGGCACAGTGGATAGAGCACCGGCCCGGGAGTCAGTACTACCTGAGTTCAAATCCAGACCTCAGATAATTACCTAGCTGGCAAGCCACTTAACCCCATTTGCCTTAAAAAAAAAAAATTAAAAAATAAATAAAACGATGGTTAGTAAATGTTTTTTGTTTTTGCATTTTATTGACCTTAATACTCTTCCTGTTTCAAAAAGACTAAATAAACCATATTGTAAATGAATCAATATAATCTTTTCAACTATCTCTAAAGTCAGGTCCCCCTGAAGATCTTTGCTTGTTTTCTAAGGAATAAGTCTATTTTCTGACAAAAGTCTTATCACTTCCTGGTGTTTTTTTCTTTTTGATCACATTTTCTTTGATACTTTGCTTTGACTGTTTCTCTTTCATTATGGACTTGAGTGTTCCTTGAATTACTTGACTTCTCCACAGAACCTGTCTCTCCAATATCTCTAACAGTCATAGATCCCTTTAAGAGCTACAATTTTTGCATTGCCATTTCCTTACAATAAGATCCATCCCCCCTCAACAGAGCTATGAAACATTTGTGTATTCCACTCAACTGATAGAGAACTATTTAAAGTTGAGAAAACTATCTCTGATTTGTTTGTTCAAAAGTCAAAAATCTAAATCAGCCAACTGTCAGTCACAAGATTACCTACATGACTATTGCTGTCACTAAATGAAATTGAACCAAAATTGTTGTTTGCCCCAACTACTTTGTGTACATTTTATCTATTATCAGACTTGACTGTACTTGAGAACAATGCAAACCTCTGAGGTGAAGATGAAAGTGTAATTTCAAGCCAGAAAAAAGAAAATGAATACACTCAATTCAAAAATGTCTTCTCAAAAACTTAAAATGTGAAAAATTCAATGATTTCAGAAAAACATGGCTAACTTCACATTACAAACAATGTGACTTCCTTTCTCCCTTTTGCATTTTCTTAAACTGTCAAATAAAAGGTCTAAAGAAAATGTTTTCTTAAGGTTCTTGGCATATATAACATCCTAGGATCATGGGAATCCTATAATTTTCTCAAATTCTTCAATATTTTGGAAATTTCTGTTATGGAAAATTCAGTTTTACTACATGGAGTCACAACCATTATATATGGGACAGCTAGGATAATATAGTCAGTTCCCTTAGTTTTAGACTTCCTCAATTTTATCCTGCCCCCACTCCTTTTTCAAGAGATAGAGATTGGAAGATGCCAAAGGAGGAACCGATAATGGAAAAGCAAAGGTTGGAAAGTAAATAATGCATTTATAAAATTGCTGGGAAGCTAGGGCCCAAGAAGGAGGTGGGAGTGGAAATAAACATTACAATGGGAAACATTGTAATGGAGGCTATTCACTCTATTATGGAATCAGATGATTTGATGAGTGGTAGTTTGTATTAGCATTTCCATCATGAATTTTAAAGGAATCATGTAAAATAAAGGTTGAAAGTAGCTGCATGAATAGGTTGGAAATGGAAATCAGCTTTGGTAATTAAAAAAGGTATGGTGGTGATAAATAAATTTTAAAAAGGGCATGGTGAGGTCCAAGAATAAATACTGAAGTAGTATAAGAGGGGATGACCATGGTGGAAGACCTAAGTTCTCTTCCTTTGTGTTGCTATTCTGTATTTGTATTTGTGTGTGTGTGTGTGTGTGTGTGTGTTATCATGATGGGTGCTTTTGTTGAACTAAGGCAAAGGTTCTTCACTTTTTTGTGTGTCTTGAACCTTTGTCAGTCTGGGGATACCTATAGATCTCTACTTAGGATTTTCTTAAATATATAAAATTAAACATTAAATTAAAAAGGAAGTCCTTTACATTTAAATATGGCTCTAATATATGTATATTATGAACATATATGCATATGTATACATTTTTTAAAAATTAATTTTAGGAGAGCAATTTAAGAAACCCTTCTCCAGAGTCATTTTTTATCCTGTAGCTAAGTGTTAACTGCATCAAAACTGGAGAAGCAAGCAATCATGATAACTGTAATCAAAGCCAGTCTGTCAATTCCTATCTGAATATTACCACTTGAGCTTGCTTCAGGACTCCTGGCTTTATAACAGGCTACTTGGGGAGTTCTAAGAAAACATAAAAAGTATTATTAAAAATGCATAGAAATGAAATTTATCTAATTGCCTACCTCCATATTTTGTAATTGGTAGGGGACAAAAAAGGATTCTTTTTGTTGGGAAGCAGCAGCAGCTTTAGAACATACCAAAATTGATTTAACACCCCAATCCAAGGGAGCTTTATGATAAGCTCATAAAATGTTTGACAGACTCACATATTTTAAAGGGATATGATATAAGAAGGAAAAGTGTTATGAGGAAGCAGTACTAAAAAATGAAATGCATTTAGAGAAGAAAAAAATAAAGTATATTTTAGACAAACTATTCCAGAATACAAACACAGCGGTTTCCATGTCCATTAGAACATTACGGTCAACATTTTTTTGTCAATATTAGAGAAAGGATGGTCCAGATTTGACCATTTCCTTTGTCTGACACAACCTTGATACCTTAGGTTCACTTGACACCATTATTTTGAAAACTTCAAAGCAAGAAAATGTAGTTGAATTTAAAAGAAAGTGAACTACCATAAATGTTAAAGCTAGAAGGGACCTAAGGAGCTATCTAGTCATGAGATCAGTGACCATGGGGGAAAGTGAAGATAACCAATCAATTATTCAACAAGCATTTATTAAGTGCCTACTATGAATTGGGACTAGTATTACAAGTACAAAGCATGATATAGTCCCTTCTCAAAATAAGCTTATGAATCAAACCCTTCATTTTACAGATGAAGAAACTAAGGCAAGGACAGAGAAGTGATTTCTCCAAGGTCACACTATAAGTCAATGTTACAATGAAGATAGAGAGGAAGTTTTTTCATTTTCCACTGAAGATGATCCAATGGTCCAATGATCCCCAAAATGCTCTGGGTCTAAAAGAAAAGGTGAATGGCAACCATTGAAGACAGAGGAAAAAGAATGAAGCTTATTCACTGATTTGCTCATTAACATGTGAAACTGTTTATTAACATCTGCTTACTATGGACAGAGGCACAGAAGCTTCCTAAATGTTCCTCTAATAGGATTTACCATGGGAATTGTCTGTCTCTTTCAAAATATAGTCTGATGTAAGTATGCAAGTCAATTGAGCGCAGGAGATTTTTAGCAAGAAAGAAGAGATGCAAGTAGTCTCAGTGACCACTCCAATATTCCAGCATCATCTACATCAGTATTCTGGGAGATAATTTGGAAACATATTAGAGGATTCCAGGGTTCTACAAGGAAATGTTGGGAAACAGACAAACCTAAACCTGTCCCCCTCACCTTAAAGATATTTGGGGTCAGGAAGGGCAAAGGGGCTTTTCTAGGTAAAATATGTATGAGAAGATAAGTCTTCAAATATATGTTTTCCATTCTTCTGAAAGAAGAATGTTCCAACCCAGAGGGAACTGAGATTGATGCCTGGAAGTAAGAGAGAAGAAAATTTCAGCTCGATACAAAGAAAAAATTAATTTGTTTTTTTCAAAATTGCAATAGGCTGCCATAGGAGATGGTTAGCTCCCTGGAGGGTAGATAACCACTTTCTGGGAATGCTATTGATGGCTTCGTGCTTTCATTCAATGTAACTCAATTTATCATGCACTTATTATGTATTTATTATATGCAAAGGCTGTCCTAGACCTGGAAGATATGAAGACAAAAACCAAAATGACTGCTGACATCAGGAGTATATATTCTACCATATAAGGTAGACTCTGAATTCACTTCTAACATTTAGATAATATGCTGATACTTGAGAGAACCTTTCAAATTGAAAGTATAATTAATAAATCAGTAATCCCTGCCACAAATATTTATTGGAGACCTACCATATGTTTGCATTGGACTAAGGATGAGAGAGATTCAAAAGGAGTCCATCATAACCAGTGCCTTAGGAAAATCACAGTCTAATAGGAGCAGGAAGATTTTATAGAAATAACTATAATGGAAAGCATATGATTTGTGATATTGACAATATGTTATAAGATTTCAGAGAGAAAATATGTCAGGTAGAAATAATGATGATACAAAATGAATGTTGTAAATGTATGAGAAGTTAAAACACAGAGTTTAAGGGGATGGATCAGTTTAGACTTGGAAAATTCTATTTTCCTTCCCCATCACCCTATGGGAGCTTCCTCTCTCTCCTGAAAGATGAACTTACATGTGTCAAAATTTTGGGAAAGCTCTCAATTGAACTTGAACTTTGAGACTAATCCTGGACTTATTGAGGATGTTTCCAAAGTAAAGAAGTAGACCTACAATAGAATTTACAAAGAGGCCTTTTTTTTTCCTGGATTCATTTTCTAACAATTTTCTTATTCATTTTCTAACAATTAGTCTTAGAAAAGATTTCAAAACTACAAAGGATGAATAGGCTCCCAAAGCCTGAAATGCTAAAGGGGAAATAATAGGATATTTTCAGGAATGAGATTCTGATCATTTAAAAGAAAATTATCCCAATGAGAAAGAAGAAACTTTCTTAGCAGGGATTTAAGAAATCAATGAGGTACCTCAGTGACACAGTGGGATGGGGTAGTAGACTTGAAATCAGGAAAATCTTATCAGCTACATGACCTTGGATAAGTCCCAACCTTCTTTCAGCCTCAATTTCCTCAACTGTAAATTAAAGATATTGGATTCCATGATCTCTAATGTCCCATCTAAGTGTAAATCTAGGATATATAGGAAATACTTGTTGATAACAAGTGATTAAAAGATAAATATGAAAGGTATAAACAAAGGTAGTTATGGAGAATATACAACAATGGCATAGTCACCTAAGTATAGAATTGGAAGTTATCAAGGAATGTTTAAGACAAAAATTAAGACAAGAGGAAGTTCAAAGAAAACTAGGACTACTACTTGGGATAGAAATGGGTGAAAGGAAGAAGCTGAAACAACTCAACTTCTGTCTTGCTTGTTTTCTCTACCAAGAAGCAAAGTTTTCAAACTGGGAGTGCCTGAAAATTGGTAAATGTAGACTTTACGTTGTTAAGACAATACCTAATTGCTTTCAGAAAATTCCAGATATTAGGTGGTAAGGAACTACAGACTATTTCAGAACTACAGAAAGAAGTCACAGACTTAATTGTTGAATCAGTGTCAGTAAACCTTGAAAGATTGTAGAGATAATAGAATTTAGAGAGAATGTAAAGTTTTGGACTAGGGATTGTTTCATTTTTGCAGTTGTTTTCTCAGTTCGGTGACTGGTGCATGGTAGACACATAGTCAATGCCTTATTTTTTAGTAATTGCTAATTGAATGGGATCTTAGCAATAACTCTGTCTAATTCATTTATTTTACAGATGAGAAATCTGATGTCCCAAAAGTCAAAAGTGATTCTATCAAAGCTGTAAGGGTAACAAAAATAAGTGCCAGGATTCCGAATCACAACTTCTGACTTCTGGCAACCTTACAAAAGCATCACTTTGTCAAGATATTTGATTGTTCACTGATTTGCTCATTCAACAACAAAAAATAAGCACTTAATAATCAATTAACTAATCAATCATTTATTAAATATATACATAATATCATATATATTGGCCACTAGAAACAGAAACAAAACAGTGTCCAACTGCAAGCTTCTTATGTTATAAAGGAGACAATATGTATGTATGCAGGTTAATAATCTGTGTGCAAAACACAGATAAAACAGATATCAGATAGAAAAGCAATCGAATAGCTAGAGTGGGGTGTATTCCCTGTGTTTCAAACTGGGGTGGGGGGAAGGTAAATTTGCAGTTTCTCAAGGAGCTCCCTACCTAGATGAGAGGCTAAGACCAATAAATATAATTCATATTAGCAGACTTGAAGTGCCTAAGAAAAGTAGCCATCAGACCTCAACCCCAGATTTTACAGATGAGGAAACTGAGGCCCAAAGGGGCAAAAGGATTTGTCCTAGTCCTTACATATAGTAAGTGACTGAAGCAGAATTTTAATTCAAATTCTTTGATTCTTGAGCTAATTTTCTTCTCAGTTTATTGCTGCAAATGACTTCCTATTAAGGAGAATGGAGGGACAGCAATTGGTAATTAGAATGTTATATCCAAAAAATGTAGGGGAAAGCAGCATCTTCTCAACGCTAGAAATAGTTCTTTTTATATTGAGGGTAAGTAAATTATGAGTATCTCTTTCTATGCAATGGACCCCTGAAGTCTCCCCAACACAAAACTATGGGTTCTTTTCAAATTAACTAGCCCTCCAAAAGAATTTTCTTATTTAAAGAGGGGAAAGAGTTACCCTATGATACAATTAAACTAATTAAAGGCCTATCATATTTTTTAGAAAATTCATTAAACAGTGGAAGGGTACTGTAGCATGGTAGAAGAAGAGTCTTTTGCAAATTTGAAATATGTTCATTTTCTTTTATCCTGTCTAGGATATCGACCTTCTTCAATTTCCAATCTATTCATTCAACTCAAAAGTAATTTGCAGAGTTCTCTCTAATGTTTCTCCATTTTTGTTTCATTCACCTTCAGAGTCTCTGAATTCTTGCCTGGAAACACTGAAATAATTTTGCTAAACTTCTTTTGTCTCTGCAGCCCTGAAGGTATATGTTGTCAGGTGAAATAAATTAAACATTAATGCGTGCTGCTGGGCTTCCACATGGAAGGAAGGTTATGCAAATTTCCTTATGCTCATTTAAAGGCTCAACTGTCCCCTGGGAATAACATCCTCCTTACTATGTTCATACTAATGCTTAAAATAAATGGGCATCTACTTGTAGCTGGGAAGAAATCCAGACATCAGCTTAAATAACAACCGGATGAGCAAAAGATTGTGAAGGTTTCCTAACGGGTGAGCTTTAACTATGGGGACATTGTTGTCTCTGGCCAGTACAAGTGTCAGATCCAAACCAGTGAGCATTTCCCAGTTGTTCCAAAGAGAAACAGGACTTGATAGATGCCAATCAGAAAGGCACAGAAATCTAATGAGAAAAGAACTTACCTGAATTTTCTTTTTTTCCCAGATGTTCTTTATGTCTTCCCAAACTACAATAAAACCTGACTGCTCAGGGAGTAGGGAGTATGTGATTCATTTATTTGTCTCTATATCTGAGAATGAAATTAAAAATATCTCTTGGGTTTCTGTAATTGAAAATTTTTTATATCATATAAGTATACTTTCCTGTCTTAGTAAATATAGTATAAGGAACTTATTTCTTTCTTTCATGACAATATTTTACAATATTTTCCAGGGTCTTAAAAGAACAGGAAATAAGGCAACTTTAAAAGAACTGGAAATACGGCAACCACTGAAAGGCATGCTGTCAGAAGTCTAGAAGGGTCCCAGGCACACAACTTGGTCTGCCCAAAAGGCTAATTAATGCCTGAGATTCTAGTATTCTATGGTCTTCACCCTTTAGCTCAGAACATTGACACTTGTTCCATCATTATTGAATAATTATTAGTATCTATTATGTAAGACTATCTGTGACTTCCTTTCTAATTCAACTAAAAATATTGAACCTATGCACAGTACAACAAAATGTTTTCACATTTATTTTCTCATTTGATACTAGAGACTCTAAGGTTGGCAGAATAAGTATTATCCTAATTTTACAAATAAGAAAATTGAGATTGCATTTGTGGTTGGCTATTATTATGGTTGTTCTTCATATAGGTTTGCTATTGAAAGAACCCAAAAATTATGGAATCAGAATTTTAGCATTATAAACCAATTTGTAGCCATCAAGTTCAACCCATATTTTGAATGTCTAGAAAGTAGTCACCCAGTCTCTAATGAACACCTTCCTACGACCTCTCAAAACAATCCATTCCACTTTTGAATAGCGCTATCAAATCTAATCTAAAATTTCTGTCTAGTTGCAATTCCCATCCATCTGACCTCTTAGATCAATTAGGAAAAAAATCTAGCTTCTCTGCCAAATGAATGCTTCAAATAGATATATGCACACACACACATTCATCTTTCAAGCCACCTCCCAGTCCCAGTCCTCTCCACATTGCAGCACTTCATTGGAGGTCTTCTGCAAAGTTTCATTTTGAATTTACTTTACAATTCAAAATGCTCTTTCCTCAAAACAACCTTATGACATAGAATATTATCCCTATTTTAAAAAGAGACTAAAAGATATGAAGCTTTCTATCCTCCCACTCCCCCCCCCACCATACACATACATAATATTCATGTGGCTAGTAAAGGGTAGAGCTGAAAAAAAAAGACTCATTAACCCCTGGCACTGTGCCCTCTCATCTGTAAATGTCACTGGGATTCTATGATCCTGTGCCCTAAAAAGTCTGCAAAGAATGTCCTTATTCTGCTGCCCTTACAGAGCTGGCAGCTGGTTAAAGTAATAGTCTTGCACATATGAAAAATTTAAATACCCCTGGAGGATTAATGCTTTAAACCATTCATAGCAATTGTCTTTGTGTGAAGAATCGAAGAATAGATCTTGATAAGAAAATGAATTTCAGGGGCAGCTAGGTGGTGTAGTGGATAAAGCACCAGCCTTGGAGTCAGGAGTACCTGGGTTCAAATCCGGTCTCAGACAGTTAATAATTACCTAGCTGTGTGGGCGGCCTTGGGCAAGCCACTTAACCCCATTTGCCTAGCAAAAACCTAAAAAAAAAATGAATTTCAGAGGTGGAAAAGTAACCATGAGATCCCAAGCAAGCCAAGAGAGAATACAGATGAGAGGAGTGACCATGAGATACCAGGCATCTCAGAAGAGAAAGATACAGATGAGAAGAGTGAAGGGACTGTCACAAGACTTTCCAGACTTGGTGTTTTTGCCCTGGGTTGGGTCCTCATTGTAAACAATTCCAAACAATCTCTGTAGAATGCCATAGATGTAGATGATGTTGAGGAATTAACTGGAATAAATTAGGATAAGATACTGAATCTGAATTTAGAAAGCACCAGGTTCAAATCCTTGTCCTAGATTCTACTAACCTTGAGACCAATGGAAGACCAAATGTTCTTAACTGCAAAATGTGAAGGGAAAGGTAGGTGGCACAGTGACTAAGATGGATTTGAAATCAGGAAGACCTAATTTCTCATCTGACTTAGACATCAATTGACTGTGTGTCTCTATCGGCCTCAGTTTTCGCCTCTTTAAAGAAGGATAATGATAGCAACTACCCCCACAGATTTGTCAAATCAAATGACATAACCGATGTACAGCACTTTATAAACCTTAAAGCACAAGAAAATTGCTAGTTACTATAGTTGCTATTGCTAGTTATTACTATCATTAATAGCAACTGCTAACACAAAGCTTATTGTTTAGGCAAAATAAGATTATGTGTACATGTAAAATGTTTAAATCTTTTCTATAAATATCAGTTGTCATAGTTGTTAATTTAAAAATAAATAATTTTATCGTATGGTTTGTTCACATTTGACTCTAAAGTATAATAAAATGTCAGAAATTGTGCTGATTAATTCATTTAGCTAGATTCTAGTTAACTGAAACTTTACACCAAGTCAATTAAAGGCAGAGCTTGTAACATATCTCTTTGCATCCCTCACAATATCTTCAAAAACTCTATTTAAAAAGCTATATCTTGGGGGTGGCTAGGTGGCACAGTAGATAAAGCACTGGCCCTGGAGTCAGGAGTACCTGAGTTCAAATCCGGTCTTAGACACTTAATAATTACCTAGCCGTGTGGCCTTGGGCAAGCCACTTAACCCTATTTGACTTTAAAAAAAACTAAAAAAAAAGCTATATCTTTAGATCAGCTTCTGGCAATCCCTTTGACTTAGCTTCATCATTAGAAAAGCAAGGTGATTGTAAATTTTTTTAGCTCATTTGACAAGGGATAGTTGATTTCAGAAGGAGAGTTATGATGGCAGAGGTCTCTGTTCAAATTACAATCATTGTGTAGTGCTGATAGACTACTATACTGAAAGAGCGATAAGGTTGCACATGCAGGATAGGCATACCTCTTAGGTAGAGCCTGATTGTTTCTCAGGTAGACCAGGTGACACCTTTATAGAGTTGCATTTAAGGGAGACTAATGAAATCATAGATTTTAAGCATTGGAAGGGACCTCAATGTCCACCACATCCAACCAACAGCCAAAAAGGTATCACCACTGTAGCATACCCGACAAGTGATCATGTAGCCTCTGCTTTTAAATCTTGAGAGAGGGAGAATTTACCATCTCTGAAGGTAGCCCAATTAAACTTCTGCAGAGCTCCCAATCTTTAGCTTTTCTAATGTCAAGTCAAAATTTTCTACATTAGAATTTAAGTCCATTATTTCTGGTGATGACTCTGGAACCACAGAGAATAAGACTAATCTCTCTTCTATATGAGCTCCCTTCAAAAATGTGACTAGAGTTAAAGTACCACTGGGATAACCATCTATAATTCTTTCAAATGCTACTCTTAGGACATGGATTCAAGATCTTTGACCATCCTGGTTGTTTCCCTCTGAACACTTTTCAAAAAATACCTTTGTTAAACTGTGATAGTCAAAAATGAATACAATGCTGTTCGATCAAGGAAAAGTCTGGAGGAACTATCACCTCTTTACTCTTTAAGGTGTAACATCTCTTAAGAGTATAAAAGACTACATTGGCTTCTAGGGGTACCTCACCATATTGCTCTTACTGAGTCTGCAATCTATTGAACTAAGACAAGTTGACAAGTATTTGTTAAGTACCATGAACTGGGAATTCAAAGGCAAAAGGCGGTGTCTACTCTGGAGGAAGCCCTGACTACTCCTGGACCAGTTAGGTGGCACAGCAGATAGAGTGCCAGGCATAGATTCAACAAGACTCAACTTTCCAAGTTCAGAAACTTCCTAGCTGTCTCCAGTCCAAGTATTTAGCCCAATTTATCTCAGTTTCCTCATCTTTCAAAGGAACTGTAAAAGGAAGTGTCAAACCACTTCAGTATGTTTACCAAGAAAAGTCTAAGTGGGTCATGAAAAGTGAAACAGTGAAACAACCAAACAACAAGCTTCCTAGGAGTTCATAGGCTAACAGGACAGACACATGCAAAACAGCTATTTAAACAAATGAAAATATAGAATAAATTGCCGAGAATCTCAGAAATAAAGCACTATGTTCAGAAGGACTAGAAAAAGTTTCTTGCAGAAATGAAACTTTAGCTGAGAATAGAAGAAAACTAGAAGATAGGAGGGAGGGAGAGCAATTTAGGCAAGGAAGACAATAAAAAATGATAAGAACTAGTAGATGGAGTTTCTTGAACAAGGAATAGGAAGAAAGTCAATGCCATTGCATCACAAAATGCATGGAGGGAAATAAGGTACAAGAAGATAGAAAGGTAGAATGAATGGATCCAAATGATGAAAAAAAAAGCCAAATAGAGTATTGTTTATTTGATTCTTCAGTTAAGAGGAAGACACTATAGTTGGTTGAACTGAATGGAAAGAGTTACATGGCCAGATATGTGCTTTAGAAAAAATCAATTTGACAGCTAAATTAAGGTATACTTGAACAGAAAAAAAAAACTTAAGGAAGAGAGATTAATCAACAGGTCATTGCAATAGTCCAGCTTTGAGGTGAAGGTATCCTGAATCAGGGTGGCAGTAGTGTCAGAGAAAAAGAAAGGGGCATATATCAGAGATGTTAGCAAGGTAGAGATGGTGGGTCCTAGAAATAGAAAGCATATGGGTGATAAGAGAGCATGAGGAATTGGAAGATAATATCTAAGTTTTAAGGATCTGTGACTGGGAGAATGCTGGTACTCTCCACAGTAATGGGGAAGTTTGGAAGAAGGGAAGGTTTAGGAGAAAAGATAATGAGTTCATTTTTCAACATATGGAGTTTAAGATGTCTACAGAACATTAAGTTTGAGATGTTAAATATACATTTGAAATGCTAGAATGAAGGTCAAAAACAGTCTGTCAATAAGACTGGAAAAATAAATCTGAAAATCATATCCAAAGAGATAATAATGGAAGCCATGGCAGCTGATAATATCACCAAGAAAAATAGTACAGCAGTAGAAGAGAAGGTTCAGGAAAAAGCCTTTGAGGATACTCATGGTGAGTGGGAATGACCTGGATGAAGATCAAGGAAAGCAGACTGAGAAGGAGCAGTCATTTCCATAATGCTCCAGAAGGGAGCAGAGTCACAAAATCCCAGAAAACCAGACTCAAAGAGAAAAGAGTGATTATCAGTGTTAAAGTTTGAAGAGAGATAAGAAAGAGAAAGACAGAAAATTTCAAATATTGAGTCCAAAAATCCCCACCATTTTAAAAGAATATATACTATATCAAGTACATTGTGTTAAGCACAGCAATACAAAGGAAGGCAAAGGGTGTCCCCTGATCTTAAGGAATTCAGTCTATTGGGGGAGAGAATGTGCAACATACGCAAACAAGATATAGACAAGATAAAAAATTATTATTTACAAACAAATATATGGCAATAAATTGGAAATAATCAATGAAAGGAAGGTATTAGAATTGGACAGAAATCAGAGAAGACATATGATACAAGGAGGAATTTTAGTTGGAACTTGAAAGAAGTTGAGGATAGGAGGTTAAAATGAAGAGTTAGAGTATTCCTAAATGGGGGGGGGGGGGGGAGACATAAAAAAGAAAATGCCTCCAAGTAGAAGATGAAGGGTCTTGTTCCACAAACAGCAAGTTTCCAGTATCAGTGAGTGGATTGCAGAATATTTCAGAACAGTGTGTGTGTGTGTGTGTGTGTGTGTGTGTGTGTGTGTGTGTGTGTGTGTGTGAATAAGAAGACTGGAAAAATGGAGGGGGGGCAGGTTATCAAGGTTTTCAAATTCTCAACTAAGGATTCTATATTTGATTCTGGAGGTGATAGGCAGGGAAACTATTATTATCATCACTTTAGAATTTAAAATACTGAGGCTCAGAGTGATGAAATGATTTAGAATAAAAGTCAACATATTAGAAGTGAAAAAGACCTTAGAGATCATCTAGCTGAACTTGATTTTTACAGAAAAGTAAACTGAACCCCAGAGAGATAAAGATCACACATAGCCAGGATTTGAGACTAATTTCCATCTAATTTCCTCTATCTAATTTCTTTCTAGGAAGCCATTCTGCTTCCTTTTTCAGAGAACCTGATTTTGTGATGTGAGTCAGAAGTCACCATTTTGACCCTCCATCATTCTTTTTTTTTTTAGATTTTTTCAAGGCAATGGGATTAAGTGGCTTGCCCAAGGCCATACAGCTAGGTAATTATTAAGTGTCTGAAGTCATATTTGAACCCAGGTACTCCTGACTCCAAGGTCAGTGCTCTATCCACTGTACCATCTAGCCTCCCCCCTCCATCACTCTTATTGATAAAGCGAGAGATTATGATTTAATGTAGTATAATGATTAGAGTTCTGGACCTGAAGTCACAAAGACTCTCTACCTGAGTTTAAATCTTGCCTCAGGCACTTATTAACTATGTGACCCTGGGCAAGTCACCTTACCCTACTTGTCTGTCTTTGTAAAACAAGCTGGAGAAGGAAATGGCAAATTACTCTGGCATCTTTGCCAAGAAAATCCAAAATGGTGTCATTAAAAGTCAGACATAACTGAAAACAACTGAACAACAAGTGTCCTTTCCAAATCAACCTTGTGGTATATAACCAATTATGTGGGGCAGCAAGATGGTGCAGTAGGTAGAGAGCTGCCCCTGAAAGCAGGAGGACCTGAATTCAAATTCAACTTCAGACCATTACTAACTTTGGTGTCTTGGATATGTCTGTTAACCCTGACTGCCTTGCATCATGGCTATTTCCAGTCATCCTGATTCATATCTGACTACAGGTCCCAGATGACCTTGTAGGAGAAAATGAAGCTAGTGACTTTGCACAGAACATCCTCACTCAAATATTATCCATGAGCTTGTCATGGCCTCACATCTGTGATGTCCTGATCATCATCATCATCATCATCATCACTAATCATATGGCGAATAAGTGTTAGAGAATCCAGCTCTCTCTGGGTTTCCAGTCCTAATATTCTTCCCTCTCCATTATACTGCTTCAACCTCCCAAGAGAGGGTTAAATACTTTTTTAATATATGGACTGCAAAATTCCTAGAGATTTCTTCACATGCAAAGGGCTATTATCTCTCCATTTCAATGCAATTACTGCAGCAAGAGAAGAGTCATAATTCTGTTACCTCCAGTGTCTTACCTTCCTTGTCAAATGCTGCACTGCCTTTCGGGGACTTTCCCCTCATCCCTCACTGACTCTTGAGAAGTCTGACCTTCTTGCAGTCTATTTCTTCTCCTGGCGGCACTTTGACAGATATTGATTTTAGCAGGCATATGGCTCTCCCCTTCCCCAGCCTTCCGTAGCAAAGCTACTGCCATTACTAAGCTCTCTCCTATCCTAGATGAAGGCTTAAGAGAAGTACAATCTATCATTCTCTTCCCTCATATCCTGGGGAATTTCTGGGGCACAGGGCTTCCTTCCATGTCACTGATAATTGAGCCCTTACCTCCATATTATGGGTTATTGCCAATTTCTCCCCTCCTCTCACTCTCCTTTTTATGATTCATCTCACCACCTGTGATATTATTAACAATGTAATGCATTTATAGATCTATTAAATTTTTAAAGCTTTATCATTTCTATTATTTTAGGAAGGATCCAAGACTTTCTAGACTCTTCCTCCTTTTCTTTGCCTCCTGCTTACCCCACCAATAAGAACCCCTTCTATTGCATCCCTCCTCCTCCTTTCCATTTCTCCTTTAGATGTTGTCTCTCTACTTACTCCACATTAAAATACAAGTTTTTTGAGCATAGGGACTGTCTTCTAAGTTTGCATTTGTATCTCAAAGTACTTAGCCTTGTACTTGGCACATAAATAAACACTTAATAGTTTCTTTAAGTAACTATATTAGCAATAGTTCTTATTAGTATAACAGGTAAAAGTTTGCAAAGCCCTCTCTTTATAATACCTCCCTGAGGGAGGTGCTGAAAGAGTTCCAGTACAATCCAATTCACTTAAGGTTCACAGTATTAGAGGTTTACCAAAAAAAGAAATGCTAAGCCCAAGTCCAACACCTCACCCCAACCCTAATTTTTCAGATAAGGAAACTGAGCACAGAGTGGTTCAATGACTTCCCCAAGGTCACAGAACCACTCTGTTTCTGGGGAGGAAATTGAACCCAGATCCTCCTAATTCAGTGTTCTGGCTATAATGTAAGCCTAACTTCATTTCTGTGTACAAGGGACTCTGCTAGTTACTGAAGGAAAAGAAGTCAAGATGAAAAATAGTCTGAATCCTCAAAGACTTTGCATTATATGGGGCAGGGGATTGAGGCAGGGTGAATGTGTGTGTGTGATGATTTACAAAGACAGCAGCAAGGAGTAATAACTGCAAGAATTAGAAAGCATTTCCAGGAGAGATGGGAAAGAAGTTTAGATTCTAAGAGGGAAAAGGGAGGAGGAAATGAATTCCAGCCATATTAAACAATCTGAGCTAATATAAGGGATACAGAGTTGATTCTCCTGTCTCCAATTACCACCTTAATGTAAATGACTTCCAAGACTGGATTAAGGGTTGCCTTTTCCTCCACTCTCTATATCTCATTTAGAGTTTCAGCATCAAAACCAACATGTCCAAAACTGAGTTCATTATATTTCCCTTTAAACCTATTACTCCTCCTCATTTAGAGTCAAGACCTACATGGCCAAGACCTTTAATTTCAAGCTGAAGGAGAGATGGAAGGCAGCATGTGCCAAGCAAGACAAATTTCCACCTTGACTTCTATTTTGATTACCATAGACTGCAAAGGAGATAGCCCAGGAATCTGAACCTGAATTGAACTCAGGACTTAAGCTTCAACTATCAATGCTTAAAACTTCATTATGACTACTTTTTACACTCTTTCTCTCTCTCTCTCTCTCTCTCTCTCTCTCTTTATAAATATATATACTATATACACATATATGTGTGTACATATAAAATATTTGCATATGTATTATATACATATATGTATGTATTTATATATAATCCTCATTATTTGCAAAGTGTGTATGTATGTATATACATTCATAATATATAAACATGCTATATATATAACTTGTATACATGTATACAGGTTTTGCATATATAAACACTTGCTAAAATGTGATATATATATATATATAAGAATATATGCTTTGCAAACCTTGAAGCACTATGTAGATATTAGCTATTATTACTTAATCTCAAGGTTTCTAGCTCCAACTATATTTGGGGATTACTAGTAATCCCAACAAATAAGTTATGCATGCTATTAATTTTTAATAATGAAAAATGATTAATGAGTTTCCATATAAATATTTCTCAAGGAAGGAGTCTGGCCTTCCTTATAATTTGGGAGCTATGAAGCTGGGAAGCTGATATTCTCCTCCAGATCATGATTATTTTTAGGGTCATCTGTCTGCTTATTTCAACCCAAAAAGAATTTACCCCACAGCTGGCCATCAAAGGAACAACAAAAGAATGATTGTTCTCTGGGAAGCTATGGAGTTTTTCTCTTTTTTTTCAGATCCATGAAACTGTCCCAGTTTTGAATGCAACATTATCTGGAGAATTGTGAATCTGCTGAATTTGTTTTGTAGGAAATACAGTTCAAAGACCAATCTGACTACAAGTATCAAGCAGATGAAAATTTCAGCCTTGTGGGAAGAAAAGTGAAATGCAAGAAGAAAATGAAATCTGGCTCCCAGCACATCTGGGAAGTGTTGAGTTTCCAATCTTCCCCAGGAGCAGGTTAGATATCACTGTGGGGACCTTACTTTAAGAACCAGATATTTCAGAAAAGAGGTTTTCTTTGGGAAGCAATTTAGATAAGGGAAGTGTCCAGTAAAAAGAATTTTCCTGATCTTAGTGAAATACATCTTCCTATGGATATGCAATGTGATTTGTATAACTGGTAAATAGTATGTTGGCAGAAAAACAGGGGTATATATTAAAAAGTCAGAGAATCAGATTTGGTGTTGGAAAAGACATGAGAGGTAATTCAGTCTGATCTACTTTTACATATGAAGAAACTGAGTCTCCAAAAAGTTCATTGTCTTGCCCAAGGTACATACAAAGAGTACCAGAAGTGGCATTTGAATACAGATCTTCTGTTTGCAACTTTCCATTATAAGAAATTTGAGCTCATCCTGTACTCATGTTCCTCATACCTTTTCTCAAAGTTAGCAAACACATCTGTGGTTGCTATCTGATCTTGGGTTACTACCTTAATCTTTAGAGAGATCTTGGTTTCTTCAAATGTTAAGATAAAGCATTTGCTCTACATAAGGTCTGTTCAAACTTTAAATTGATTAATTATTTCTCTGACATTATCCAAGGACACTTCAAGGTCTTCTTGTTGGAGAGCTTATCTGTCTGATAATGTTAAATATACCTCTTAGGAAACAACTTTTATGCAGCCTCCTGTAACAGTGGAGATGGTATGTACAAGATTTTAAGACTATTGAGAAATTATATTTCACCTTTGTTCATTGTTTGAGTTTGTCTGACATTTAATAATATTTTGACTTTTCTATTTTTCATAGAGTCTACCTATGAAGAACGTAGGTTAGAATCTTAATCTTTCTGGTTTTCATAGTTAGTTGTGATTAACTCTTCCTTAATAAGGTCAGCACAATGGAGAATTTGCATTGACAATAATTTCTTCTTGACAAAGTTCAAGTTAACCCCACTTGGATGAAAAAGTTGTTAGCATTTTACCACATGGATAAAGAAATTAATGCCTTAACAAAACTTTGATATCTGGTCCTTAGAAGGAAGTATTAGGCAACCAAAAGAGAATCAAAGTTAAAGAGAGTAAAGAGAAGCAGGTGAGACAACCATATACCTCTAAAAGTTCCTTAAAAGATATCCTGTACATTTCTATAGGCCTATGGCCCCCTCCAAGCAAACCAGGTCACCTCAGGAGAAGTGGAAAGAAATGACCCTAGAGATGGTACCAGATGGTAGCAGTCATAGATCAATAAGGAATTACTGGAACAAGACAAGAATTTTAGAAATGGACAGTAGAATGGTAGAAATGTATGACTGTGTGCTGAAATAGTTCCTGAAGAAAGAGAGAGTTCCCAGAAAACAAGGGAGTCAGTCAGAGACTATAATCCAAAAAAATATATAGATACAATATTATAAGAAATTATTAGAGAAAAATTGCCCTGAATTTACAAGAGGGAGAAGGAATAGAAAAAAAAGCCTGTCATTCACCACCTTAAAGAGATCTTAGGAGAAAAACTTATAGGTATTCCATAGTCCAGTTTCAAAACCTCCAGTTAAGGAGAAGATATTGCAAGCAACAAGAGAAAAACAGTTTAATTTTACAGACATAGAGCTTAAGAGAAATAAAGAGCAGAGCCTTTTAATAAAGAATAAAAAACAAGCTTGTACCTTGCCATCTCTTGGTGGCATTTATAGGCCAAAGACTTGTAGTATATTTCAACTACTCAGGGCTGATGGAGTCACATTGATTAGTGATAGGGACATGATCCTAAAGAGATGGGCTGTTCACATCCATAGTATTCTTAGTAGACTATCATAAATCAATGCAGAAAGCTTTGACTATTTATCTCAAGTTGAAATCCATCTGGCCCTAGCTGAAACTCCAACTGAAGAAGTTTTAAATGCCATGAGGTTCCTTTCATGTGACAAAGTATCTGATGCTGATTCTATTCAAATTGAGATCTACAAGTTGGGGGGGGGGGGGGTCAATTTTCATCCAAAAGCTGACTGAAATTTTCCAGGTTATATGGCATGAAGAGGTTATCCCCCCCACAAGAATTCAAGGATTCCTCCATTGTCCATCTCTATAAAATGAATAAATTATCCTGAGACAGTCACAGGGGTATTTCTCTTTTAGTCATTGCTGGTAAGAATCTTGCCAGAGTCCTTTTCAATAGATTGTGCCTTCACCTGGAAGATGGTGACCTCCCTGAGAGCCAGTGTGGTATTTGCTGCCTGACTACTCCAGGAAAATGCCAGGAACTGAACAAAGGTTTGCAAACAATATGTAGATATGACCAAGGACTTTGATACCATCAGTCATGAGGGTTATGGAAAATTATATCAGATTTGGGTTATCCAGAGAAGTTCATCAGTATTGTATATGAGTTTCATGATGGCATTCTTGCCTGGGGTTCTGAATAGTGAATGATACTCTTCAGATTTCCTGGTCCCAATGGAGTAAAAAAAGGATATGTCTTTGCTCCATGCTTTTTTATCATGATGTTCTCAGTCATGTCATCAGATGCCTTCAGTGAGGATGAACATGGCCCCAAGGTTGCACTGATGGTAAATTCTTCAACTTGAAAAGTCTACAAGTCAAGACCAAAGTGGTCTTGTGTTTACAGATAATTGTGTACTCAATGCAGGCTCTGAAGCTGAGATGCAGCAAAGACTGGAGTGATTCTCTGCTGCTTGTGCTAATTTTTGTCTAACAATTAACAGCAAGAAAACACAGGTGCTCCATCAGTCATCATCACACCATCCATATGTGGAACCATGATTACAACAAACAGAGAAATTTTGAGCACTGTGGACAAGTTTGCTTACCTTGGAAGTGTCCTTTCCAAGGAGGTCCACATTGACAATGAGGTTGACACACACATTATCAGAGTTTGCTCAGTATTTGGGAAGCTCAGAAAGAAAGTAAGGAGAGAAGATATATTAGACTGACTACCAAACTGAAGTTCTACAGAACCATTATGTTGATTTCATCATTGAATATCTCTGAAACCTGAACAATCTACTAGTGTCATGTCAGGAAACTGAATCACTTCCATTTAAATTGTTTTAGGAAGATTCTGAAGATCACCTTGAAGGAGAGGATACCAGACACTGAGGTCCTTTCTTGAACTAAACTGCCAAGCATTCCCACATTACTGCAGAGGGCGCAGAGGTCTTGTTGTTAGAATGCCAGACATATGCTCACCAAAAAGATTGTTCTATGGAGAACTCACACAGGGCAAGTGCTCACAAGGGGTCAAAGGAAGTGATACCAGGGCACTCTCTTAAGAACTTTAGAACTGAATGAGCAGCATGGGAGACACTGGCACAGGACCACCCAGAATGGCATGACTTTATCAGAGATGGTGCTGTGCTCTATAAGAGAGGCAGGATTGAAGCAGCTCAAAGGCAATGTGACATATGTAAGTTTAAAGTTCCTACTCCGGGTGTTCACATGGACTATTTGTGCACAACCTGTGGTAGAGCATTGTGCACTCATATTGGACTTATCAGCCATGGTTAGACACACTATAATTCATCTCTCACATAGTGATGTCATTTTGGTCTTCTTCAATAACAAAGGACAAGAGCCAGATGTTGGCATTCCTATGTATGTAAATGTACTCTGCAGATCTGAGAGAAATAATTTGATTCTTTAGTTGGCTCAACAATTTCCTTGTACTGTCTAGTCATATCATAATTCTGGAAGAATTCATGAGTCCCTGAGAAAGATGATACTCCCAATATGGTGGAATGCTTGATTTTTATTGCCTTTTCAGTTATGTCTGAATCTTTGAAATTTTCTTAGCAAATATAAAGATTTACCATTTCATTTTCTACCTCAGTTTACAGATGAGGAAACAGGCAATAAAATAAATTATTTGACCAGGGTCACATATCTAGTAAGGTCTGAGTCCAGATTTCAACTCAGAATTTCAACTCCAGATTTCAACTAGGCCTGACCCTCCATGTAGTATCCTATCGGGCTACTTGACTTTAGCAACCATACTTATTTTTGCCTCTGGTTGAAAGACTTCTACTCTAGAGTATTACTATTTGCATTCTGGGCTACTTAGGTCACTGAGATTGATGGAACCAAACAAGGGGAGGAGGATGTCCTTGCCTCTTCTGAGCCTTTGAGAGATTTTCTGTAGTAGAATATCAATCCCATAATGGTATTAGAAATATGGAAGATTAGATAGGTCCCTTGAGAAACAGGGTCCTGAGAGAGGAAAAGAGATATAATTTTGATTCTCTATGGAATTGACTTTGAGTCCTTTATCATTTTTATCAGGTGAAAAATGCCTGTCCAATTTAATATATTGATAACTTTGATGCTTACATTGGAAAAGAGAATCCTTGCTCCATCTGCATCATGAAGACATTGGGGGAGCCCTTATAATTTATTGAGTAGTTGAGTATCATGTCCAAATCTGCACTGAAGGGAAATAACATTGTCAGCTGTGGGGAGAAGGGACTGTGGTAAGGAGAGACTTGAAAGTGGGTGACTAATTAGTAAGCCATTGTAATGTTATTGCTGTTTATCATTCATTCTGAAAGAAGACCATGACATCATGGGGGGAGACCATGACAAACAAGAGAATTGGATGGGGGGGGGGGGGGCTGCATTAAATCACCAGACCCACTTTCTCCTCCAGAGCTCACTGCTCCAATGACCAGATATGAATCAGGATGACTGGAGATGACCCTGGATGTGAGGCAATCAGAGTTAAGTGACTTGCTCAAGGTCACACTAGGTTTCTGAGACTGGATTTGAACTAAGGTCCTCCTGATTCCAGGGTCAGTGCTCTATTGATTGCACCACCTAAGTGTCCCAAACCTTTGCAATAATTGATATAGAACATTGTTTGTAACAAAGAACCATGAACGGTTTGTTTGTCTCAGATGAATCTTTACCTGATTTGTCCCTAGTTCTCAATATTATCTCTCATAAAATACCATTTCCTGATTTTTTGCTTACATTTTGTATCCCTCAACAGATTAGAAGCCCTTTGAATGCTAGGAATTTTCTTTTTATTTTGACTCTGTATCTCTAGTGCCTAACAGAGTGCTTTCCATATAATAAGTATATATACATTCTTAGTGATGATGGAAAAATTAAAGCAAAACATATTTTCCTTATACCCAATCACAAACCCCAGCCCCACTATTTGGAAATAGAATATAACTCAAAGTGTGGGATCTCCAAGTCAGCTAAATGGATTTCCTAGAATCTTGGAGTTGGAAGAGACATCCAAATCCATCTGACCTTGCTCATACCTGAGCAAAAAGCCTTTCTTCAACATCCCAACATGAGATCCTCTTGTCTCTATTTGAATGAGACTACCCTTCAGGAGAACAATGAGTTTTATTATACACAATTGGGAACTAGGCTCACAATATGTAATAAAGTAAATAGGCAAGAGTGAAAATGGATAAATCATTGAACTACGAGTAATAATAGTAGTAGCTAGTATTTATATTTATATGTATATAATTACAAAGATCTTAATGAATTTTAGCTAATTTGATCCTCATAACAACCCTGGAGGTAGGGATCTACTATTAACCCCATTTTACCAATGAATAACTCTGTCAGACAAAGGTTAAATGACTTGATTGGGGTAATACAGTTGGTAAGCGACTGAAGTTGGATTTGAACCCTGGCCTTCCTTTCTTGTTACAATGCTTTCTCCACTGTGCTATTTGGCTTCAACTAGCAAGCAAATACCAGAAAATCTAAAGATCTAGGAAGTTGTTTCACCTCTATCTCTAACACATTGTATGATCTTGAGCATGTGAGGTCCCTTTCCTGGATCAGTTTTTTCCATCCACTAAATTAGCTGGTTGGACAACAGGCTTTCTCTCTAATGTCCCTTCCAGCTCTAACATTCAATGATTTATGAATACAAGTGTCTGCCTACAGTCACACGGACTCAAAACTCAGCCACAGCAGCCGTTCCCATGACAGCTCAACAAAAATGAGGTAGAAAAAAGGCAGGGGAAGATGGGACAAGAGACAAAATAATAAGGCAGGCTTCAAAGCAGGACATTTTTATATAGTCAAAAGGAGGAGGAGGAGGAAAAAATTGCAGAGGAGAAAGAAAAGAAGCAGGGACAGGATTGTTTGAGAGGATCCTGAATAGAGCAGGAAGAGGACTGAGCTAATAGATATTATTGAGACCATCAGCAATAATGACATTCTTTGCAATGCTTCAGTTTGCAAAGTGTTTTATAGAAACTGGTCCTTATAACAGCCTTGCAAAGTTAGCATGGTTCATTTGAAGGTCCTCATCTTACCCGTAAGGACACTGTATAGAAACATGAAGGAAGTTTGCCTTAACTCATACAGATAGTAAATGGTAAAACTGAGATTCTAATTCAGATTTTTCTGAATCCATACCTGATGCTTCCACTACCTCCCCCAACATTGAAGGTAGAAAAGAACTTATAAAGAATTTGAACCTTTTCTGTGAAGAATTCTGCCCTAGCAAGACAATAAAATTGATTTCTGAGAGATAAGGTTACTTGGGAGGGTTATAAAAAGAAGATGAAATATAGGAAAGGAATTGTAAAGGTCATTTGAAGGGCTTAAGAATTATGAAAAAGTAAGAGACACTTTTACTAGGTATGTGACCTAAGTCCATATAATTTAACCTCTGTTTGCCTCATTTTCCTCATCTAAAAAAATGAGAATAACATTAGTACCCACCTCCCAGGATTGTTGAGGGTATCAAACAAGAGAATAATCACAGAGTTGAATTGAATCAGGAGAAAAAAAAAAGAGGAAGAATTTTCAATTAATGATTCCAAATAACTTGGCCTATATAGTTGATCAATTCCTAGACAGATAGATTAGGAGAATGGTGAAAGTGACAGTGTATCTAGATCTCAATAAAGCATTTGACATATTTTCTCAAGTTCTCCCTGCCTATAAGACAGAGATATATATGGACCAGATGATGAAAGCTAGGTAGATTCAGAATTAACCCTAAGACTAACATTTTAATAAGATGTCAACTTGGAGACAGGTCTAGTGGTGTGTACCAGGAATCTGTCCTTAGGCCTCCGGTATTTGACTTCTTATACATTTTTTGAATGAAGCCATAAAAGAAAAGCTAACCAACTTTTGGATGATATAAAACTGGTAGGTATGGTTAACATACTGTTTAACACAGATCCCAAAGAATTTAAGCAGGCTAAAACATTAAATTAAAGCCATAAAAAAGTTAAAATTTTAAAAAGTAAGGGCAGTTAGGTGGCAAAGTGGATAAAATTCCATGTCTGTAGTGAGTTCAAATCTGGACTCAGTTATTTACTAGCTGCGTGACCCTGTACAAGTCATTTAACCCTGATTGTTTCAATTTCCTCATCTGTAAAATGAACTTCAGTACTTTTGTCAAAACAATCCCAGATGGAGTCTTCAAGAGTCAAATGACTCTTTGAATGAGCATCAACAAAAATAAAAACTAAATTTAATAAGAACGAAAGTAAACTGAACTAGAAAAAAAATTGGGGGTGGCTAGGTGGCACAGGGGATGGAGCACCAGCCATGGAGTCAGGAGTACCTGAGTTCAAATCCAGCCTCAGACACTTAATAATTACCTAACCGTGCGGCCTTGAGCAAGCCACTTAACCCCATTGCCTTGCAAAAACCTAAAAAACAAAAGTAAACTGATATTTAGGTATGGTGCAAGAGTAGGATAGGGGACCTGCCTTGGCTGAACAACATACTTAGGAGAAAAAAACTTATGGTTTAATGTATTATAGGTTCAACCATGTGACTTGTCAACCAAAAACTAACATAGATTTAAATTGCACTAAGAACACAGGGTCAGTTGTACATACTCTATTTTAATGGGTTCTTATTTATCACATAGTTATTTTCCTTTTAGAATGAATGTTAACTTGAATACTGAAATTGTGTGCTTACAATTGATGATGACTGTTAAAACTGTACAATTTGGAGACTACTTGATTCCACCAGGAAGGTTTAGCCCAGGGAAAGAGAAGATTAAATAGGTCATGAGTGTCACCCAGAAGAGGGATCATACTTTTTCTGCATGGTTCCAAAGGGCAGCGGAAGAGTATAAAAAAAAAGTTCCTGGAAGAGCCTATCCTACAGTAGAATAGACTCTCTTGAGAATTAAGGTGTTTAGGAGACATTGGATGAAAAATTGTTTGGATGTCATGGAGAGAATGCTCATATTGAGTAGATGGTTGGACTTGAAGACTTGTGAGGACCTTTGTAATTCTCAGATTCTGTGCTTCTGGTATTGAACTCTATTCAATAATGAGTGAATATTCTGCTCTTGAATGTCCTATTTCATATTTCAACAAGCTTTTATTAAACATGAACTATATACAGGCCCTCTCCTAAATGTTGGAAGTATATTGTTGTTAAGTCATTTCAGTCATATGAAGTCTCTTCAATACTCCATTTTGAATTTTCTAGGCAAAGATATTGAAGCAGTTTTCCATTTCCTTCTTCAATTCATTTTACATGTAAGGAAATTGAGACAAATAGGGTTCAATGGCTTGCCCAGTGTTACACAGCTAGTGAATATCTGAGGCTAGATTTGAATTTAGAAAGATGAGTTTTCCTAACTTCAATAAAAGATGCCAATAAAGGAAATCAACTCACACAAAAGAATAGAAAAGCCAGTATGGGGTGGGGGGGGGGGGGTAAAAGAATGGCATTGGAATTAGAAGAACAGCTAGTAGGGGAATGAATGGCTTAAGTCCCTTCCCAAAATGGAAGTCCTGGGAAGAACACATCAGTCAGAGAAAAGAACTGTCAAAGGAAGGGATGTTTAGGAAGAGAAGTCACAGATGTGGTAAATAGGTCCCAGACACTGAGGGGTTGTGCCAAATGAGAATAAAGCTGAGGCAGGAGGTTAGTGCCCAGAAAGTCAGATGCATAGTTAGGAGGTGAACACTATTCTAACTAAATTTGATCAGCTAGATTCAGAAGTCAATGGTCAAGTCAGATCCAAATTTTCCTGTCTCTTATGACTCACAGCATCTGACCAATATAGAGAGTATATCAATCACTTTTCTTTTCTTTGGACAGTTATCGCTTGTTTATAATTACTCTTGCTTCTATACTTCACTAAATTCTTTGATTTGATTCAAAGTAGCTTCATAGTATATATTTAAATCCTTTAATGGACCTGTGGTCTTAGCTCCAAGGCTATTCTCTACAACAACTCATCCATGACTATCCATCCTGTAAGATTCATGCTAATTTCTTCTAAGTTCACCACACAATGTGCTAAGAGCCTTCCCAGCTTCCTCTTAATACTGCAAGGATGCCAACAAAGCAGATGGTCTCTCCATTAGTTATTTCTTGGCCTTGTAATGTGACTGACCCATCTTTTTCAATCATACTGCAGTTTGATGAAGTCATTATTCTGATTCTTCTTCAAGATTCTTTGTCTATAATGAGTTATAATATCTTCATAGCCACCATACACCTTATATCATCTATTGGATATTCATTTTCAGATTTTCAAAATATGATACTGTTCCCAATTCTCTAAGTCATGGAATACCATCATAAAGAATAATGCCATCAAAATGGGAGAAATATGAGGTCACTAAAAAAAATCAAAACTTTTGCAATTCTACCAGTCACTATTAGATTTGACCAGAAACTCAACATCCATGTCAGTGTCTGTATGGAATAAATATGTAGAAACCCATATCCTATAGATTCCCATCTAACCATAGGCCACTCAAAAACCTTATGCCTATGAATCATAAATACTTTGCATGAGGAAAAAAAGAAAACAGAGAGAGAGAGAGAGAGAGAGAGAGGAAGGAAGGAAGGAAGGAAGGAAGGAAGGAAGGAAGGAAGGAAGGAAGGAAGGAAGGAAGGAAGGAAGGAAGGAAGGAAGGAAGGAAGGAAGAAAGGAAGGAAGAAAGGAAGGGAGAGACAGAGACAGAAAGAACAAAGAAAGGAGGAGACAGGGACTGAGGTAGGAATAATATTTTCCCAGCTGGAATTGGTATGCTACTGATGGAGTCATTTCTGAATTAGTGATCTAAATAATCAAAATATTAGAAGGAACTGTAGGGATATACCAAGAAGAGCTAAGATCTATACAATCCTTTCAGTTTAATATATACTACCACATATAATCTTCATAACAACTTCATGGGGCAAGCATGTATTACTATTGCTATTTTCTAGAAGGGATTACTGAAGCACTGACAAGTTAAATGACTTGTCCACAGTCCTACAGTTAGAAAGTATTAGAGGTGGGATAAGATCCATATCTCTTCTGACTCTAGGTCTACCATTTATGAATTTCTATACTGGAATTGATTCTTTGCTAAGCATCTCCATCAGAGGCAGTCCTGTTGTATCCCTGACCAATGGTAAATGCTCAATTTTGTCTTATTCCTTAAAGAATAATAAGTGGACCTGGATGAGCTTTCAAGTGGATAAGAGGATTACGCCTATGAGTTATTTGCTCAAAAGGGGGCTGACGTCAAAGGATGCTACAAATTCTTCTATTCAGTTTCTGCCTATACTTGCCTAAGCCCCCTTGGATAGAAAACACAGCATCCTTAAAGAATAATCATCAGCGCTTCCTTCTCTTCCCCTATACTGCTGCCAAAATGATTGGGTACTCTCATTTTGACTGTGGCTGAATCTAGGGAAGGGTTCAAAATATATAAATTCAACTAGCTAGTTCTACAGTCTGACAGAGATGAGAGGTTAGAGAAAGGAACATTCACAAGGTCTAGAAATTCTAATTACATTTACTATTATGTAAAAGGCACAACACTGCATAAAAAAAAAAATGAAATAGAGTCCTTGCCCTCAAAGAGTTTTCAGTCTACATAGGAGAAATGAAAGGTCTATTATTAACTGCAAAATATAGACTGTATTAAGTCTTATAAGAGAGGCACAAACAAGACAATCTCTTGATCATAGCAGCAGGATCCATCCATCTAGGGAGAACAGAAAAGATCAACATTTGTGTCTTAGAATACTTAGTTTTTCAATACTTCACTGCATGATGTTTTCAGTTATTATTCAGTCTTGTCTAATTCTTCATGTCTCCTTGAAGTTTTCTTGGTAAGGTTATTGGAATAATTTTCATTTGCTTCTCTATTTATGGATGAGAAAACTGATAAAGCAAGGTTAAGTGACTTGCTCAAGATTACTTAGGTAGTGTCTGGGGCTGAATTTGAACTCAGGAAGATGAGTTTTCTGATTCCAGAACTGACACTCTATTCACTGTTTATAGGTAATCTCGATGTAGTTATTTTCACACATAATTCAAGTCTTTCCCTTTCATTTCTTCTCCATCTGTATAGTTCTTTGCCACATGTTCCTATCACCATAGATGATAACCCAATCCTGAGACGGTCTATCTTATATATGATCCCAGCAGCTTTTAACTAAGCATAGACAAGTCCAAGATCAATATGCTGGTCAACGATGGATGAATTTATTTGGTTATGATAACCAATAATACAAAGAAAAGGGGCGCAGTGGACAGAGCACTGGCCATGGAGTCAGGAGTACCTGAGTTCAAATCCGGCCTCAGACACTTAATAATTACCTAGACGTGTGGCCTTGGGCAAGCCACTTAACCCCATTGCCTAGCAAAAACTAAAAAAAACTAAAAATTAAAAAAAATACAAGTAAAAATACAGAAAGATACTTAAGCACAAGAGGGCAATTCCCCCAGGCACTATATCATTTTGTCTTTATTTTTCACCCCTCAATTTCTTAATCTTTCCCTTCAATGAAGTTATAATAAATTTTAAATTGGATTGAATTAATTTGATCTAATTACTGGATTCAATCGGAATTGAATTGAATGCTATAGAAGGGGTTCATGTATTGAAAAGAAATTTGGATTCATCCTCTGAGATTTCTTACAACTGTGGGATTCTAGCATTTTCTATTAGGTATATTAAGTAAATAGCATATTAGAAGATGGATAGTTGATAGATAAATAAAGCATTTATTAATATTATACTTAACACATGCTAGACACTGTGCTAAGCACTAGAGTCATAAACCCAGGCAAATACTTTCCCTACTGTCAAGGATCTATCTATCCTAATGGGAAAAGACAACAACAAAAGGGGATCTAGAAATCAGAGGTTAGGAAGAGAAGATATACTCATAAGGACAAGGTAGTTGTCAAAGAAAAGATGAAGATAGTCAAAAAGTGAGTTCAATAGACAATGAAAAAAAAGCATATCTGAAACCCTTCTTGAAATGATGGACTAGGTAAGAGAACCACCAATTAAGAGAGAGAGGAGCTTTAATACCATGTTTAGTTGGGAATAAATGATTGTCAACTGTTCATAAATGGGCAGCAAATTTATGAAAATATATGAACAGGGTCCCAAAGGAGAAAAATGAGCAGGTATGGATTATTGTGACCTGGATTGCTGGGATGAGCAATTAAAATGATGAGATCCCAGATTCATTGAGTATTTGAGTTCATGGAGGAGGAGGAGGATAGCAACTAAAAGTATCCTCTTACTATTCACTCTTATGGTGGCATGATATACACTACATGTCTCCATAAGAATTCTCATACCTAGAAGAAGCAACATATTGACCCAATTCCATCGTTTTTCATATACTTAAATTTGAAAAAAGGAAACATGAAAGTATTGCACATCTATGTGAGAGGGAAAATAAGGCAAGTATGGGGCATAGAAGACAAACTTTTTCCATATCAAAATTCTAACAGTCCTTCTAGTGGTCATATGCAAATTCACATCACTTAGTAATTAATATAGAGGCAACAGTTCTTTAATTCACTGTGTCCCTTTACCTTCTCCAGTGTTGTGAGACGGTCAGTGCTCACTTATATGCAAATGATTCCTTTCCTTGAAAACAAATGCCAGTATTATGATCCAGAAAGCAGCAAGCCATGAAATGAAATTATATTCTCCAGAAACCTAATGATGGAAGGAATGATATATGTTTGAATGGGGCCATTCTTTAGTATACAAAGCAGGCAGAACAATGATGTTTCAACTCAAAAGATATGTGGGCAAAAATCGGAGAAATGATGACTTTGGAGAAAGCTACATATGGACTCATCAAAAAGGATATTCACTTTAACATATTGATGGATCTCCTTTTTGTGGATTTCAGGAGGCCTAATAATAATCCTGGTTGTTGGCAATGGCCTCTGAATGCCTGAGCATTTAATTTGAATGAGAAATGTAAATAAAAGGATTCAGGGCTAAAAATAAGAAATTAAAAAAAAAGAGGAAAAAATTTAACTGAAATAATAAAGGCAATGAATATTGGGGAAAGGATTCAAGTCCAGTTTTCCTGCTTCAAGTTTGGGACTCCTTTTATTACAATGAGCTATCCTTCCAAAAATATTCTTCCATAAACTCAATCATTCTTTGGCTCACTAGGGAAGACAACAGCTGGCAGACCAATATTTTATATCTTAGAATAAGAAGTAGCCCAGCAGAAAACAAAGGACCTGATATGTGGAGACCACTTAATAAATGATTTAGTGCATAGAGTCAATCTTAGAGTTAGTTCAAGAATGCACAGTCCAAGGGAAAAAAACAGAATACATAGTCCATAGTCTAGCCTCTGATGTCTAGAATTGAGTGACCTTGGAGAAGTCATCCAACCTCTCAGCACCCTTGGCAATTCTCTCTAACTATATGTTGCTTCAAATTGTCTCATAAGTTACAGGATCAAAGAAATGGAATGAACCTTGTTGATAATCTATTCTTCCTCCTTTATTTTACATTTTATAAAC
Organism: Macrotis lagotis; assembly: GCF_037893015.1. Classification (NCBI taxonomy): domain Eukaryota; kingdom Metazoa; phylum Chordata; class Mammalia; order Peramelemorphia; family Peramelidae; genus Macrotis; species Macrotis lagotis. Next base: position 818,037,668 of record NC_133658.1, on the reverse strand, counting down.
TAGAACAAGGTCACATGCCTGGTTTGTGACAGTCAGGACTAGAACCCAGGGGTCCTCACCAGTGTTGCATCCTTGCAATGACAACCATCACAGAATCACAGAATCTTAGAACTAAAAATGATTATAGAATTTTGTGCTCCAGAGTTAGACTGAAGCCTAACAAAATTTCTGTCTTTCACAATTTATAATTTAGCTCTAACACCACAGGAATCAAGATGACTCAACCTATTTTTTTTTACTTTACTCTGACTTGATAATTCACAACTTTATGTTGCATCAATATGCTCCAGGGCTTGGATGCCCTACGCCAAAGCAATGAAGTCACTGTTTTTCACTTATGACATCCCAGTCTATTGCTGTAGACTAGAGTCTGTCATTAGCGAAGAGCTTGGGCTTTAGGAATCCAGGGTTCTCCTTTTACAGCAATTTATCATCTTTCACAGCCAATATACTAGGGTGATAGTATTTAATCAATAAAAAGCAATAGACACAAATCAAATTATGGAAGCCCAGATTTCTAAAAAAGTTATTTTTATTTATTCCATTAACTAATCCCAAATATATGTAAAAAATTAAGTCTTGGGATGGACAGCAACTGAAGACCATGGTTTAAGAGGTTCTTAGTGCTGCCTGCCTCCTTCCTTCAACCCCAATTTGTTTGCCTTTTCAGTGAAGAACAGTGAACAGAGTACCAAGCTCATGAGAATGAGTGACTATGATCTTGCCCTGAGGACAGAATTATGAAGTAGAAGTCATTTCTTCTCATCTTAACTGTTATAAGAGCTTCCTAACTAGTATTCCTGCCTCCAGTCTACCCCTTTCCCCATTCACTTTTTTACACTGGGTACCTTTCTAATACTTACAGATCTTTCAAACGTGCAGCTCTGATTATGTCGTTCTTCTACTTAGAAATCTTCTATGACTCCCAACTGTTGATAAATAAACTCTAAACTGGAGATCCTCCTATCTTAAACTTTCCACAGTCTAACTCCAACTTACTTTTCTAGTTTAATATCATAGCATTTTTCTCCTTCCTGTACTTTAGATTCCAGTCAAACTGACTACTCTTCTTAGTTCCCTAATATGAACTCTTCCATTTCCATGTGGTGCCCAGTGATGGGAATGAACTCCACTCTCATCTCCATCTGTCTAATCCTTTCCCTTCCTTCTAGGCCCAATTTAAGTGTCGCATTGTTCATGAAACCTTTATAGAACCCCTTTGCACTTCATCTACCATGTGAAAGAGTTCTCTCCCTCTGCTAGAAATTCATAGCAGTTTGAATGGAGGTCTTCTTACCCTCACACCACTCTACCTTATGGTTTGATTCTACATACCTTTCCTCCCATGAAATTTTGCATTCAATCTTTATGTCCTAACTTTGTATCCTCTATGCTAAAGACAGCATCTTACACAGATCAAAGGTTTAATAAGCACTGAGTTATGATCTTGTGCCCTTTAAAGTTTCTTTACTGTCTGCTTGTAAATTTTGTAACTTTTGGTAACCCTAAATCTCTATCTACTCAGTCCATCTATCACTCTTTCCACTGAACAATAATCATAACTCATTGAAATTGTTTTATGATTTACAAGTTGTTTCCCTCACAAACTTGTAAAGCAGCTAGCAAAAGTATTATGGGCATACCTTGGAGATATTGAGGGTTTGGGTCCAGACCATTGCAATAAAGTGGATATTGCAATAAAGCAAGTGACATGATTTTTTTGTTTCCCAGTACATATAAAAGTTGGGCTCTAGTTTTTTATATATTTATACTATACTATAGTGTAAGTATGCAATAATTTTATGTCTTTAAAAACTATATACATATATATATATATATATATATATCTTAAAAAAATACTTTATTGCTCAAAATGCTAACCATCATCCTAACCTTCAATGAGTTGTAATCTTTTTGCTGATGGAGGATCTTGCCTCAATGTTGATGGATACTAACTAATCAAGGTGGTGGTTTTTGAATGTTTGAGTAACTATGGCAATTTCTTAAAATAAGACTACAATAAAATGTGACACATTGATTGACCCTTCCTTTCACTTGAACACTTGAAGGTCTCTATAGGGTTATTAATTGACTTGATAGCAATATTGCTGTGGCTCAGGGAGACTCCAGGAGAGGGAAAGAGATGAGGGAACAGCTGATTGGTAGAACAGTCAGAACTCAAGAATCATATATTGATTGATTTAGCCTTCTCATTTGGAAACAGTTCATGGTGCCCTCAAACAATTACAATAGTAACATCAAAGATCAATTATCATAGATCACCATGACAGATATAATGATAATGAAAAAGGTTGTAATATTGCAAGAATTACCAAAATGTGACACAGAGACATGTGAGCACATGCTGTTAGAAAAATGGTGCTCATAGATTTGCTCAATTTAGAGTTGTCACAAAAGTTCAATTTGCAAATTGAAAAAAAAAAGTAATATCTGAGAAGCGCAATAAAGGGAAGATAATAAAACAAGGTCAGTGTATATTGACCTGAGGCCTTCATCTCTGCTTTTAAAGGTGTCATATGTCTAACAGATAAGGAAACTTCAGATACACTGCTTTGATATTACTAGAGGTATCTTTAGAGGCAGCCTGGTATAGAGAACGGATCTCTGAGTCAAGACCTAGGTCCAAATCCCATATAAATCTAAGCAGGTCAGAACCTCTCAAGTGTCCTGAGCAACTGTATAAGTTTCTAAGTTGCAGAGTAGGTGTCTGTCTGCATTGGTAGAGAGAGTTTCCTCATTGGCAATTTCTATGCCACTAAAATTACAAATATAGTTAAAAAAAAAAACAACTCAGGACCTGAGGAGAAGTAATAAAGATGGCAGTTGTATGTGGGTGATATAGTAGAATGCTGTACTTGGAATCCAAAAAAACTAGTTCAAATTCCCCCCTTAGCCTTATTCACTTTGTAACAGACCCTGAATTCAACCTAACACTTTACCTGTCAGTCTTAGTTCTCCATCTGGGAAATCATAATAGCACAAAGTTGTTTTGAGAATCAAATGAAATGATGATTATTGAATGTTTAACTTTAAGAGCCATATGAATTATCATCATCATCATTATTATTATTATTATTACCATTTTATAATAACACATTTAGATGGTACATTAAGGTTTATAAACCATTTTCCCTATAACTCTATGAAGCAGGCAGATAGCAAAAACATGATCATTATCACAATTTTACAAATGAAGAAAGTGAGGTTTGAAAAACTTAAGTGACTTGTCCAAAATTACATAGTAAGTATTGAAATTAGAACTCAAAATCAGGTCCTCAGGACTCAAAATTCAGTGTTCTTTCCACTATGCCATATAATCTTCCAAGATCTTCATAGGAAGTGGAAGGGAAGTCTAAACTCAACTTTCTCATTTTATTAATAAGAAACTAAGTACAAGTAAAATTGACTTGCCCAAGGTGTGTACAAGTGGAAATAAGGAATTGACTCCAAATTTATTAATTTTTTTCTGTTCATGTATCATTCCCTGAAAATTCAGAGATGTGAATGTAGTATAACCTCAGGGACTATTTAAAATCATTATATGCCAGCAATAATATTCATTAAGTGTAGCGACTGTCTTTCTAGTTGTTTCAGATTATTCTTGGCAAGAGAGTCACTAACTATATAGTTAGGACTTTGACTGTCTAGGGTTAATAAAATTTTCATCAGCCATCTTCTTCCTATTCACCTCCTATAAGTCACTGGGAATGTTAAAATAGAATATGAAACAATCTCCATGTTTCTCAATTGACTGTTCTTTCATTCTGCAACTCCTCAGATAAGTTAGAGTCTTGGGCTGTTCCTTTGGGGTCAGGAATCTGTCAGTCAGACCTTGTCACAGACCCCTGACTCATGTCTACTAATGGAAAATAAGTTCCAAGAACAACTATCCCCAAGGGCATATGTGGTCCCACTATAGAACCTGACAAAACTAGGTGATACTGATTGAGTGTTGGACCTTGAATCAGGAAGATTTGAGTTTAACTATAGCCCAAACTATCATTCAACCACTATATGCTTCAGCTTCCTCAACTGTAAAATAGGAATAATAACAGCATCTACCGCCCAGGGTTGTTGGGAAAATTGAATGAAAAATTATTTACTTAAAAGTCACTGGTGGGCGGCTAGGTGGCATAGTGGATAAAGCACCGGCCTTGGAGTCAGGAGTACCTGGGTTCAAATCTGGTCTCAAACATTTAATAATTACCTAGCTGTGTGGCCTTGGGCAAGCCACTTAACCCCATATGCCTTGCAAAAAAAAGTCACTGGCACATAGTGCCAGTTTTCCAAGATTTTCATAGGAAAATGCTTGCCAATCTCCCTTTTCTTCCTCCAACACTTAGGAATCATAAGCAGATAGCAAGATGACCTCCTACTGATTAAGTGACCATAAATCCTTGGCAGTGACTAGTTCACACTAAAATCAAAGCCAGGGGAAAATGAGAAGTTCTTCTGTAATTATAGAGGTCATATCCTTTAGGTCCAATGATCTACTGGATGAAAACACCTAAATTACTCAGTGTCAAAATATTTGGCAACCTTAGCAAACCAAGATAGAATAGGTGAGATCTTAATAGCTAGACATGGAGGTACCCATCAATTTCTGGTTCATCATCCCTTCCTTGAGCTGAATTAGGAAGTGCTATTCCCTGTTGACTATCTAGTCTTTGCTCCCTTCCATGCTGCAGACTGTGGGGTTCCTGTGAGAACAACTCCATCTGATAATGCTGAAGTTGCCTTAACAAATGGTGACCCTGAAAGAGCCTATTCTTGTAATCAATGACAACAATAATAATAACAACAAAACTTTTCATCTTCATCAGTCACTCATACTTTAGAGCATTTTAAAGATATCCAAAGCATTTTCTCCTGTAGGGATAATTATTTCAAATACTCTCCTCCCCAATTTACAAATAAAAGTCTATCTTGCTCTTTTAACAATTCATATATACACTCATAGATCTCAATAAACTACAGTGACTCCTATTGCCTCCAAAGACAAATGAAAAATTCTTTGTGGGGCATTCAAAACCCTTCATAATTTTTCAGTTTTTTATATGTTACTCCCTTATATGTGCTCTTTGATCCAGTGACGCTATCCTCTTGGCTATTCCACAAACAAGATCCTCCATCTCTATGTTTCAGTTAATATTTTCTCTAGCTGTTCCCCATTTCTGGAACCTGATACTTCTTCTACTCTACCTACTGACCTCCCTGACTTCCTTTTAAGTTCCAAGTCAAAATTTGCCTTCTACAGAAAGTCTTCTCTAAATCTTCTCAATTTCAATGACTTCCCTCTATTAATTATTTCCAGTTTATCCAATATATCCAGTTTGTATAGCTGTTTTGTATGTACTGTTTGTATGGTATCATCCCCAATAGAATGCAAATTACTTGAGGGAAAGGACTGTGCTTTGCTTCTTTTTGTAGCCCTAAAACTTAGCACAGTGCCTGGTATCAAGAAGCATTTAATTGCTCATTTATTGATTTGCATAACAAATTTATTGCAATTTATTTGTTGGCTGAAATGACATCATAATTCAACGTTTCTGGCAATTATTTTAATTCAATAAGCATTTAATTAAGAGCCTGTTATACGCCAGGTATTATTTCAAGTATTTGAAATACAAAAACAAAAAGAAACTACTTTTCCTCAATGAGTTTGCATTTTAGAACTAGGCTATTCTCTAGCTCAGAAGGTTGAGTCTCATTACTATCTGAAATCATTGAGTACACTCTTTCTTAAGTCTTCCTGACTTTTATTTGAGTTGAACAGACTATTAAAAACAGTTTTGCTTTTTTCATTACTCCTCAAGGACACACTTAGAAATTTCCAAAGAATCTAATACTGCAAACAGTGGACACTCAAATAAGAACACAATAAAATATCTTAACATGGACTTCTGCCTGTCTCTAGAGGGTTAATTAAAAGAGATCACTCCTACAATAACAAAGAAAAAATAAGTTTCAAAGAGTAACAAGGAAAAAATAGGTTTCAAAGAGGGAGACAGGACTCAGATGACCTCTCATCCAAAGCCTTAAAATTTAAACTGGAACAGGTTTACCTCTGGGAGTTTGTTTAACAAGACATTTAATATTGGAAATGCAAAAACATTATTTTGAAACAAATACATTGCAGTAATGGAATATGCAATTGTTTGAACCTATAAAGTAAGTAAAACAAGTATTTAGATGTTTGGTCAAATAGCTAAGCTGATGAAAGATTGTTTATTATAACAATAGTCTTCATCTATCTTGGAGATAGCTATTTATATGCATTCTGTTTCTCCATTAGAATATTAGTTCCTTGGGGTGGCTAGGTGGCACAGTGGACAGAGCACTGGCCTTGGAGTCAGGAGTACCTGAGTTCAAATCCAGCCTCAGACACTTAATAATTACCTAGCTGGCCTTGGGCAAGCCACTTAACCCCATTGCCTTGAAAAATCTAAAAAAAAAAGAATATTAGTTCCTTGGGGTTATTGTTTTGGTCTCCCTAGCACCCACACATTGCCTAACACATAGTAGGCACTTAATGTTGATTGGTATTTTCATAACCCTGTGATGTGTATAAGGTAGATGTCATTAACCATTCCCATTTTAGGAATGAGAAAATAGAAAATCAGAAAGAAGGAAATGACTCACCCACCATCTCTCAACTGCTAAGTGTCAGAGAATGAACTAGAACCAAGTCCTTTGACTATAAGAATGATAGCAGGGGCAGCTGGGTGCAGTGAATAGAGCACCAGCCCTGAAGTCAGGAGGACCTGAGTTCAAATATCACACACACACACACAAACACACACCCATACACACACACACACGCGCGCGCACACACACACACACACACACACACACACACACACACACACAAATACATATGCAAAAGGAAGCACAGACACACCAGAGTGATAGGGTTTCTGAGACATGAAAAAGTATATTAGATTTACTTACTATTAAACTATTTGGGTTTTAATTTACAGTGATAGAAGGAGGTCCCACAGAATTCTAACAATGATGAAATCATGGATCTCTGATGTATTCATAAATATTCCTGCATTTCATTTATATTAAATGTCAAGATTTTGTAATCTCAGTAGGAGATGAAAAAAGAGAGAAAGAATATTCTGTGTGTGTGTGTGTGTGTGTGTGTGCATCTGAGAAAGAAAGTACTATATACATATAGACTTACACACACAAACACACACACACACACACACACTCACAAAGTCTTAGAAATTTTGACATATTAACAGAGTTAGGTAATAACAGAATCAAGATTCAAATCCAGTTCTTTGATTTCTAGATCAGGATGATGTGTCTTCATCAGTAAAGTACTGTACTCTATGAGGAAGGCAGAATTGAAGCAGCTCAAAGGAAACATGACATCCATAAGTTTAGAGAACGTACCCCAAGTGTTCACATGGACTATTTGTGCCTGACCCGTGGTAGAGCATTCCAAGCTCATATTGGTCTGATCAGTCATAGTCAGACACACTGAATTTGTCTCAAACATAGTGATGTCATTTTGGTCTTCAATAATGAAAGCCAAGAATCAATGTATGTATACTTTTATATGTCTAGATATCTATATTTCTATGCTCCCACCCCATTACAGAAGCAATTGTTTTCTCTATCTCATATCACATTATGTTCGTATGACATAAAAAAGTTTGAAAAATATTCTTTCTAGGTAATTAATCATTATTAGCAGATAAAGGGGGTCAGTAGCACTATTAAATGCCAAAGACCCCCTCATGAGAGTTACTTAATATTTATATTCCCTTGGAAGAGTGGATGTTCTTGAGAGTGACAATCAACTCCGACTGATCAATAATAACTGAGAAGAATGAATATCATGATGAGAGGTGGACCTATTCTAATGAGGAGCTGGGTGATTCCTCTCACTCCCAGACTACCCCCATTTTCTAGCAATTTAGAAAAAGAATCTACCTCACCCCCCATTGAATCCTGAGTAGAATTCTTCCCTACTTGAATGGAGTCTGAATAAGACTGAGGAGCAAGGGAATTCAGTCTCATTATCAGCCATGTCCTTCAGATGCTGATTTGACCCAGTAGAGCAGGAGTGGGGAACTTTTTTCTGCCAAAGGCCATTTGGATATTTATAGCATTAATTGCAGGTCATGCAAAATTGTCAATTAGCCTGCTAAATTTGGTCAAACAGTTAATGTATTCATCCCTAAAAAGCTCCTAGATTTATTGAATTTTGAGTCTTGCCTGTGGTTGCCATGGCAGCACCAGACCAAATGATTGTCAGGGCCTTATATGGGCTGGACTGTTCCCTCCATTTCTCTGCGATGGAGAATGAGGCTATAGGAAAAGGAAAAAATCCTGGATCTATCCAATAATTTCTTATTTAATAACCATTTCTGTCATCCCTTTTAGGCAATGTTATTTGCATAATGACCTTTGAACATAGATGCTAAATCTGTGCTAAATCCCTGTCTTTAAGAATAGGGTTGATGTTTATCCACTGAATGGTGGATAGTTAGTCAACTGCTGAATATTGAAAGAAATGGTCTCCAGGTATTTTAATATCCTAGCACTTTATATTGCATATAGTAGATATTTAATGTTTGCCAATTGGGTATTGAATGAATTATTGTCTTAATATCTCAATAGACAAGAAACTAATCAGCAAGTGAAAAAAAACTCCTAAGCAAAAGAAATTGCCACCTAATTTCATCTCCCAGCTTAATGACCTTTCACTGTTAAGTTCCACAGGGGGATAAAGATAATTTGTTAGTGAGACACTGAGAGTGCTTTCCAAGTTAGTCATTTACCTGGTGTCAGTATGGGACATGGTTGAATTGGGAGACCAGTAATGAGGAGCTAAAATAGGAAAGAAACCATAGGAATTAATTAGCAGGCACATGGCAAAGAAATTAAAATTGCTAATATTCCATGGCAGAGGTGATGACTTGGAATGATGACCACTTACCTACAGAATTAGTAAATTTTCAGAATTATAGACTAGGGGAACAATAGCGAGAAGGAGGTAGATGATTAGTCTATTTTATACTGCCCCAGTCAGATGAAATCAGGAAAATTGTGTTCAGTTCAAGATGTCATATTTTAGGGAAAAAAACTGACAAATTCAAGCAGGTTCAAAAGAAGACATCCAGAATAGTGAAAAGACTAGAGGCAATAAAAATAGCTAACATTTATATGACATTTAAAGATTTGAGTTAGGAAGAGCTTTTTCACATAAATTATTTCATTTGACCCTTGGAGTATAAAGAAAAAGAAGTGGCATACTATACTGGTAGCACTGGACTTGGAGTCAGAAGAACCTGGGTTAGAATACTGCTTCAGACACTTATTAGTAACATGATATTGGGCAAGTCACTCCACTTCTCTGGTCCTCAGTTTCCCTACTTGTGAAAGTAAAAGGGCTGGACTTGATTTCTAAGATCCATTCCAGTTTCCCCATCTAGCACCTTTCTGCCACTGGGAGAAGCAGTCAAAAAGTCTGTGAAAAAGGTTCTCCTCTGAAGGTACTCCTATGTTCAAAAATATAACTGATACAATACATAGAAAGATGGATGGAAGGATGGATGGATGGATGGAGCAAGAGAGAGAAAGAGAGAGGGGCAAAGACAGAAAGACAGAGACAGACAAACACAAAGAGAAAGATGGATAAATTGATCTTTGTGACTCATAATTTTGGTTCTTTTTTCTAACTTATTTTAATAAATTTTTTTCTGGAATATTATTGGCTGTATTCTTGCTGTCTCTTGGAACATCACAACTTTCCCTTTCACAGTAGTGATATTTTGTGGGTTGCCATGAGAAATTAAATGTGGAAGTCACAGATAACATGCAAAGACCAACAGACAAGTCAGAAAGTTTAGAAATTCAAAATGCATAAAATTTATGTGTAGTATTATATTATATCAATATATTTTATCTCTTAATGCCATAATAATTCTTCTCTGGTATGAAGGAAAGGTCAAAAATTTTACATGGATTTTCCAGATCATTGGGTGAAGACATTCCTAACCCCTGGGATCTGAAATCCTGTACAAACCATAGACTTTCCCAGGATTCCTAGATTAGAGAATATAATGTAAAAGAGTAAGAAAATCTTCTGAAGAAAACCCAAACCCTTATATCAGTGAACTCTGATATTTGAATATAGAGAATTATACTATCACATTCTGATGAAAACATTTTGACTGTACTTTATGCAAGAAAATAAGATAAAGAACCAAAGAAGAAGGGATTTGTATCTCAGCATATAAACCATTTAACTAGTCACATAGAAGTGTTTACTTAACATATTCCTTACCCCATATTTACCCACCATGAAAGATATATAAGTAGTATATTATCTGATCCCTCACTTTAAAAGTTTTACAATAAGTAGAGAGAAATTAATAACTCTAAGGAAACAATGAAAAAATGAGAAATAAACTGTGTGGCAGAAGATAATAACAGGAATTCAGAGAAGGGAAAGCAACACAAACTGTAATTTTTAAGGGAATAGAGGTTTAAACTACAACTTGAGGGATGCATAGGATTTGTATCAATAAAGGTCTTCATCTGGATTTAACTGTATTTTAGAGATTTGAAGGGGAGATTTCTGCTGACATACAGGCTATGTGACTCTGATGTCCTTTCCAATTCCATTTCACTAGCTTTGTAATTCTTTAAGCACATTTCTTGATAAAACTACAAACAGCACTTGGGGCAAATTCAGTTTAGAGACAGGTCATGAAAACTAAATTGGTTAAAGAGACTGGTGAATTTGAACGGAAAAAGAAAGTTCCATGAACTAAGTACTAAACTTTTTGGAAAGAAAGAAGAATGAAGTGGATGTCCATGGATGATAGAAAAGATGATCTGATAAGGATGAAGTTAACTTTAAAGTCAGTCTCTCAATAAATACTCCCTAAGCATTTATTTGTCAAGTACTACACTAAGCACTAGAAATAAAAAAATTGGTCAAAAGATAGTCCCTGTCCTCAAGGAGCTTACAGTCTAATGGGAAGATAATAAGTAGATAACTATGTAAAAACAAATTACATACATATATATATATATATATATATATATATATATATATATATGTATATGGAATAATCAAAAGAAGGAAGGCACTAGAACTGTCATGTTGGGAAAGGCTTCCTATGGAAGATAGGATTTTAAGTGGGATTTCAAAAAAGTCAGTAGCCAAGATGAGGAAGGGACAGTATTCCTGGAATGACAGATAGACACAAAAAAATGCAGGAATCTGATAGATGAAATGTTTTGGTTTTGGAACAATACAGAGCCAGTACTGGTTAGGAGTAAATTATAAGAGGACTTGAAAGGTAGGACGGAGTTAGATTTTTATTTGGTCCTGGAGGTGATAGAGAGCCACTAGACTTAATTGACTAGAGTGGGTAACATGGGCAGACATGCACTTCACAAAGGAGCTTGAGAAGAATGGATCAGACAAATAGGAGAAGAATCAGGAAAAAATGATGCCCTGAAAAACCTAGAGAGAAGAGAATTTTAAGGAGGAGGTGATCAGCAGCATCAAAAGTTATAGAGAAATAGAAGAGAATGAGGACTAAGAGAAATCTTTTGGACTTGGTAGCTAGGAAATCATTGCTACCTTTGGAGATCATAAGAGAATGAGAGGAGAGAGAGAAGAGATACTTATTGCAGATGACCTTATTTATTTATTTGTTTGTTTATTTTTATGTATTTATTTGTTTGGTTGGTTATTTTTCATCCAAATGCACATGTACATTTTTAAATTACAAAATTTCCTTCTACCCTCCCTCCCTTCCTACCCCCTTCCCCTCAGCAACAAATAGTCAGTTTAGTATTGTATATACATAATCTTGATAAGCATGCTTACAGATTAGTCATTTTTGAAATGAGGAATTAGCATTAAGGGAAATAGATGCATGAGATATTTTTTATAAAGTGTTCATCAGATTTGAAGGGTGATTTTTTTTTGTTTGGTTTGTTTTTTTCTTCCTGTGGATGGGGATAACATTGTCTATAGACAGTCTACTACAGTTGTCCTAGCTCTCTGAACTGCTTAGAGGAGCTGCTTCCATCAAGGTTGATCATAGATGATCTTTTTTTAAAGGATTTAGCACCAAAAGGAAGAAGTGAGGTATACAAGGAATAGTTAACAGGGAGAGAAAGGAGGAAGAGAGGTAGTTGCTATAACAAAAAAAAATCTGAAAGGGGGAAAGTAGAGCAAGAAAGATATATGTTTAATCTTAATGTATGTAAGAAAAAATTTTGAGAGTAGTCAGTCTTATAGAATTCCAGGATATGTGGTTTCTTTAGGCAAAAGCTAGGATTCAATGAATCCCAAATGATCTGAAAGATGTAAAAAGAAGAGATAAAAGATGGAAAGGAATTTGTTCACAAAAGAGTCAAGGAAATATTTAAAAAGAAAGGATAGATATGGAAAGAACTAGAGCTGTCTAGTGGAAGATAGAAGTGGAAGTAAGAAAGTAAAAGTTTCTGTATCTCAGTACCTTGGGTCATGTCTCTAACCATACAATATTAGTTCTAGCTTTGTTTACTGTATCAAAAATTTGATTGATGTGCACAAAAAATGATTTTTGGTTTTGCACTAGTTACATTTATCAATATATACCTTCTACTTTTTCATCCAAGAAAGACACAAATGAGAATTCAGTAAAATTTTTCAAACAGGCAAATCTATAATTATAGTCAATCATGTCTACAATGAGTGGAAGGAGATATATTCACATCTCATCTTAGGGGCAAGTTTAGTCACTGAAATTTCAAATTTAGTTTCAAATTTTTTTACATTTTTCTTTTACATTTTATAGGCACTGTTTGCTTTCTGGATTCCATTTCCTTTACTTTGCAATCTGTTCATATGTCTTCCTATGATTTTTTGTATTGAAAATAGATTTCACTTTTTGCAGTAATATTCCATTACTTTTATATGCCACAACATTCTTAGCCATTTCTCAATTGAAAAAAGTAACTGCCATTTTTCAGATGTTTTGCTTAACAAAAAGAGATACTATAAATATGTTGGAATATTTGGGACTTTTCTTTTTATCGTTTACCTCCTTGGATAATGTGCCTAGTTGCAGGATTTCTGTGTCAAAGGGTATGAGTTTTCAGTCCATTCTTAGCATAATTTCAAATTGGTTCTTAGAATGATTTGACAAATTCATATCTCTACCCACTGTGTCTTAGGGTTTCTCTTTCCATGGTCCATTCCACATTGAAAGTTGCCCCCTTTTTGAATCTATGTCAATTTATTGCAAAGGAATTGAAACCTCAGAATTGTTTTACTATCTTACTGCCTTAGGAAGATTCTGAAGATCATCTGGCAAGAGAAGATACCAGGTTCTTTCTTAAGCTAAACTGACTAGTATTCAAACATTACTACAGAGAGTGAAACCATGATGGACTGGACATGTTGTTGGAATGCCAGACAAATGTTTGCCAAATAAACACTATTTTATGGGGAACTCAAAAAGGGTAAGTGCTCACAAAAGGGTCAGAAGAAGCAATATCAAGACACCATGAAGTTCTCATTGAAAACCTTTAGAACTGATTGTATAACACGGGAGACACTGGCATTGTGTGCCCCCATCACTGAGGGTGCTGCCCTCTATGAGGAAGACAGAATTGAAGCAGCTCAAAGGAAATATGACATCCATAAGTTTAAAGTATCCAACCCAGGTGTTCAAATGGACTATTTATGTTCAACCTGTGGTAGAGCACACTAGGTCATATTGGTCTGATCAGCCATAGTGGGCAAGAATCAATCAGGCATTGAAACCTCAGAATTGTTTGACTATTTTATTAGTAGTGGATTTGAGCATAATTTCATAGGTCATTAATAATGTATAAAATTTTATTTGTGAACTTTATTCCTTATATCTTTTGGTTCAATCACCTGAGAATGATTTTGGTCTTTTATATTTGAATGGATGGATGAATGGAATATTTATTAAACATTTACATGTGCAAAGCATTGTGCTAACTGATTAAGATACAAATAGAAGAGTAAGCCAATTCCTGCTTTCAAGGAGCTCATGGTATAGTGGGGATATATGGAAGATTTCAATTGCAAATTTATTGGTGAAGTTCTATGATTTTTTAGGATTCAAAGGCAAAGTAAATGTTAATGACTTCATTTCCACTAACAAAATTATGTATTTCAGATGATGAGCCACTCAACAGGACCAAGGTCTTTGGTGACAAGAGTCTACTTTTCTGACTCTACATTAGCTATGGCTAGAGCTGAAGGAGTAGTTAGTTGACACACTGAATCTTCACAGGATAAGTTTAGAAGGCATGAGCACCAAATCACCAAGGCTCTTGGGCTCAGGGTACTGGTCTATCCCCACTAGGTATGAGTACATTCTTGTTGTTGCTATTGTCTTCTTCTTCCTCTTCTTTTTCTTCTTGGTTGGAAATTGGTGATGATGATTGGCCCCTTCTCCAGAGGAGTTAATTTTTTGGATAATAATTTTGAACTCTAGATTGAAAGCAAGACTAGTGATGTGGAAAGTGAGGTTACTCTTGAGACTTCTTCACCCATTGGACTACTAGTGGTAATTGGTCAACAGTTGTTGCTAGTGGTTATAAGGAAGGTGAGAACCCTCTTCACAATAGTTTTTCTCATTATTGATGGCTCTGGGAGGTAGGATGGAGAAAGGTTAGATTGTTTGGAGGTCACTGCTATTTCCAAGCCTCTCAGACTCAAAGGCCTGAGCTGTCTCCATTCCTATTTTAGGGCAAATGGTGGGCAAGTTGTTTACTCCAAAAAATCCTGGATGTATGAACTTTATTAGAGATAGCTGATACAATTTTTTTCTACTTGACCATTCCCTCCTTAAGTTAGTTGGGTGAATTTTGACTCCACAAAATCTTTTCTCTTTTAAGGAATGAAAGGTATTTAGGTTTCTGTGAACATATTTATCTTCATTTGATGAAGAAATTCTCCTCATAGTTGTGTAAGAGAGGCATAAGAGGCAGTTAGGTGGTGCAGTGGATAGAGTACTGATCCTGGAGTCAGGAGAACCTGGTTTCAAATGTGACCTCAGATGCTTGACACCAGCTGTGTGACCCTGATTGCTAAGGCAGAGAGAGAGAGAGAGAGAGAGAGAGAGAGAGAGAGAGAGAGAGAGAGAGAGAGAGAGAGGAAATTATTCTAGGTAGTTAAAATATGTATAACATTTGAGATCATTGCAAGGCATAAATAATAGTAAAGAAATTAATTGGTTAAAGACATATTCATTCATTTGTGCTCAAAGAGGATCAAAATTTTATCATTATGTGGGGTCAAGGTATATTTGCCTGACAATGACTGATAAACTTTGAAATTTTTACACAAGTCAGAAACAGAAAAAAAAAAACACCAACAACAGGAAGAACAAAATAGCTAGGTTGCACAGTGCATAGAGCATTGGTCTTGGAATCAGGACAGCAGTATGAATCACCCTCAGACAACTGTGTGACTTTGGGCAATTCGCTTAACCCTGGTTGTCTCACATCCAGAGCCATCTTCCTGATTCATATCTGTCCACTGGACCCAGATGGCTCTGGAGGAGGCAGTGAGACTTATGATTCAGCACAGTACACTGCCCCCCCCCACTCAAATCCAATTTGTACTTGTCATGTCATCACCTCCCTGATGTCATGGTCTTCTTAAGAACAAGGAGCAAACATCATCACATCACAAGTCAGCCACAAATAGTCCATACAAACATTCAGAATAGAGTTGTCTCTAAATTTTTGCATTCCATTTTTCTTTTCAGCTACTGCAATTCAACTTTACTCACAATGTGCAGCATGCTCTTTGATACAGACACACCATATAATGCAGTCTTGTGCCAGTGTCTTCAATATCTCATATTAGATTCCAGAGTTCTTTGGAGGGACCTTGAGAATGTCCTTGCTTCTTCTGACTTCCTTATGAGCACTTGCCTTGTGTGAATTTTCCATAAAAGTCTTTGAGGCAAATGTAAGTCTGACATTCAAAGTGGCCAGCCCATCAAAGTTGAATTCTCTACAGCAGAGTTTGAGTGCTTGAGAGTTCAGTTCAATAAAGAATCTCAGGGTTTGATATATTATCCTGCCAAATGATCTTCAGAATCTTTCTAAAACAACTCAAATGGAAGCAATTCAGTTTCCTGGCATGGCACTAGTAAACTATACAGGTTTCAAAGGCATACAACAATGAAGTTAGTATAATGGCCCTTTCAGTTTGGTAGGCAATCTAATGCCCATTTTCTCCTACCTTTTCCTTTAAACTTTAAAACCTCTCAAACACTGAGCTAGCTCTCATAATGCCTTCATCAGCCTCTTCATTTAGAAGTCAGTAATAAAAAGAAAGACTCCCATAATCAACAATAACAGTACTCTTTGTAGAAGACAATTATAAACCATGTGAATGTTCATCATTTGGGGAATGGTGAAAAATATTTTATTATATGAATATAATGCTTCTGATCAGAAACCATGAAAATGATGATGAAAAAGAATTGTAAGAATATATAAAAACTGATTCAAAAGGAAACAAATGAAACCAAGATAATATACACAACTACAACAATGTATATGGAAAAGGCAACTTCAAAATAATCAACACTGGATGATATTAAATTATTATTGCTAAGCTTGATCCCAAAAAAGATGAGAAGGCATCTGTCCCTATTCTTTGGTGAGAAAGTTTATAGGTGTGAATATTGCATATAAAGTCAGATTTTTTTCAAGGTGTAGATGAATTTTGGTAAACTATTTTTCCATATGTTTTTAAGTTTTCTGTTACAAGATATGTCTCTGGGAGAGAAAAAGGAAGGAACATATTGGAAAATGTTTGTGATCTCACAACAAGGCATCAAATACATGTTAAATTATTAAAAATTCTTTCCTCATTCATTGCTGTAAAACATATTTTAGATAGTTTTGTCTCCTTTTTTTAAAAAATGATATGCCCTTTAAGATTCAGGTAACATTTATTTGGTGTAAATTTTTAGAGAAAATTTAGTTTCTGCCAAACTGTTTCTCAGTTTTCCCATCAATTCCTAAGTAACTTATGCTATTAAATTATTGAATGTAATGTTGCTTTATTTTTTCTGATTCTTTCTCTTTTTTTTTTGGTTTTTTCAAGGCAAATGGGGTTAGGTGGCTTGCCCAAGGCCACACAGCTAGGTAATTATTAAGTGTCTGAGACCGAATTTGAACCCAGGTACTCCTGACTCCAAGGCCGGTGCTTTATCCACTGTACCACCTAGCTGCCCCTGATTCTTTCTTATAGTAACAGTTCCACTGAATTACTTTCCTATTTTAGATAGATTTTTATGATTATTGCTTTAACTTATAATGTATCATTTCCCTTTCATTCCCTTTTCTTTGTTTCTCTTGAGATTTTATATATTTTGCTTCACTAAATGAATTTCCTTTTCATTTTATCTAGCTCTACAATCTTTGATAGATGGGTTAAAATAAAATTAAATCTAAATTAACCTGATATTTTAATCCTAAAGGCATGGCCAGTCAGTCCTTTATTTACTTGAGTATTTTGTAATTATAATTTTATAGAATTTGAGAGTGGCTGAATAGATTGACTCAGATAATTAATAAATTTTAATCATTAATATTCCCTTTTTAATACTTCCTTCTCAATTTAATAATTAATACATAGAAATGCTAGGTCTATGTCCAGAAGAAATTATAAAAAAGAAAAAAGTCCTACGTGTTCCAAAATATTTCTAGCAGCTCTTTTTCTGTAGTGGCAAAGAAATGGAAATTGAGGGGTACCCATCAATAAGGAAATGGCTAAATAAGTCATGGTACTATGGAATACTATGGAATACTATTGTTCCATAAGAAACCATAAATGGTCATACTCTAGAGAAGCATGAAAAGATTTATGGGATCTGATGCTGAGTAAGGGGAGTAGAACTAAAAGAACAATATAAACATTAACAATAACATTGTAGGATGAACAACCTTCATGGAAGTAGCTCCTCTCAGCAGTTCAGAGGGCAAGGACAACTGTATTAGACTGATTATGGACCCCATCCAGAGGAAGGAAAACAAAACAAAACACATACACAGAAAATCTATCCTTCAGAATCTGAACACTTTAGAAAAATTATCTCTTATGTATCTTTTTCCTTTAATCCTGATTCCTCATACCAAAAATAACTGATCTGTAAACCTTTATCAAAAATATATATGTACAATGCTAACCTGACTGTTCTCCACTGAGGGAAGGGGGCTGGGAAGGGAAGGTGGAAGGAAGTTATATAACTTAATAATATAAAATTGTATATGGATGCAAATAAATAAACAAAAATATACATTAAAAGATAAGTAAAAATGCTACTGATTTTTGAGGGTTTATTTTATATCCTAGTTTTAAAACTCGTTCAATTATGCTCCTTCTGACTTCTAGAAGTCTAAACACCCTTCCCCAAGATGATAATGTATATGCTTGGTTATTCTATCTAGAACTTTTTGCTTCTTTCCTTACATCCCTAAACTTTCCTAGAAAGAAAGAGGAATCCTTTCTTCTCATTGCTCCTTTCAAACTCCCCTTTACTATCATCATTCAGCCAATTCTACTCCTCTGATATTTATTCAATATCCCTCAATTTTTGATGTATGGGTATTCAGGGAGGACTAACACCTCTGATATGAGGGCTGAATGAGCCTTTCTCAGGATTGATCATCTATCTTTGATGGGTTTCACCCAACTTCATCTGTGGCTTCAAAAAGCTATGGCATATACAGTGACAACTCCCAGCTGTCTTGACTGGTTGAGGGTGACTGGCAGGTCTCCAACCAGTTGGTGTGGAATGGGTGGATGAAAATATGTTCCAAAGGCCATGAAATCAACTGAAGCAGACACTGTAGAGACTTACAGCCTTAAGGTGATCCACTTCATCCTGGGTCATCATCAGACATCTTGTGTTTTGTCTTTCCACTAGACTTAGATGACTCTGTAAGAGGCATTCTAACAAATTTGGACAACTCTGCCTTACTTAAATCTCATCCACTTGCAAGACTTCACCCCATGATGTCATTGTTGCTCCATGAAAATGAAGGAAGAATAGCATCATCCAATTCAGATCTAAATGGTTATTATCTATTCATGACCAGGCCATGCTCCTTTCTTTATCAATGCAGTTTTTTGATCAAAGACTTTTCCTTCTCCCTAACTCCTATTATCCTAGGAGATTTCAGCATATGAGTAATACCTCAAATATCTTAACCTCCAAGTTCCTTAAACTATTTAGCTCCCATGACCTATTCAACTTCCCTAAGTTATCTTGTCATCAGCTAGAAGCTATTCCACTTCAATATTCAAGAACTCTGAAATTCTTTTATCAGTCTCCTATCTCTCGCTATACCTTACTCCTCCTGCGCTTTAATTTCCTTAGTATCTTTCTAAGTCATCACTTCTATTATCCATTTCCTAGTCTCAATTTCAATTCTTTAGTAAACATGTTCAATTCCACATTAACCTTGTACTCTTAAATTCCTTTTCCTCTTCTTCTATTGCTTCTCTATCGACAAACCCCAGTCATGCTTCCTTCCTTCTGATTCTTTCACTCTAACATGCTGTTAAATAGAAATAGATGAAATCACAAAATGGTTCTGATTGAATCCACTTAAAATTATGTTATTTGAAACCTCCCTTAAGCAAGGGACTGCTTTTACTAACTCCTCCATTATAAAGGCTATTCCAAAATATTCTCTTCTCTCCTCAAATATTCCATAGAACCTGATTTCCTGGCTTTTAAATAAAATCTCAAAATTTTTCTAAATCTTCATTTCCCTTACTTTTATTTATTTTTATCAATATTTCATGTTTGAGGAAATATTTTGGGACATTTCTACCAGCTCCTCATTGCATATAATGCTAGCTTTATTGTGTTTCAGCATAAATGAATGCTATAATTTTTTTTTTAGGTTTTTGCAAGGCAAATGGGGTTAAGTGGCTTGCCCAAGGCCACACAGCTAGGTAATTATTAAATGTCTGAGACCGGATTTGAACCTAGGTACTCCTGACTCCAAGGCCGGTGCTTTATCCACTACGCTACCTAGCTGCCCCTGAATGCTATAATTTGATAAAGTTTTTTCTACAACTTAATAATCCTACAGATTCTTTAACATTTTTTGTTTTTTCTCAAAATAAATAAAATCTTTCTAAAGAAAAAGAGCACAAGAATGGCCTGGTTTGGTTAAAAGGGGAAGGGGAACTGATCTTCTCCCATCCAACTACACACTGATAAAGTCCTTACTAGATGTAGTGGGGGCCAAATCATGGAAACCATAGGCAAAGTCTTATAAAATATACTTTACTTCAACTCAAAAAAAAACATTCTTTTGTTTTTACTATAATTAAGCTATTTGTTTTCCTAATGTAAATTCTTTGGAAACCTGACAAATAAATTTGATCATTATGATCATCTAAATGTAGCCTATCTAATGGTCCTCAATACATGATAGTCATTCATGAATAGTTCTGATCTTTATTATGGGAAAGAACTTCTGAATCAATGAGATCATAGCTCTATTTGCTTAATTGATTATGGTATATAAAGAATATCATTAGTATTATTGCTTTATACATTTGTTTATAATTTCATTGTGCCTTACTTAACAGATAATCTGTCTTTGCGAAGACACCATGTGTTGCCAAAGAATATGTATTTTTTAAAGTGTTTCCATTTCCAAAAATAATGTCACAAGACACTGCATATCCCAACTCCATTCATGTGTACTGCTGCATATCCCAACTCCATTCATGTGTACTGTCTACATGCCAATGCCAGGAATTCTGTTCCTCCTCATCTCTGTTCCTTCAGGTTCCAGTTAAACTTAAACTTTTTATAAGAAGGTTTTCCTGATCTTCTTGTTCATGCCTACATTCCCCTCTGAGATTAGCCCAAATTTATCTTCTCTATGTCTTATTTGAACATGGTTATTTGTATGTTGTCTCTTCCATTAGACTGTGAATTCCTTGAGAGATGGACATTTTTTCTTTTATATTTCTAGTTCAGTGCAAGACAGAGTATAATCACATTAATAATTGCCTGTTGAATTGACTTCACTAAATTTGCCAACAGTTTTCCTTGTTCTATACTGTATTTCCTTTTTTTTTTCCCAAAATCTTTTTCTCAGACGTAACCAATTCAGAAAGGGAATGATTAAAGTCTCTATTACTCCTGTGTATAGAGATTTGGAATTCAGTTAATTTTTCCTTTATGAATATAAATACCATGCACAGTATTTATTCTGGTCTATTTTTTATGATTCCTTTATAATATGATTCCTTTGTAATATAATTTTGTTTGTTAATTGATATCACACCTTTTTGCTTTTTTCTGATAGCATGACTTTTTAAATATCCTGATTAAAAATAAATTTTCATTTCAGACTGATTTTATTTCTATATATTTTTCTAAATGTTTTCAATACAATAGACAGATAAGGTTTGGTTTTTCATTAATTATGTCTCTCCCTTTCATTTAATTGGTGTGATTAATCAATTAACATTTAAAGTTATGATCATTAGATTTGTATTTCTTCCTTTCTTCCAGTAATTTTTCCATGTTGTGGTTGTTATTGCTCATGCTACTTTGATAGCAATCTATTTCCCAACATCTTTTTCTCCTTGATCCCAATATGATTTGATTACCCTTTCCTTAGTCCATGAATTTTATTTAAAGTATCTTTCTTCTTTCCTTTTTTAACTTTTTTATTTAATTTTGTTGATTTATTTATTTAATATTATCTCTTTGATTCCTTCTTTTTCCCCTGAACAGTTAAATTAATTCAGCATCTTTTCTTCCTTTTAATTTTTTTATTGATTCTCTCTTACCATATTTCTGCCAGAATTTTTCATTTCATCATTTCTCTTCATATTCAGTTTGATTTGAGTTTGAGTTTATTATTTATCAGTTGTACTCTTTATGTTCTTTATATCCTTCTTTGGGGTTAAAGCTTCTTATGTACCAAGTTTAGGCCTCCTTCTTCTTAATCAGTTTCTGTTAGTGCTTTGTTCCATCCTACCTCCCTCCCTCTGTTTTTTTCTAATATGGCTCACTCTTAGAATTATCAGGGGTGGAGCCAAGATGGCCACAAGAAGGGATTGAGTCTTAGGAGCTCTCTGATAAAATTCATCAGCTAAGGACTCTAACTAAACTTTCAAGAGACAGAACCCACAAAGGGACCCAGTGAGGCAGTTCTCCTACTCAAGGTAACCTGGAAAAGAGCAGAAAGGCTCTGCTCCCCGGGGTGGGAGAGGCGGCCGGCCAGAAGGGTAGCCCACCAGAGTCAAAGAACCTCAGCCTCCTGGAGGCAGCCCCAGGGTGCTGAGGGTCTCAGCTCACAGCAGTGGGGGAGTCTCCTGAGCTGCACCCCGAGGAGCACCAGGCACAAAGTGGGGGAACAGCAGGGGACCTCTGCCAGAGAGAGCACATGGAGCCCAACCCTCAGGGCACACAGAAAGCAGCATCTTCTTTCCCCAGCCCTGATCCAGGAAACAGAAGCAGGCAGAGCCTGTAAGCAGGAGCCCCCAGGGCATGAGCCCATTAAGCTGAGGGAGGGGAGTGAAGAGAGACTCCCTAGCTCTGTCCTCTGCCCCTGAAACAGGACTCTAGGGCTCTGACCACATTCAGATCCTGACCACAGTCTAGGCCCCCCCATAGAACAGCAGGCCCCCCCACATCAGCCCCTTGGCAGAGGGGGGCACTTATGGTCATTCACAGACAAGGAGGGAGGACAGAACCTCACACACTGAGACCCTTGTGGGAGTGTCCCAAAAGCTCAAGAAACACCCCAAACCAGGCCCAGGCTGGGAAAATGAGCAAGCAGAGAAACAAAAAGAAAACTATTGAGAAATATTTTGCAAATGAGCCCAAGAAGGACCAAAATACTCAGTCTGAAGATGAGGAAGCACAAGCTCCTGCATCTAAAGACTCCAAGAAAAACAGAAATTGGGCTCAGGCTATGATAGAGCTCAAAAAAGACTTTGAAAATCAAATGAGGGAGTTGGAAGAAAAACTAGGAAAAGAAAGGAGAGAGATGCAGGAAAAACATGAAAATGAAGTCAGCAGCTTAGTCAAGGAAATCCAAAAAAAAAATGCTGAAGAAAATAGCATGCTAAAAACCAACTTAGGTCAAATGGATAGAACAGTTCAAAAAGTTATTGAGGAGAAGAATGCTTTAAAAAGCAAAATTGGCCAGATGGAAAAAGAGATAAGAAAACTCTGAGGAGAAAAAATCCTTCAGACAAAGAATAGAATTCAGGGAGATTGATGAATTTAACAGAAATCAGGAATCAATACTTCAAAACAAAAAAAAAATGAAAAATTAGAAGAAAATGTGAAATTATCTCATTGAAAAAACAACTGATATGGAAAACAGACTAAGGAAAGAATATTTGAAAATTATTGGAATAACTGAAAGTCATGATCAGGAAAAGAGCCTTGACATCATTTTCAAAGAATTACTACAGGAAAATTGCCCTGATATTCTAGAAGCAGAGGGCAAAATAGAAATGGAAAGAATCCACCAATCCCCCCCAAGAAAGATATCCCAAAAAACCAACCCCTAGGAATATTATAGCCAAGTTCCAGAACTCCCAAGTCAAAGAGAAAATATTACAAGCAGCCAGAAGGACACAATTCAAATATCGTGGAGCTGCAGTCAGGATCACACAGGACTTAGCAGCAGCTACATTGGAAGCTCATGGGGCTTGGAATACAATATACCAGAAGGCAAGAGAGCTTAGAATGCAGCCAAGAATGAACTACCCAGCAAGGCTGAATGTCCTCTTCCAAGGGAAAAAGATGGACTTTCAATGAACCAGGGGAATTTCAAAGGTTCCTTTTAGAATGGCCAGAGCTGAACAGAAGGTTTAATCTTCAGATACAGGACTCAGGTGAAGCATGGAGATTAGAGGAGAGGGGGGAAATATGAGGGACTTAATGAGGATGAACTGCATGTATTCCTGCATAGAAAAATGACACTGATAATACTCATATGAACCTTCTCAGTTAATAGAGCAGGTAGAGAGAGCTTTTATAGTTGAAGCAGAGGAGAAAGCTGAATTCGAAGATAAAATATGGTGTAAAAATGGAGTCAATAGAAAAAAAGGGAAATGGAATGGGAGAAAGAAAAGGGAGAGGGGGAATAGTCCAAGATATTTCACATAATATTTTTTTTATTACAATGAGCTATTGCAATGATATGGAAGGGGGAGGCAAGGGGGAATGAGGGAACCTTTGCTCTCATCAGAGATGGCTAGGAGAGGAAATAGCAAATATACTCAATGGGGTATAGACAACTGGAGTAAGAAGGAGGGGGGAGCAGGGGGAAGGGGTGGGGATGTGAATAAAGGAGGAGAGGATGGACCATGGGGGGACAGTGGTCAGATATAACACATTTTCTTTTTTACTTCTTGCAAGGGGCTGGGATTGTATGGCCTGCCCAGGACCATAGGGCCAGGTGGATTCTGGGCCTAAGGGGTGGTATGGGGGCTCAGGGCTTCTTGGCTCCAGGACCAGGGATCTGTCTCCTGTGCCACTCAGAGACCCTACAGCAGAGTCAGAGTGAAAAGACAGAGAAAATATAGTACATGGTAGTGGAGAAATAAGAAAGGAGGGAGTTGTGATCAGCAATGGCAACATTGGAAAAATATGGAAGTAACTTTTGTGATGGACTTATCATAAAGAATGAGATCCACCCATGACAGAGTTGTTGGTGTTAGAACAAAGACTCAAGCACATTTTTTGTTATGATTATTTGGGGGAGGGTGCAGGGCAAGTAGGGCTGGATGGCCTGCCTGGGGCCACATAGCGGGGTGATCTTTGGGTGTCTGGGTCCGGATTTGGACCCAGATGCTCCTGGCTCAAGGGCCAATGCTCTGTCTGCCACCCAGCCACCCCTACTATTATTATTATTTTATTTTATTTTATTTCTTTTTTTTTTTTTGGTTTTTGCAGGGCAGTGGGGATCAGGTGGCTTGCATGTCACACGGCTGGGTGAGTGCTGGGTTTACGAGGCTGGATGTGGACTCGGGTGCTCGTGGCTCCAGGGCTGTTGCTTCGTCCATTGCGCCACCTGGCCATACCTACAATTATTACTATTATTAATTTTTTATTTTAATTTTCTTCCTCTCCCCTTTACTTTTTTCACCCAAACAAGTCTATCTATATTCATGGGGGAGGAGGAGGGGTATTTTGTTTACTTGTAAACAAGAATATTTTATTAATGTAAAAAAAAAATTGTACAAAATGAGAATAAAAAAATAAATTTAAAAGAAAACCATAAAAAAAGAATTATCAAATAATTAGGGGGAAATGTCAGATTAAAAACCAGACTATAAAGTATAAATCACTGCGAATCCCCAAGATGTGACTCAGCCATATCCTCTTATCCTCATCATGATGTCTCTTTTCCATAGTCCCATGCTCATCCTTCTACCATTTTGAGTGATGACCATAGAGGCATAGAATTAGTTTGTAAAACATGATTTTCCAATATAGAGGTCATACACACACACACACACACACACACACACACACACACACACACACTAACCATATTACTTAAAGTGAATCCCCTAAGCTTACTACAACTCAATTTGAGAACATCTGTAATACAGAAATAATATTTTTTTCTGATTATCTCAAAAGACTACTGTGGAACTCAGAAAGAATGTTTATGACAATGCTGTGGGTATATTGCATTCTGCAATTTATTCCATAAAATTAACATTTTCATTTTAATAAAACTTTATTGTTCCCTAATTACATGAAAAAATTGCCTAATATATTTTTTTGTTTAGAGTTCCAAATTTTATTCCTTCCTCCATCCTATTTCTCTCTCCTGACAGAATATTTTGATAAAGATTTTATATGTGTGTGTGTGTGTGTGTGAAACTTTGTAAAACATTTCAATATTAATAATTTTGTGAAAGGAAGACAGAGAGAAAGAAAGGTATGAGGGGGGAAAGGAAGGAGGGGGAAGGGAGGAAAGGAGGGGGGGGAAAGGAAAGAGAGAGACAGAGAGAGAGAGAGAAAGAGAGAATATGCTGCAGTCTGTTTTTAGACATCAGTTCTTTCTCTGGAGGCAGATAACATTTTTCATCATGAGTTCTTGGAAATTGTTTTAGATCATTGTCTTTCTGAGAATAGTTAAGTCATTAACAATTCTTCATCATACATTACTGCTATTTCTTTTTGTAATGTTCTCTTAGTTCTACTAACTTAACTTTGTATCAGTCCATATAAGTTCAGGTTTTTCAAAAGTTGTCCAGCTTGCCATTTCCTAGAGACAGCAATATTCCACTAAAGTCATATACTCAATTTTATTCACTCATTCCCCAATTGATGAGCAAATCTTCAATTTCTGTTTATTGGTCACCACAAAAAAAAAGAACTGTTTTAAATATTTTTGTGCAAATAGGTGCTTTTGCCTTTTTAAAAATTTCTTTGGGACCAATAGTGATAATGCTGGATCAAAGACGATTTACAGTTTTACAGTCATTTGGCATAGTTCAATATTGTTCTTAAGAATGGTTGGCTTGGGGCAGCTAGGTGGTTCAGTGGATAGAGCACCAGCCCTGGAGTCAGGAGTACCTGAGTTCAAATCCGGCCTCAGACACTTAATAATTACCTAGTTGTGTGGCCTTGGGCAAGCCACTTAACCCCATTGCCTTGCAAAACCTAAAAAAAAAGAAAAGAATGATTGGCTTAAAAAAAAAAAAGAATGGTTGGTTATTGGTTTTTTTCATAGCACCAGCTCTTAGTTTTATTTATTAGTTCAATAGTTTACTTGCTTTCCATTTTTTTAACTTCTCTAATTTTTAGAATTTCTAATTTGATATTTAATTGAGGGCGTTTTAATTTATTCTTTCTCTAATTTTTTAGTTGCATATTAAGTTCATTGATTTCTTCTTTCTCTAATTTATTCATGTAAGCATTTAAAGATATAATATATTCCCTGACAGCCACCTTGAGGGTATCCCATATGTTTTGGTATGTTGTTTCATTATTGTCATTATCTGGGATGAAATAATTAATTCTTTCTATAATTTGTCGCTTGATCCACTCACTCTTTAAAATAAGGTTATTTAGGTTCCAATTAGTTCTGGGTCTATATATCTCCCTGGCCCAATATTATGTACAATTTTTATTGCTTTGTGATCTGAGAAAGATGTATTCACTATTTCTGTCTTTCTGCAATTGATAAACTTCAGGTCAATTTGATTTAAGAAAGAAAGAAGAAAACCAAATTGCTAGTATCATAGAGAAAGGTGAACTCACCACCAATGAGTAAGAAATTAAAGTAATAATTCAGAATTATTTGGCCCAACTCTATGCCAATAAATTTGACAATGTAAGTGAAATGGACAAATATTTACAAAAATATAAATTGCCTAGATTAAACAAAGAAGAAATTAAAAATCAATAACCCTATCTCAGAAAAAGAAATTGAACAAGCCGTTATTGAACTCCCTAAGAAAAAATCTCCAGAGCCAGATGGATTCACAAGTGAATTCTACCAAACATTTAAAGAACAATTGGTTCCAATTCTATATAAACTCTTTGGAAAAATAGATGAAGACTATGTGTTACTATGACACCAATATGGTGCTGATACCTAAATCAAGAAGAGTTAAAACAGAGAAAGAAAATTATAGACCTATCTCCCTGATGAATATAAATGCAAAAATCTTAAATAAATCTTAGCAAAAAGGTGACAAGTTATCATTAGGATAATACATTATGATCAAGTAAGATTTATCCCAGGAATGTAGGGTTGGTTCAATATTAGGAAAATTGTCATTATAATTAATTTTATCAAAAACAAATCTATCATAAATCATATGACTATAACAACAGATGCTGAAAAAGCTACAGCATCAATTCCTACTAAAAACACTAGAGAGTGTAGGAATAAATGGATTGTTCCTCAGAATAATAAGCAGTATCTATCTGAAACCATCAACAAGTATTATATGCAATGGAGATAGGCTAGAGGCATTCCCAATAAGATCAGGGGTGAAACAGGGATGCTCATTATCACCACTATTCAATATTATATTAGAAATGTTAGCTTCAGCTATAAAAAAAGAAAAAGAAATTGAAGGAATTAGAATTGGAAAGGAAGAGACAAAACTCTCCCTCTTTGTAGATGACATGATGGTATACCTAGAGAATGCCAAAAAGTCATCTAAAAAACTACTAGAAATAATTAGCAACTTTAGCAAAGTCACAGGATATAAAATAAACCCTAATAAATCCTCAACATTTCTATATATGACTAGCAAGATACAGCAGAAAGAGCTAGAAAGATATCCCATTCAAAATAGCCTCAGACAATATAAAATACCTGGGAGTCTACCTACCAAGGAAGACTCAAAAACTTTTTGAAAACAATTACAAAACATTTCTCATGCAAACAAAATCAGATTTAAATAACTAGGCAAACATCAACTGTTCATGGATAGGTCAAGCTAATATAATAAAAATGACAATTCTACAAAAACTAAACTACCTGTTTAGTGTCCTACCAATCAAAATTCCAAAAAATTACTTTAATGAGTTAGAAGAAATTGTAAATAAATTTACATGGAGAAATAAAAAGTCAAGAATTTCCAAGGATTCAATGAAAAAAGTGCAAAAGAAGATGGCTTAGCCTTACTAGATCTAAAATTATATTATAAAGCATCACTCATCAAAACTGTCTGATATTGGCTAAGAAATAGAGTGGTGGATGAGTGGAATAGACTAGATGCAATAGCAGGAAATGATTATGATAATATGCTGTTTGATAAACCCAAAGAGTTCAACTATTGGGATAAAAACTCCCTCTTTGATAAAAACTGTTGGGAAAACTGGAAGTTAGTATGGAAGAAACTTAGATTAGACCAACACTTCACAACCCATACCAAGATAAGATCAAAATGGATACAGGATTTAGACATGAAAAGCAATATTATAAGCAAACTAGAAGATCAAGGAATAGTTTACCTGTCAGATCTATGGAAAGGGAAACAGTTTATGACCATGGAAGAGATGGAGGACATCATTAAAAAGAAGCTAGATAATTTTGATTACATTAAATGTAAAAGCTTTTGCATAGACAAAACAACTATAACCAAGATCAAAAGAAATGTAGTAAATTGGGAAACTATTTTTACAACTAGTATTTCTGATAAAGGTCTCATTTCTAAAATATGCAGAGAACTCAGTCAAATTTTCAAAAAAAAAGCCATCCCCCAATTAACAAAAGGATATGCAAAGATAATTTACAGACGAGGAAATCAAAGCAATCCATAGTCATATGAAAAATTGCTGTATATCATTACTTATTAGAGAAATGCAAATTAAAGCATCTCTGAGGTACCACCTCACACCTCTCAGACTGGCCAATATGATCAGAAAGGACAATGATCAATGTTGGAAGGGATGTGGGAAATCTGGGACACTAAAAAATTGTTGGTGGAGCTTTGAATTCAACCAACCTTTCTGGAGAGAAATACTTACTGTAAAATTCTTTCCAAGTTCCCCGCTTTCCTTCTAATTTTGGTTACATTTGTTTTGTTTATGTAAAACCTTTTTTAATTTTATATAATCAAAATTATCTGATTAATATTTTGTAAGACTTTGAATATCTGGTTTGTTTCTAAATTCTTTCCTTATCTGTATATCTGATAGGTAAACTATTCTGTACTCTCCTAATTTGATTATAGTACCACCCTTTACATGTAAATCAAGTACCCATTTTAATCATCTGATATATAGTGTGAGATGTTGGTATAATTCTGCCATACTGTTTTCCAGTTTTCCCAGAAGTTTTTGTCAAATCATGACTTTTTGTCCCAAAACCTTATATTTTTGGATTTATAAAACAGTAAATTGCTATGATCACTTGCTATTGTAACTTAATTTTTTCCACTGATCCATCACTCTATTTCTTAACCAGTATCAAACTATTTTAATAATACCAATAATACAGTTTTAGGTATGGTATAACTAGGCAACCTCCCTTAAATTCTTTTATTGATTCCCTTATTATCCTTCACCTTTTGTTATGATTTTTTTTAGCTCTGTAAAATATACTTTTTGTAGTTTGATTGGTATGGCACTGAATAAGTAGGTTAATTTAGTAATGGTCATTTTTATTATATTTGCTGGATCTAATCATGATTTTATTTGCATGAAAAGTGTTTTGTAACTATGTTCATTTAGTTCTTGGGTTTCTCTTGGCAGATAGCCTCTCAAGTATTTTAAACTGCCCCCAGTTATTTTAAATGGAATTTCTCTTTCTTTTTTGTGCTGGTGAACTGTTGGTATTAGAAATGCTGATGATTTCTATGAGTTGATTTTGTATGCTACAACTTTGCTAAAGTTATTAATTATTTCAACCTGTTTTTTTTACTTAATTCTCTAGGATTCTTTAAGCATATCATCATATTGTCTACAAAGAGTGACAGTTTTTAAAATAGACATTTCTTAAGCACCTACTCTGTCAGGCACCATAGAATGAAAATACAAATATATATTATTTTCCAGTTGAGAGATAAGACTTGTAAACAAACAATAACATGAAATGGGGCACAATAAGAGCATAGAATATCATTGCATAAGGATAGTGGCCAGCTGACCTAGGTTCAAGTTCTGCCTCTGAAATATGCTGGCTATGTGACATGGAGCAAATCGCTTAACCTCCCTATGGCTCCCAATAAATTCTTTAAGACAATAACTGTAGAGGAGTTGCCAATGTGCACTTGCAGGAATGGGAATGCCTGTGCCTGGCAATTTGATATCACATATCTGACTTTAAAAAATAGAGTCAGTGTCAAGGAAAGTTCTAGGACAATCCTGAGGAAGGAAAAATGAGTTCTGACTTGAGGCATCGATGAAAGGTAGATGAATTTCAAAAACTTTTTACTGAAAATGGAAAAATGAAAATTAATACTTATGGTAACTCAACTGTAACAGAATTTCAATCATTAAATATTTTGTTAGGTTCACTAGACTACTTAATAAGTCAGGAAATTAGATGAATATATTTTATCAACATAAAATAATAATAGTTGGCATTTATATAGTATTTTATGGCTTACAAAGAACATAGATTATGTTCACAAAATTCACAAAATCCCTGTAAAAAAAAGCTGCTAAGTGTTTTTCTCTCCATTTTATGATGAAGAAACAGGATCTCAGAAGTTAACTAATTTGTCCATGGTCACACAAGACATAAGTAAATGAGCCAGCATTTGAATCTGTCTCCTAACTTTAAATCCAGTGTTCTTTCTGAAAACACACAAGAAATTCTTCAATTAACAAGCATTCAATCAAAGGGTTTCTGACCAGAAGATTGTGGCTTTAGATACCATCTATAACTACTCCATCATTTTTACGATGAATTTACATTTTTTTAATTTTTTATTTATTAAATATTATATTTTCCTAATTGCATGTAATTACATTCAGTTGGTTGGGTTTTTTAAATTTTGAGTTCTAAATCCTTTCCATTTTCTCTCATCTCATTGAGAAGGCAAGCAATTCAATATAGGTTACAAATGTTCAGTCATGCAAAACATATCACCATCTTAGTTATGAAAGGAAATGCAAACAAAAATAAGAAAAACAAAGTTTGACTTTTTTTAAAAAAATATGCTTTCAATCTGCATTCATAATTTATCAGTTCTATGTAGATGGCTAGAACTTTTCATTATAACTCATTTGGAATTGTCTTGGATCATTGTATTTCTGAGATTAACTAAATCATTCTCAGTGAAGGGCACTTTCCTTCATTTTATGGAAACTGAGACCTGAGGAAATTGAATAAATTATCCAAAATCACTGGTAGTAACCATAAGTAGGGAGATTTGATCTGTTATTTGACTTAAGACCCAGTAAGAACTATTTCCATTATGTTAAGCTAATTTCTGTTTAATCACCAATTGTCCTGAGAGCATACATAATTCTTTCTTTTGATAATCAAAAATTTTATTTGATACTCAGAAATTTATTAATTAATTAACTGATTGCTTATTTCCTAGAGAAAGCATTTGTATGATGCTCTACTTACAATCCCAAGGCTTATTGTGTATCTATGGCTTTTGAGGGGCTGTTTATGGTACAGAAATAAAGGAAAATCCTAGAACAGACGGTCTTTATGTTTTGTTCCTCATAAAAAAGGAAAGAACAGAGCTTTCTCTAATACATAGAATCAGTTGCATATGTTCTCTTGCTACATTGGGGGAAAGCTCACACATGGAAAATGCCTTCTTTTGCGTCTTTTCATTTCTCTTAAAGTCGTTAAGTGAGGATGTGATATTCAGAGATTCGGTAAAACTGTTACTTTTGTACAATCTTTCAAATGAAGATCTGTTTTAGACTGCAGAAGCAACAAAATGTGGAAGAATTTGAAAAAGGGAAAGGATGTGCGAGTCATTTTATCAGATGGTCAAAAGGACAGGGCATTTAAGCTTCTTCCTTTCTATAGTTCTTCCTGTGATAAAATTAAAATGTGAAACTTTCCATATCTGGCTCATCAATCAAAAATTTTCACCATCTGAATTTGCAAGAAAAATATCACATTTGTTCCAGGAACAACTTGACTATTTCCTTTCTTTCATTTATAATTTCAAGAACTCTAATTACACTAATGAGGTTTCTTTTAACACCTTGAATAATCCTGGGAATTAAAAGTATATTTGACTTGTATTCTGCCATGTAGTACCTCTGATATCTTGTACAAATTTATTAGTGTTTTCTTGGTCTCAGTTTTTACATCTGTAAATTGGGCAAAATAGTTTGTACAATGTGTGTTTTAAAGAAGCAGGGCACCAAATTTGGAGCTAAATTCAGATCCATAAAATATAATTTGAATCCTATGAAGTCTGTGTAACTTTGGGCAAAGTCTCTTAGTTTCTTTCTAACTCATTTCTGTAGAAGTAAAGAGTTTTACTAGATAGCCTCTAAGGTGAAGTCAATGATGCTGAGAGTGTTTAGGATCATGGTAGATTAAGTGCTGGAGTTGGAGTCAGTAAGAACTAAGTTAAAATCTTACCTCAGACAGGTACTAACTGTGTGACCCTAGATGAGTCATTTACCTTTTGCCTCAGCTTCCTCATTTGTAAAATGGGGACAATAGTAACACTTCCCAAGGTTCTTAATGAGAATCAAATGAGATAATACTTGATTGAGTTTAGCATAGTGCAAACTTTTATTATTATTATTATTGCAACCACTACAATTGTCGATACTGTTACTGCTGTTATTGCTGCTACAATTGCTGCTGCTAGTGCTGCTGCTACTGTTTTTCTTACTCCTGCTGCTGCTACTGTTGCTTCTGCCACTGATTAGTTGCTGTACTTTATTCTCAAAGAGGATGAAAATGACAACACTATGTTTCTGTATTTTCAAATGTAATTGATTAGACCAATATGAGCTTACAATTCTTTGTCCCAATTAGGAAAAAATAGTTCATGTGAATACCTGAATAAATTTAATTTTGTCAAAATCATCTATATTGTAACTTATAATGCACTTTATTTCTTGTTTGGTCATAAATTGCTTCCCTTTCCATAGATCCAACAGATGGCATATTTCTTTTTTTTTCTTAGATGGCATATTTCTTGATCTGTTCATTGATCTATGATCTCACCCTTTATGTCTAAATCCTATGCCCATTTTTACCTTATTTTGGTATAGGGTATGAGATTTGGGTCTATTCCTAGTTTTTGCCATATTTTTTTCTAGTTCTCCCAATTTTTGCCAAACAGTGAGTTATTATCCCAGAAACTAATGTCTTTGGGTTTTTCAAACAGTAGATTACTATAGTTATTGACTACTGTGGCTTTTGTACCTATCTTAATCAAGTGGTCCTTTATTCTGGTTCTTAACCAGTGGCAGGCAGTATTTATGACTGCCACTTTATAGTATAGTTCTAGATTTGATAGAACAAGGCTATTTTCCTTTACAGTTTTTTCATCGGTTCCCTTGATTTTTTTTTGTTGCTTCAGATGAATTTTGTTACTATTTTTATAGCTCTGTATAGTAATTATTTCATAGTTTGATTGGTAAGGCACTGCATAAGTAATTTAATTTGGGTAGAATTGTCATTTCCATTATATTATCTCAAACTAACCATGAGCAATTAACATTTTTTCAAATGTTTAGATCTGACTTCGTATGAAAAGTGCTTTGTAATTGTGTTCATACAGTTTCTGGGTTTGTCTTGGAAGGTAGATTCTCAAGTATTTTATGTTGTCTTCAGTTACTTGACATAGAATTTCTCTTTCTATCCTTTGTACTTGGACTTTGTAGTTCATATATAGAAATGTTGATGATTTATGTTAGTGAGCTTATTTTATATCCTGCTTTGTTGCTGAAGGTGCTAATTGTGTCAAGTAGTTTTTTAAGATGATTTTCTTGATATCTCTAAGAATATCACTATATCATCTACAAAGAGTGAAAGTTTTGCTTCCTCATTGCCTATTCTGATTTCTTCAATTTCTTTTTCTTCTCTTATTGTCAAAGCTAACATTTCTAATACTACATTGAATAGTTATAGTGATAATGGACATGTTTGTTTTGCCCCTGATTTTATTGGAAATATTCCTAGTTTAATCCCCATTACATATAACATTTGCTGATGGTTTTAGATAAATACTGCTTATTTATTCCTATATTCTCTAATGTTTTAATAGATAATGGATGTTGTGTTTTGTCAAAGACTTTTTCAGCATCTATTGAGATAATCATATGATTTATGTTGGCTTAGTACTGATATGTTTAATTATGTTGAGTATTTTCCTAACATGAACATCCTGCCTACCAGGTATAAATCCTACCTTATCATGGTGTATTATCCAAGTAATAACTTGGTGTAATATCTTTGTTAAAATTTTACTTAAGATTTTTGCATCAATGTATATTAGGGAGATTGGTCTATAATTTTCTTTCTCCGTTTTGACTCTTTCTGGTTTAAGTATCAGCATCATATTGGTGTAATAAAAGGAATTTTGCAGAACTCCTTTTATTTTTTAAATATTCTATGAATTGAAATTAATTGTCCCTTAAATGTTTAGTAGAATTCACTTGTAAATTCATCTGAACCCAGAGACTTTTTCTTAGAGAGTTTATTGATTTTTCTTCAATTTCTTTTTCTAAAATAAGGTTATTTGAGTATTTCATTACCTCTTTTGTTAATCTGGGCAGTTGGTATTTTTGTAAATATTCATCAATTTCACTCAGATTATCAATTTATTGTCATACAATTGGAGAAAATAGCTAAGAAATATCTCTTTAATTGCCTGCTCATTAGTGGTAAGTTCACCCTTTTCATTTATGATACTGGAAATTTGGTATTCTTTCTTTTTTTTAACACATTAAACAAATTTTTATCTATTTTATGGTCTTTCATAAAACCCACTCAGTTTTTCTATTGATCAGTGGTTTTCTTGCTTTCCATTTTAGTAATTTCTTTGATTTTCAGAATTTCTAATTTGGTATTTAATTGGAGACTTCTAATTTGTTCTTTTTCTAGCTTTTTTAGATGCATACCCAATTCATTGATTTCCTCTTCCTCTATTTTTTTTCATATAAGCATTTAGAGATATAAAGTTTCCCCTAAAAACTGCTTTGTCTTGATCCTATAAATTTCAGTATAATTTCTCATTGCTATCATTCTCTTGGATGAAATAGTTGATTATTTCTATGATTTTGCTGTATGATTCACTCATTCTTTAAAAGTAAGGTATTTAGGGTGGCTAGGTGGCTCAGTGGATAGAGCACAGGCCCTGGAGTCAGGAGTTCCTGAGTTCAAATCTGGCCTCAGACACTTAATAATTCCCTAGCTGTGTGGCCTTGGGCAAGCCACTTAACCCCATTGCCTTGCAAAAAAACCCCTAAAAAACCCTAAAAGTAAGGTATTTAGTTTCCAATTAATTTTTGGTTTATCTTTCCATGACCCTTTATTACATGTGACTTTTATTCTATCATGATCTGAAAAGAATGCATTTATTATTTATGCCTTTTTGCATTGGATTCTTTGCATTGGATTGGATAGGTTTTTATGCCCTAGTACATGGTCAATTTTAGTATAAGTGCCATGTACTGCAGAGAAAAAGGTTTATTCTCTTCTATCCCCATTCAGTTTTTTTTCCAGCAGTCATTAAATTCCTTCATGTTTATTTGTTCTTAGATTTATCTAACTCTGAGAGTGGGAGATTGAGGTCCCCCATTATTAAAGTTTTGCTGCCTGTATTTCCTTGTAATTTTTTCAACTTCTACTCTAAAAATTTGGATGTTAAACAATTTGTGCATATATATATTTAATAATGCTAACTTCATTGTCTATGGTGCTTTATAAGAAAATGACTATGGGTCGATTTTGTTTAACCAACCAATCAACCAATCAACCTTTGGGAATAGTATTTCTCTTATCTCTTTTAATGAGATTTATTTTTGCTTTTGCTTTTTCTGAAATCAGGATTGCTACCCTGATTTATTTTACTTCTGCCAAAGCATAATATATTTTGCTCCAGCCTTTTACCTTTACCATGTGTGTATCTCTTTGTTTCGATTTTTTTTCTTGAAAACAATAAGTTGTAGGATTCTGGTTTTAAATCCATTCTGATATCTGCTTCCATTTTAGGGGAAAGTTCATCCCATTCACATTTAAAGTTAAGATTACAATTTCTGTATTTTCCTCCATGCTTTCTTTCCCCATTTATACTTTTCTCTTTCCTTTAATTTCCTTTAATGATGAGGAATACTTCATCATTAATATTTTGTTCCCTTTCCCCCTTTAACTTTTCAATTTGAACTTTAATTTTACTTTCATTTTTACTTTCACACTTTCTCCTTCCCTTTTATCAACCCCTTCTTTCCTTTTCTTTCCTTTTACCTCCTCCCCATTTCTATGTGGGGTAGTACAGATTTTTAAATCCAATTGGAAATGTATGTTGTTCCCACTTTGGGGCAAATCTATTGAATACTACTTACTCAGTGTTTACACCCTCCCTTCTTTCCCTCAACTATAATAGATCCTTCACTTGGTATTATTTATCCACTAATGCCTAGCCTTCTCCTAGTATAGTCCTTCTTTTTTTGTTTTTATTGTTTTGTACTTACAAGCTCTTTGTCAAAATATTCTTTTATCTGTCCTGATAGAAGCCCTAGTCTCAAAGGTTAATTGATAAATTGCCTGATTGATTGATAAACAGAATCTCTTCATAGTCACTAAATACCCTCCCCTCTTCTGTCTCATCAGAAATTCACTTTCAAGAATCATAAATTACATCAAATTACAATCGCTTTATACATTTTCTCCCTTTTCAAGTACCCTCCACAGACACACAATTCTCATGAATCAAAGCATCATACACAGACACATCCTTTCATGAAACATTAAAACCCCTACAAGACCATTCCCTCCAATTCTAGCCAAAATGTCAAGCAAAGCAAAATCTCTTCATGATGTTTTCATGTTCAGCCTCTCTAAGTACTCTCTCTCCCCCTCCTTCCCTATAGTTCTCCAAAGAGAACCCTACAAACCTCTCCAACAAAAGAATCAGGTGCACTCTCTTTCTCTGTACCTTTAGCCCCCCAATTATGATGCTAAAAATATGGATTAATTGTAGAGTTAAAATATTGATTAAAGCAAGATTACTTCCCAATCTATTTATGTCTAAATCTTCCAAGTAAGCTCCCATCCTCTGTCCCTTATACTACAACACTCCTTATCTAAGATATTTAGTAAAGTAAGACCACTTCTGATGCGATTATGCATAGAGTTTCTAAGTAATCTAAGTACTGGGATACCCTGAAGACCTCTTTTAAGAATTTTAGAATTCATTTCAAGGCATGAGAGAGACACCCCAGCCCTCATCATAAAAAATTCTAATCCCTATAAGCAAAACAGAATTAAAGTAATTCAAAGGAAATATGACATATATATTTCAAGTAAACACCCCAGATGTGCACATGGATTATTTGTGTCAACTTGTGGTAGAGCATTCTGGGCTCATTTTGGTCTGATCAGCCAAAGTTGGACCTACTGTAATTTGGCTCAAACATAGCTATCTCATTTTGGTCTTCTTTGATAATGATGGACAAGCACCAATAACACCCATATCCTCTTAAGTACAGTCACTTCAACTATATTAACCCTTTAACCATCAAAAGAGAAATATAATTCTCAAGAGTTACAAGTGTTATCTTCTCTTGTAGGGATGTATATAATTTAATGTTCCTGATTAGCATTTGTTTTTTTCTCTTTTCTGTTTACCTTCTTATACATCTCTTGAGTCTTGTATTTGCAGATCAAATTTTCTGTTCAGTTCTGATGCTTTGATCAGAAAATTATGGAAGTCCTCTATTCCATTAAAAATCCATGTTTCAGGGCAGCTAGGTGGTGCAGTGGATAAAGCACCGGCCCTGGAGTCAGGAGTACCTGAGTTCAAATCCAGTCACAGACACTTAATAATTACCTAGCTGTGTGGCCTTGGGCAAACCACTTAACCCCATTTGCCTTGCAAAAACCTAAAAGAAAAATCCATGTTTCCCCCTGACAGAATATGTTGAATTTTGTGAACTCTTAGTTGCAATCTAAGGTCCCTTGCCCTCTGAAATATCATCCAGGTCCTCCAGGCCCTAATTTCTAGGGTTTTATATTCTTCAGTTACTTTTGTGTTTCCTTTTCTAGTTGGTTAATTTTACTTTTCAGTGAGATATTTTCCTTTTCCAAGTGGTTAATTTTACTGTTACCTGAGTTGCATTCCCTTTCCATGTGGTGAATTTGACTTTTGGATGAATTGCATTCATTTTCCTGATGATAAATTTGACTTTTAACTGAGTTGAAGCTAATAAATCCTCTATAATTCTGATTGTGCTTCCTTTTTATTTAACTTATTTCTTGTTGGCTGCTTGCAGCATTTTCTCCTTTATTTAAAAGTTCTGGAATTTGGCTATGATAGTCCTTGAAGTATTTGTCCTGGGGTTTCTTTCTGCATATTCTTTCATTTTTAAAAAAAGAAATTTAAAAATTTTAAATTTAAAAAAAAATTTCATCCATATGCACATGTTTATTTTTAAGTTACAAAATATCCTTCTAATACAGGGAAATGATTTAGAGAATTATGAACTAGCAGAAACAAAATTTGTGGTCTTAAAGGCTGTTAAATTTTGTTGAATTGGGTGGAGGTTCCCTACCCTTGAGATTTGCATCAATTAACTACCATTATTTCATTGTTTAATGTAAAATTTGTGTCCTGATCATCTTCTCAATCCTCTCCTCTACCCAATTCCAGGTCCAGGAAGGGGGAAGGAAATTCACCTTTTGCCCTATGGCTAAGGGAAATAAATATCTGGGTTGGACCTCTGTTCAAAGCCAGTTGTCTCTGACTCTCTCAGGTCAAATCAGCTCTGCTTGACTATTCTTTTCTCTCTCTCTCTCTCTCTCTCTCTCTCTCTCTCTCTCTCTCTCTCTCTCTCTCTCTCATTTTCTTTTGCATTGTAACTTCTTTTAATAAATTTTTATTTTCTTTCCACACTTCCTTTCCCAGGTGCGATTCTTTGTGTGGCAGTAATTGAATCCAAGTAGCTAGCAGCTACACTTCCACCCTCCCTTCCCATCCCCATCCCCTCAGGAGAAACAGTCAGGTTAGCATTGTACATACATATTTTGGAATCATGCTTACATAAGTCATTTTCGGTATGAGGAATTAGGATTAAGGGAAAGAGATACATAAGAGATAATTTCATAAAGTGTTCATCAAAGTCTGAAGGGTTGGTTTTTCTTTTTTTTGTTTAGTTTTGTTTTTCTTCCTCTGGATGGGGGTAACATTGCCCATAGCCTGTCTAATAGAGTTGTCCCAACTCTCTGAACTGATGAGAGGAACTGCTTCCATTAAGGTTGATCATCTCACAATGTTGTTGGTAATATGTCTCTTGGTTCTACTCCCTTCATGCAGCATCAGATCCTGTAAGTCATTCCATGTTTTTCTAAAGTCTGACTATTTATGGTTTCTTATAGAACAATAATATTCCCTACTTATTCATATATCATAACTTGTTAAGCCATTCACCAATTTATGGACATCCCCTCAATTTCCAGTTCTTTGCCATTACAAAAAGAGCTGCTAAAAATATCTTGGAACATGTAGGAATTTTTCCATTTTTCAAAAATTTCTTCTGGATATAGCTCTAGAATGGGAATTGCTGGGTCAAAGTATATGAGTAGTTTTATTACTCTTTGGGCACAGCTCCATATTGCTCTCCAGAATGGTTCACAACTCCAAAAGCAATGCATTAATGTCCCAATCCTCCCACAACCTCTCCAACAATGATCATTTTCCTTTTTTTTCTCATCATAGCCAATCTGATAGTTGTGAGGTAATACTTTAACTGCTGGCTACTTAGGTTTGGATTCTGCCACAGGAATAAATGTGACTCAGACCTGGGAATTCAGGCGTGGAAAGAAAATAAAAATATACTGAAAAAATTTAAAACGAAGTTGCAAATAAAAGTTCAAAAATAGTATAAACAAATATATTGAAAAGGCCTTTTTAAATGCATGTGACCAGGCTTTAACATTACAGTATTCAAATAGCTTACATGTTCACAAAAGAACCAAACATTGTAAATATCATTTTTTTGAAGTTACAAAAGAATATCACATAACTGATAAATACATCCTACTCATCAATATCTTACCTTACAGAGGAACCACACAATTGCTAGTTGTTCATCAGTCAGAGAGCTTCCTGCAGTTATCAGGAGAAATTCCATGTTCCTGACTTCTTTAAAATTAAGCATTCATTATCAATTTATTTTGAACATAATATTCTTATTTAAACATCTCATTCCCTTAGAACAAGAGCAAAATGCTATAAATTCTAGACAACATTAATACATTTTCTCATTTTTCAAATAACAAATAAGTAGATTTTACCTTTAGTCATTTTATATATATATATATAGTCACATATGTATATATATACCCTTCTATAAATATGTCATGAGACAAAGATTATTACAAACTTTTTTCTTTACCAAAAAAAGACCTTGTGAGATGGCTGACAATGTATTTTCAATATCAATTTATCATCAAAACAAAAAAGATTACAAAATTTAGTATAATATTTCTCTTTCCCCAAACAATCAATAACTATATCATGTATATGATTCAATGTTCTCAAATTCCTTGACATACAATTTATCCCAGTTATATTTTCCTACTTAATAACACATATAAATTCTCAAAACTTGTTTTGGGGGCTTTTTTAGCATTAACAATGTTACATTGTTTTTATTTATTTGTTAAGTATTTTCCAATGCTCCCCAGAGTTTGGAAAGCTTTATTTTTTTTAGAAAGACTATTTATTTTGACTTTTACAAACAGTGGTTTTGCTGATAAGGTATTTTACATTTCCTTCTATTTTTTTTTATTTTTTTTGTTTTGTTTAGCTGTCTCTTGCTGTCTCATGAAGTCATTAGTTTCCACAGACTCCATTCTTTTTTTTAAAAAAAAGAATTGTCTTCATTTACCTTTTGCAACTCCTTTTCCAATTGGTCAATTCTATTTTTGTAAGAATTTTCCATTTGACCTACTGAGGTTTTGAGAGAATTATTTTCTTTTTGCATTTCCCCAATTGAAGATCTGAGAGAATTATTCTCATTTTGTATTTGTCCAATTGTATTTTTCCAAGGATTTGTCCTCTTGATGCAAGGTGTATATTTTCTCTCCCAAATTTTCCAATTGATTTTTAAAATCCTTCCTGATTTCTTCAAGGAAGTCTTTCTGTGCTGGAGACCAGATCATATTCTCCTCAAAGTTTCTAAGTCTCTCTGTTTTTCTACCAGGAATTTTTCTATGGACCCCCCCCCTTCCCGCTGGCCTTTCTTCATTTTCCTAAGATCTTGTATTGGGCAGGGGCTGGTTCACAGAGGTTTGGTGTTCGAATCCCTGGAGCCTTTGCTCACTGGGTTTCTTAACTGCAAATGGGCTGGCCAGTAGGCTGTGTTAGTTTCTTTCTCTGGAGTGTTTGTGACCTTGATTTGAGGCCCTCTCCCTTGGTCTGGAGGGAGTAGTTGAAGTTGCTGAATACTTTTATCTTTGAACAATGGTGGATTTTACCCTAGGACAAGGTAATTGCTCTCCCTATTCACAGCTGATGGAGCTGGGGTGCAGGTGGGCTGTAACTGGGTTTGTCCTGGTAAGAGGCTTCAGCTGAAATGAAGGTATGGACTCTGAGTTCCTCCAGACCAGAGGAGTCCAGAGATTGATGTTTGCAACTCCCTAGCAAAGGAACTTTCCCTCCAGCACTGCAGGCAAGCTCCAGACAGTGCCACCACCAATGCCTCTGCTCCCCAGTTAGCCCCAACCCCTGAGGCAGATCAGGCCAGTCCTGCTCTTCAGGCTCTCAGGCTTTCACCCTGTCCTGTGCTCCCAGCAGAGTCTATCCTCTGTGTCCAGACTCACCCACGATCCTGGAAAACAAACCTTGAGGTAGATGTTCTTCTCCTAGCTTCTCTTTCTGGGTTTTGTTGATCAGATTTCTGTTACAAAGTTTGTTCCATATTATTTATGAGAGAAAATCAGGAGACTTTAACACAGTGCCTGTCTTATCTCTGCCATCTTGGCTGTTGTATATCAGTTTTTTAATGTCCTCACATTTTATGAGGTTTTTTTTTGTATAGTGAAACTTCATTGTATATAAATTTGTTACACTATGACTGATTTTCCTGGTTTTTTTTTATTTTCTTTGTAAACACTTCAGGGACTCTTATCTTAGGGTCCAACTACTATTTCTCCCATACTTGATACAGAAATCAATTTGTATTTTTCCTTTTATTTCCTTGTGTTTTTATTGGAGCGTCCTTGGAATGTCTTTTCTTATGCAGATATTTAGCCAAGCTTTGTAAAGACTGGTTTTACTCTTCATTAACTTGATATTTTTTCCATGATTGTTATTTGAAGCACAGTGAAAAGAACAAAACTGATTTGTCAATCTACTATTAGATTGTAGATCTATTGCTTCATAAAGTTAACTGAATCCTACATAATGGTACAAAATTAAAGTGTTATGCCTGAGAAGTATCCAATTGGTTGCTAATCAGCAACATGACCTTGAAAAGTCATTTAAGTCATTTAAGTCTGTAGATGTAACTTTTTTTTCTTATGTAAAATGAATAATTAGCACATCTGAAGCTAGACTAGGTGATCTCTAAGGAACATTTCAGGCCTAAAATTCTATCATGATATGATTTAGAATTTAGTAGAGAAAGAAAGTAGTTTTCAGGTTCTTCCTTTGTATATATTCTTATGGATATAAAACATTTTAAATAAAAAATTAGGAAATAAAGTTAAATAAGTTAAACTAGTTCAAAAGAAAGTAAGGGTGGCTAGGTGACTCAATGAGTAGAGCACCAGCCCTGGAGTCAGGAGTCCCTGAATTCAAATCGGACCTCAGACATTTAATAATAACCTAGCTGTGTGGCCTTGGGCAAATCACTTAACTCCATTTGCCTTGCAAAAACCTAAAAACAAAAAAAGAAAGTAATGCCATCTTAAATCTATTTCACAATTACTGGCCTGTAAAACCAGGAACTTTTTGGGGGTTGGGAGGGGGTCTTTATTTGTTTACCAAGTGCTATGCTAAACACATAGTAAATGTTAGTTGACTCATTGACACTTTTTTTGGAACAACTAATTTCTAAGAGGCTCTCTCTCTCTCTCTCTCTCTCTCTCTCTGCATATATATCATGACAATACCAAAGGACTGTATCCTTAAGAGTATTGGTTGATATAATGGAAAGAGAGTCAGCAATGGAGTCCAACCACTAACAATTACTGACTGTATGATACTGATAAAGACACTTAATTTCTCAATCCCCCCCCCCAGATAACTGTCTTTGTGACTATAAATTGCAAAAAGTGGCTGGTCTGCATCAGTTCAGGGAATTTCCTATCAGGAATTCTCTTATGTAAGTGAAATTTCATATCTTCAAAAAGGGAAGGAGGTTATGATCAAACAAGAGAAAGGGACGGCTAGGTGGTGCAATGGATAGAGCACTGGCCCTGGAGTCAGGAGTACCTGAGTTCAGATTCAGCCTGAGACACTTAACAATTACCTAGCTGTGTGGCCTTGGGCAAGCCACTTAACCCCATTTGTCTTGCAAAAAAAAAAAGCCTAAAAAAATAAAAATAAATAAAAGAAAAAGGGAACATAATGAAGTGTAAAAGGGGTAAATTTTGATTACATTAAAATAAAAAGTTTTTGCATAAATACAACCAATGCAACCAAGATTAGAAGAAATACACAAAGTTGGAAACAATTTTTACAACTAGTATTTCTGATAAAGAATTCAACTCAAAAATAAGGAGAAAAAAGGAGTTAAATTTATAGGAATGCAAGTCATTCCCCAACTGATAAATGATCAAAGGAAATGAACAGGTAGTTTTCAGATGAAAAAATAAAGTTAAATATAATGATATGAAAAAATGTTCTAAATCATTATTGATAAGAGAAATGTAAATTAAAACAACCCAGATTAAACACACACACACACACACACACACACACACACACACACACACACACACACACACACCAAACAAAAGAAAACAATGTTGGTA
Organism: Macrotis lagotis; assembly: GCF_037893015.1. Classification (NCBI taxonomy): domain Eukaryota; kingdom Metazoa; phylum Chordata; class Mammalia; order Peramelemorphia; family Peramelidae; genus Macrotis; species Macrotis lagotis. The sequence goes on along the minus strand of NC_133658.1, from coordinate 817,992,992 downwards.
AGGATATGGAAATATGAGGCACTAATGCTTGTTGGAGGAATTGTGATCCAATCATTCTGGAAAGTAATTTGGAACTGATGCAGAGAAAAGATATAGAAAATTATGAATGTAGAAATTGGGCGGAGATGTGAATTGACTACCTCCTACTCTTGAGATGTAAATTGACTACCATGGAAAAGATATAGGGAATTATGATTAATGTAAAATTTATTGTAAATTAATGTAAAATTTGTATCTTGATCTTCTTAGGCTTCACCCTTTACCTAATCCAGGGTCCAGTAAAGGGGAAATTAATCCACCTTTTGCCCTCAGGAAAAAGATAAACCTAAAAAATCTGGGTGGAACCTCTGCTCAGGGTCAATTTTCTCTGAGCAAGTCTTCTCTGACACCCTGGCTCAGTCAGCTCTGCTTTGACTGCTCTTTTGTCTCTGTCTTTCTATACCTACTATTTTCTTATGTGTTGTAACCTCTTCAATAATTTTTTGTTTTATTTCCACCCTTGCTCTCCTGAGTCTGAATAATGATTCTTCATAGGCAGATCCAAACTCAAGTAGCCAGAAGCCACATAATGGTGACCCAGTGAAGAGGAAATCTCTGCCCAGACTTGGGAAACTGGTGAGAAGCACACCCCCTTTTTTTTTTAGATCCTTGATTTTTAGAATAGTAGGAAAGTTATTGGATCTCTAGCCCTCCTTCTATGTTTCCCTTTCTCCAGAAAAAAAAAAAGTTGAGTTTTGAGTGGAGTCAGCTAAGGCATGGCATCAAACATGGCCCCTACACTCATCCCTTGTAGTGTTTTGCAGTAGCCCTTATGTGGTCCTGCCCTGTATTCTGTTCAGGATGACCAGTGAGTGTTGGCAGGACTGAGGTGTTTGAACCCCTACTGTGGAGAGGAAGGTTGTTAAGGAAGGACTGGAGTATATCCAATTTTGTTCCCTTATCTAGAAGTTTAGGAGAATTAAAACATCGGGAAAATTTGGCACCAAAGACGACCCCCCCCCCCACCAGCTGTGTGCTTGCACCTTGGAAGGAATTAGATTTGACAAAAGCAAAACACCTGAGCTCCTGGAAATAATTATCTTTGGGTAGAACACTCTTTCTCTCTTTCTCTTTGAAATGCTCTCTCATTCCCTGCCACCCCTACCCTCTACAGTTGGGGGAGGGGAGAGGGAGAAGGAAAATTTTCCTTTTTAGAACTTCAAAACAAAAACATGTCTCAGATGCTTCACTGCCGGAAAGGTAAGATCAACAAAAACTTATTCTAGCCTCATTGTTTAAAATAGAGAACCCCCATGCCTTCTTCCTAGTTGGGGGGAGGGGTGGGCAAGGACCATGTTTTCCAATTTCAAGACCCATTCCCTTTTAAAGACATTAGCTGGACTGAGAAAGCCTCATAGTCAGTTTGTTAAGGAAAAAAAAGGGGGAGAGATAACTTTTTCTGGGATTAAGAAATTCAGATTTCATCTTTTAATTTAACCTGTACTAAAATAAGTAATATCTCTAATAGAGTAACTGGATTTGAACTTTATAAAGTTACTTAAGAATGTATTAATTTTAACTATTACTTGGCTACTTAAAAATCTTGATGTGTGTGTATGTATATATATATATATATATGTTTTTGTATTGGCCAGGGTATCCAACAATCTCACTTTTGATAAATTTGAAATCTTTCTACAAAAGAGTTGTTTCTGTGTGTTTGCGCCTGTGTCTGTGTGTATGTGTGTAATTCAGATCTGAAATAGTTAAAATTACCTGAGTTAAATGTTACTCCCTTTAGTTTGGGTTTTGAATTTAATTGCTTAAAAATAAAATCTGAGTGCTAAATGAGAGTAATTTAGTCACCTTTGAAAGTTCTATAACAAGTCTTGAGAATTTATATGTTATTAAGAAGGAAAATATAATTGGGATAAATTTTATGTCAAGGAATTTGGGAATATTGAATCATATAATATATTTACTGATTTCTCTTGGGAGAGAGAAATATTGTACTACATTTTGTAATCTGATTTGCTTTGATGTTAAATCAAATAATAATACATTTATAATACATTGTTAACAATCTCACAGGTCTTTTGTTGGTAAAAGGAAGAAAATTTTAATAATATTTGTCTCATCATCTATCATCACATGTTTATGGAAGGGAATATATACATACATATGTATATGTATATAGGTATATATATGTGTTTTAGGTATATATATGTTATTTGAAAATAAGGTATTTTAGGTATATATATATCTGTTATTTGAAAATAAGAAAATATATTATCATTGTTTAGTATTTATAGCATTTTGCTTTGGTTTTAAGGGGAATGAGATATTTAAATAAGAATCTTATGTTAAACGTAAATTAGTAATGAATGTTTAATTTTAAAGAAGTCATGGTAACTGCAGGAAGCTCTGACTAATGAACAAATAGCAATTGTATGGTTTCACTTTAAGGTAACTTATTGATGAATAGGATATTCTTTTTAAAAGAAATAATATTTATAGTGTTTTGTTTTCTTATGAACATGTAAGCAATTTGAATACTGTAATGTTAAAGACAGGAATTAAGATGTGATTACTTTGAAGGGGTGGTAAGGGAAGTATCAGAAATTATGACCCCTTCTGGGATAAATCTATGGATTCATGCATGATAACTCATGTTGTTAATTGACTTGAATGCCTGGTTGTTTTTACTATTGTTTTATTGCATTGGAATCAATAACACATGTTAGAAATTTAGGGTTACCTAAGATGTCCTAATGCATCTTTAAAGGATTCTGAAAGTAATAATTTGTAAAAGTTTATGTATAGAAACATATATATATATATATATGCAAACCAGGAATAAACTGCTTATTTGTTTTGAGGGAAAAGCACCTATGTATGTAACATGAGGAAGAGGAAGATAAAATAATGCTGATGATTTGAGATTTCTCTGTGGCAATCTCTAGCCAATTTTTGATATGAGCATTATGGAGATGATGCAAAACCTCCTAGCCAAAAAGAGATGTTTAGTTATTTTAAACATCGTTAGTAACTAAATGGGTTCATTGCAAAAGATTGATTTCATAACAATATGAATTAGGATTATTGTGTTTTTACATCTCAATCTGTTTATTGTATTTCATTTATAGCACTCTCCTTAGGTACTTTAAGCAACAATTGAATTATGATTTTTGTTTCCCTGGATCTTTTATATACCAAATTACAGCCTGGCACTCTCTTGGTTCTCCTTAGTACTCAAGCCACCTGAAGCTCTGGTTATAAGTAATTGCTGTATTACAAGTAATTGGTAATTGATCTGCCTGATATCAGGTATGATAAAATAGAAAGACAATATGTCTGTGAAGCCATTTAGCCCTATGGGGTTTTATGTTAAATGTTGCAAATGAAATAAGTGACCTTTGAAAGAACAACCCTAGCCTCAACTGGGGTAGCATTCTCTTAAAGGAATCCTTTATCTGGCTCCTTGAAAAGGACTGTCTGTATGACTTCATAAGGGAACATGCCCTTGAGTCCCTCTCTGCTCTGTAATAGCAAATTGCTATGCTCATTCCAGGTGATTCATAATTAAATATGAGAGTGAGCTATTGAAACTCTATTTTTGAGGAAAAGAAATATCAGTATGGTTGCTTATATCAGGATAATGCCTATTGGCATATTTTTCTAACTGCTTTAAAAGAGAGATCCATTCTTCAACTGGAATTTTGCTCATTCTAAACATGACCAAAGTTAAAATTGAAAATTTTGTTGCAAATTGCTTTTTTGGACACATGCAGTTTTTAAAATGCTTATTCAGTACATTTGTTTATACTATTTTTGAATTTTGTTTACACCTTATGTGGCATCCATTAATGAATCCATGTTATATTGAAACCCATGTTCTAATAAAAGGTATTTTGATACTGGCTTCAGATGATAAAGTATAATTCTTGCCCCTTATAGACTTCTAGTTTTTTTTGTAGCTATTAAACCTCTGTTAAATAGCCTTCTCTGTTTCAATATCTCTGATTTTTGCTGGCTCAATTTTTTCCTTAAGTTTTGTTTCTCTAGCTTTATATCTCCAAGACCAGCCACTGCAGGATGCCATCCAGCTGTTCCAGTCAATCATTCTCCTCAATGAAGTCCTTGCCAAATAGATGCTGAAAGGCCCAGAAGCATCTGGGTCTCGAATAATTTTGAGGGGGGACTGATGCTGAGAAAAGATGTGGAGAATTATGAATATAGAAATTGGGTGGAGATGTAAATTGACTGCCACCTACTCTGAGATGTAAATTGACTACCATGAAAAAGATAGAGAGAATTTTGATTGTAATGGAAACAAAATTAGTAACCTTAAAAGCTGCTAATCTTGTCAAATTGGGTGGAGATTCCAATTCTTGATGTAAATCAACTACCATTGATTCATTGTTTAATGTAAAATTTGTATCCTGATCTCCTTAGTCTTTACCTTCTCCCAGGTCCAGTAAAGGGGAATGGAATACAACTTTTGTACTCAGGTTAAGGATAAGTCTATACAAACCTGGGTGGGACCTCGGCTCAGGGGCAGTCTTCTCTGAGCCAGTCTTCTTTGACTCCCTGGCCCTTGTTTCTCTCTCTCTCTCTCTTTCCATACCTACCATTTTCTTTTGTGTTGTAACTTCTTTAATAAATTTTTTCTTTATTTTTACCCCTGTTTTCCCAAGTCTGAATAATGATTCCTCATAGGCAGAAAAGAATTCAAGTAGCCAGTGGCCACAGTTATACATGAATAATCTATATCATATTATTTGCTTTCAATGGGAGCGGGGAAGGAAAGGAGGGAGAGAAAAAATCATCGTGTAATTCAAAATCTTACAAAAAAATATGAATGTTAAAAACTATCTTTGCATGTAGTTGGAGTAATAAATAAATAAATAAATTTAAATTAAAAGAAATTACAAATCTTCCCTCTGGAATTATATACATAAAAGTCTTTGCAATCTGTGAAATATTTTATGTTTCTGAGGCAACTAGCGACACAGTGGACACAGCACTATGACATAAATCAGGATAATCTGAGTTCATAATCTGGCTATGTTTCTCTGGGCAAATCCCTTGACTCCAGTTAAATTTTCCTTAGTCTCCTCAATTGTAAAATGCATGTAATACTAATACCTGCTTCACAAGATTGTCATGAGGATCAAATGGGATAATTGTAAAAGTGCTTAGCTATGTCTGCTATATAGTAAATGCTATACAAATGTCACCTTCCCTATGCTATTTTAAGTGTCCATTATTATCCATTATATGTGTCCATTAAATTAAAAGTGTCCTGTTAAAATCATCCTCATATCTGATAGAATTCAAAAAGAAATCAGTCCCAAACAATTCACCAGCATAGTTTTGTCAGTTCCATCAACCAGATCACATCTTGCTAGGTATTTGTTAGGTACAAAAGTTTTGCAAACCTCAGTGACGAGTTACGCAGTTTCCATCATTTCCTTGCATAGGTTTAATTGATCACTAAAACTGGTTTCCCAAAAAATAACTTTTTTGTTATTTCTGCTGACAGTGACTTGGTTTTAAATTATCATCATCATCTCTTCCATTTCCATAAACATGACAGCCATTAAAAAAATGTCAACACAATGCTGACTAAGTTCAAGCAGATTTCATTTTTGAAGGCTGTTTGATTCAAGCATTAGATTTTATGTGTTTCATAGGTACCAACAGTATTTAAACCATTTGTAGTTACATTTGTCAAATCCAATGGTATGGCCCTATAATCAGTCTTTATCACAATTCTGTGAAGTGACATATATGTTTCTTCCAAAGTGGATGTGTTTGCTCTCGGATTGTCTATCCTCTTCCTACTTTTAATGCTACTAGTGAGGCATCTATGTTTAATATTGTTTGGGTTTTTGTTAAGATATTTTCCATATTGGTTATCGTCCATTATATACTTGATGAAACATGAATACATAGTGAATTACATAATGCATGATGGGATTTATGATTTTTGTCAACATAGAGATCTTCTAATTCTTAAGAAAGGAATTATATAGATATTGATTACATTAAGTGTCTTATTTCCATTTACCTTTGATTTTTATATTCCAGGAAATCTCAATATATTCAACCACAATAATCTCCTTGATTGCTTAAAAATATAAAGTGTCTTGACTGATAGATAACAATTGTAAATGTCACCTTCATCATTTCATTTAATTTAACTTCCAGGATTCAAGTTCAAATCTTTAATTGTTAACTTTCCCAAATATATATTAAGAATTTTTCCCTTAGAATTTCCAGTTTGATACTATTTAAAGAAGACTTAAATGAGTTTAAGGACTAACCTAGAGATAACTAGGTGCCTTGGTGGATAGGGTGCCAAGTTAGGAAGATTCAAGTTCATATCTGGTCTTAGGTACTAACTGAGTGACTCTGGGTATGTTTATGCTTAATATTGTTTGGGTTTTTGTTAGAATACTTTCTATATTTCTATATTAGTCTATTATACACTTCTGAAAGTACACACTAGAAGGGAATTATATAGCTATAGATTTCTATAAATGTATTATTTCCCATTTAGCTTTGATTTTTGGATTCCAGGAAGTCTCAATACATACACCCACAATAATCTCCCTGATGGCTTAAAAATATAAAGTGCCTACTTCAATTTCTTAAACTCTAAAATAGAAATTATAATAACACTTACCTCCCAGTGTTGTCACTCATATAGAGTTTTGGTTCTAGTTCTTTAATTTGGAAGTCATAGTCTTATTTAGGAGAGAAGATAATGGATTAAAAACCACAATGAATTTAATCTCTGAAAAATATCATATTTTATAAGAATCACTTTTCTTATTATTGTTTTAGCATTATGTATTTTAATAGATAATTTCTATGTGAAAACCTAATGCTCTATGATTCTCTCTGTTCTTGGATCTCTTTTGTATATTTTCAATGTCCAAAGAACTCATTGGTGTGGCACTGAGTCAAAGTGTTTATGATAATAAAAGCATTAAGGTTATTGCAGCATTTTAAAAGAAACTTGTTCAATAAAGACCACACTGATAATAAATTTCTTTAAACTTCTGGGAATGTTTGGCATACCATTCTTGTTCCTACATTAATGTACTGCTATCTTAGTAAATATACATACATATTTAGTGACATAAGATGTGAATACTTTGCATAAGGAACATAATAAGTGTAATAATTTAGTGTTAGTAGTGTTTTTATCTTTTGGTAAGACTCAAAAGATACTTTCTGCTGAAAAAGGTGGGGTTGGATTTATATCTGAGAAGTTGATAAAGTGCTTTGTTAATAAATCTTGTGCCAAAGTGAGACCATTTGAGCCAATGGATCTTATCTGTTCCCACTGCTTTTTCGTTTTGCTGAAAATCTAGAGATTTAGAGAAGTAATTGTTCTATTGTTCATTAAAATAACTGCATGCAAATTTTGTTTCTCTTTTGACCCAACAATTTTCATTGTGTTGAAAGATTTTTGATCACAAATAAAACCAGAAAATTTCCACATCCTTCTCCTTTGGGGTATTCCCTCTGCTTTGATTTTATTGCTTCTCTAGTGTCCTTGGTAAGGTTTATGATTGGTGGTATGTTTTTATTTTGTTTCTGGTTCTTGGATTTTCTAAAATACATATGTTATTTTTAAAAATTAAAAAAATAGGGGGCAGCCAGGTGGCACAGGGATAGAGCACCGGCCCTGGAGTCAGGAGTACTTGAGTTCAAACCTGGCCTCAGACACTTAATAATTACCTACCTGTATGTCCTTGGACAAGCCATTTAACCCCATTGCCTTGCAAGGAAAAATCCTAAAAAAATTAAAAATTAAAAAAATGTTTATTTTTTCCAGTTACATTCAAAGGAAACTTTCTACATTTATTCTTTTGCAAGCTTGTGGGTTCCACAGTTTTTTACCACTCTCCCTTCCCTCCCCATACCTCATGGCAGCAAACAATTTTAAATAGGCTGAACACATAAAATTATGTTTAACATATTTCCATATTAGCTACATAATATTCTGAACACACTATTCTGCCAATTGCTTCAATGTCAATATGAATACATAGTGAATTACATAATACATGAAGAGATATATGATTTTTGTCAACATGGAAATCTTCTAAAATAGGAATTTCTTCTACTGATATAGATTATATTTTATCTTGGATTTAGTAGATAAGACCTTAGCCTAAGATAAGGAGTTCACTGAAAACTATTGAAGTTAAGTAACTTGCTTAGGGTCACAATGCTAGTGTCAGAGGTAGAATTTCAACATAGTTCTTGTCTCTCAGCCTATCATTCTGAAGATGACACCATTCTCCCTCTTTAGTAACACTTTTTTAAAAAAAAAAATTTAGGGTTTTTTTTACAAAGGAATGGGGTTAAGTGACTTGGCCAAGGCCATACAGCTAGGTAATTATTAAGTTTCTGAATCCAGATTTGAACTCAGGTGCTCCTGACTCCAGAGCCGGTGTTCTATTCACTGTGCCACCTAGCTGTCCTGCTATTTAGTAATACTTTTGAAGTATGTTACAGATTTATTAGGTAAAATTTGCATCCTGGGACCAAGATCTCTACTTTCCTTTATTTAGTTCATTTTCTTAGTGATATCTGAGGACAGATATTTAATTGTTTCCTTCCTTATGTTTGATGTTATGATATACTGGGCACCTCTACAAGAATTCTTCCTTTACTATGGATGTTCTCTATGATATTTATCTTAATTATTTTTGCTAAGGCTACTAGTACTACTAATAGTAATGACACCCACCAGCTATCTAGAAAGTTGTGGCCTATGGTCTAAAATTATTCTTCAAAAATTCTTTGCTATATAGGTGACAAATACTTATACTAATAATATCTCAAAATGTTCTGGAGACCTCAGTCAATAAATTATACTGGAACTCAACCACTATCACAGATTGTGCTATTTCACACAATCATCCAGAGCTAGCATTGATTCAGAAAAAAAGACTTATGAACAACATTTTAAATAGATGTCACTATCCCCAATAGGAAAAGTCTCCGAAAACTATTTGGAACAAAAAACTTTCAAAATATAGACCCTGACTGAAGAGATCAAAATTGAGTAGGAAGTCAGGGAAATGTATATCATTCTTGTTCTCTGTCTGCTACTGGAGTTACACTGATTGTGCTTTTAGTGGCTCTACAGAGGGTGTTTATATTTTAATGCTTTATTGAAACAGAAAACTCAATAATTTTATACATCTCTGCACTAGTTCATAAAATATTCAGTATAAAAGAATAAAAATGATTTGTCCCAGGACAGCTTCTCTCTGAATCTCTTTGAAAAAGATGCAAAGAATGAGATAATTAATAATGATAATAATTTTGTTGCTATTCTGTTTTTCTTTCATGTCTATCTCTTCATAACCCCATTTGGGGTTTTCTTGGCAGCTATATTGGGTTGATTTGCCATTTCCTTTTTCATCTTATTTTATATGAGAAACTGAGACAAACAGGAATGAGTGACTTGCTCAGGGTCACATAGTAAGCTGTGTGATTTGAACTCAGGAAAATAAGTTTTCCTGACTCCAGGCCTAGGGTGCTATTCATTGTATCATCTGAATGTCCCTAATGATGATAATAATAATAATAATAATGAAAAAACTGTTATCTCATCTGAGAATTCCCTTCAATAATAAAAATGAGAGTACACTCAAAACTCATTCATATTTTCCCATAAGTTCATCACAAGGGGTTTACCCAACTTACTTAAGTCACACCTTACCTGTCTCCTAACATGGTAAGGGACAGGAGAGCATTCACTCTAGCATGCCATCTTTCAGCTCCAATCTTGCCACATGGCCTATAGGTTTAAAGTCAGTAAAACCTGGATCAAATCTAGCCTCAGTTGTTTAATGCTGGACAAGTCACTTAAGTTTTGCTTGCCTCAGTTTCCTTAAGTATAAAGGGTGATGATAACTTCAGCTTCCTCTCAGGGTTGTTGTTGTGAGGATCAGATGACATATTCATGAAAAGCACTTGCTAGGCATGGTAAATAGTAGAGGCTATACAAATGCTTATTTTCTTCTCCTCCCAAACCCAGCCTCTCTTCTTCAGTTCCTTGATTGCAACCACTAATAATGAGAAAAAGACCTGGAGGGCAATTAGGAAGACTGATCATTAACTATTTAAGCAATTAACTAAAAATCAAAAATAGTAGATTTACAAACAAGATTGACAAATCAACTCTCAAAACTACATTTTAAAGTTTAACAAAAGTAAATCAATTTTCACAACAAAGAAACCAAAAGAACCTAGAAAGATTCTTAGTCAGCAAACATCTGATTTATTTGCTAAACAGGGAGATGAAGGCTAATGATAATACTTGGAATATAACATGTAAAATTGCCTGTAAAATGATTCAAAGAAAGGTTTGGGATGATTATAAGCAGTATTATCCCACAAAGAATAGGCAAGCAATGGAGCATAAAAATAGTTTCATGACAGCTTAGCAAGATATTTAACTAAGCAAAGTCATCCCAAGGGCATTCAAAGATGAAAATTAAGGGAACTACAAAACAGGGGGAAAATGGAAAATGTTTACATAGGTTGTTTTAATAAATTGTTTTCTCTATCAACAATGGTAGAAATACCATGGTTGAATCTTACTTCACTGTCCTTGAATTGCTTATAGAGGAAGTACAAATAGAACTAAGGATAATGAAGATGGAAAAAGCAGTTAAATATAGGTAAATAAATATATATTAAATTATCTACTTTTCAATGTGTTGATTATAATAAAATACTTAAATTTCAGAAATTTAAATTATATAAATCCATTTCTATAAAAAAGGAGACCAAAAAAATGTAGACTTTTTTAAGTCAGTATATATTTGATTTACATAACAAATAGATAATGTGATCACCAAAAAAAGCAGTAGGATTTTTTGTAAAATCATATTGAAAAGAATGATAGGACATGAACCATATAGTTTCATAAAATCTTCATATGCTGTACATTATAATAAAATTTATTTCTATCTTATAATCATAACTTGGCATCTACATTAAGAAAAGTTCATTGGATTAACTAGTTATATAACTAAAATATTAATTAGGAGATTTACTTTTATTGCTGCTTGCTAATTTTACTACTGCAATCTAAGAAGAGCTAAGGAAACAAATCAAATGTAGGCATAGAGGGTTTAGGAACATTTGTATTAGTTATAGAGAATTGGCTATGTTTATATTTCTTACAGTTCTTTATTATATCTGCATGTACAACTAGCTTTTATCTTTTTAATTATATTTTATTTTTCCATATACATGTTATGAAAGTTTTTTCAACATTTGTTCTTGTGCATATATATATGTATATATTTAAGTTACAAAATTTTCTTCCATTCTCCATTCCCACCACTCTCTCCTTAGCAGTGAACACTCAAGTTAATATTGTACATTAACATTTGTGTTAAACATGTTTATAGATTAGTCATTTTCGGTATAAGGAATTAGGATCAAGGGAAAGAAATACATAGAGATATTTTTAATAAGATTGAGAAGGGACTTTTTTTGGTTTGGTTTTGTTATTTTGTTTTTGTTCCTCTAGATGGGGATAGCATTGTTCATAGCTAGTCTAGTAGGGTTGTCCTAACTCTCTGAATTGCTGAGAGGAGCTGCTTCCATCAAGGTTGAGCATCTCAAAATGCTGATGTTCATGTGTAAATTGTTCTTTTGGTTCTGCTCTCTTCCCTCAGATCCTGTAATTCTTTCCATACTTCTCTAGAGTTCAACCATTTATGGTTTCTTATAGAACAATAATTTTCCATAATATTCACATACCATAACTTGTTTAACCATTCTCCAATTAATGAGTATCCTCTCAATTTCCAATTCTTTGCCACTACAAAAAGAGCTGCTATGAATATTTTGGAACATGTAGGACTTTCCCTATTTTTTATGATTTCTTCTGGATATAGGCCTAAAATTGGAATTGCTAGGTCAAAGAGTATGAACAGTTTTATTGGTCTTTGGGCATAGTTCCATGGAGAACTATGCTCTCCAAAATACTTGGATCACCACCTGCATACATTAATGTCCCAGTCCTCTCACAATCCCTCCAACATTGATCATTTTCTTTTTTTGTCATCTTAGCCTTTCTGATAGTTGAGAGATGCTTTAAATGTGCATTTCTCTAATCAATAATTATTTGGAGCATTTTTTCATATGATTATATATGGATTAAATTTTTTATTTGAAAACTATCTATTCATATCCTTTGACCATTTATCAATTGGGGAAATGACTGATAACCTTAAAATTTGATGCAATTCGCTATATATTTTAAAAATGAGACTATCAGAATTCCTAGTTTTGAAGATTGTTTCTCAGTATTCTGCTTTCCTTCTAATTTTAACAGCATTGATTTTTTTTTAGTGCAAAGCCTTTTTAATTTAATAAAGTCAAAACCATTCATTTTGCAGTTTATAATATATTCTATTTCCTGTTTGGTCATTAATTTGTCCCCCTTCCACAGATCTGACAGTGTATTTCTTGGTCTATCTATGGTGTTGCCCTTTAGGTCTAAATCCTATACCCATTTTGACCTTATTTTGGTAAGTGGGCGTGAGATGTAGGTCTATACTGAGTTTTTGATGTACTTTTTTTCCAGTTTGTCAAATAATGAGTTCTTACCTTTGGCTATGTCAAAACTTTAGACTGCTGTAGTCATTTACTGCTATTTCTTTTGAACCTATCCTAATCCACTGATCCATTACTCTATTTCTTAACTTGTACCAGGCAGTTTTTGTGACTGACTCTTTATGGTATAGTTGTTGATAGACCTAGGCCAAGTTAGGTAGAGCTTCCTTTATATATTTTTTTCCATCAGATTCCTTGATATTCTTGATCTTTTATTGCTTTAGATGAACTTTGTTACTATTCTTTTCTAGACTGGTAAAAAATAGTTATTTTTTAGTTTGATTGGTATGGCAATACTGAATAAGTAATTGAATTTGGGTAGAATTGTCATTTTTTATTATATTAGCTCAACCTAACCATGAGCAATTGACATTTTTCCAGTTATTTAGATCTGATATTACAATTGTGTTTATACAATTTCTCAGTTTGTCTTCGGAAGTAGATTCCCAAGTATTTAATGTGGTTTACAGTTACTGTAAATGGATTTCTCTTTCTATTTCTTGCTCTCGGGCTATGTTGTTCATCTATAGAATTGCTGTTGATTTACATGATTTTATTTTATATCCTGCTACTTTGCAGAATTTGTTAATTGTTTCAAGGAGTTTTTAAGAAGATTTCTTGGGTTCTTCAAAATATACAATCATATCATCTGCAAAGAGTGAAAGCTTTGCTTCCTCATTTCCAATTCTGATTCCTTCAATTTCTTTTTTTCTTCTCTTATTGCTGCAGCTAGTATTTCTAATACTATATTGAATAGTAATGGTGATAATGGGCATCCTTGGTTCAGCCTGATCTTATTAGAATTGCTCCGAGTTTATCTCTATTACAACTACTATTGCTGATGGTTTTAGATATATATTACTTATTATTTTAAGGAAAACTCCATCTATTTCTAAACTTTCTTGTGTTTTTAATGGGAATGGATGTTATATTTTATCAAATGCTTTTTCAGCATCTATTAAGATAATTATATGATTTCTGTAGGTTTTCCTATTGATATTTTCAATTATGTTGAGTGTTTTCCTAATATTGAACCATCCCTACCTACCTGGTATAAATCCTACCTGATCATGGCATATTATTGTAGTAATAGCTTGCTTTAGTCTCAGTGCTAAAATTTTAAGATTTTTGCAACAATTGGTTTATAATTTGTCTATTTTGATTCTTCCTGGTTTAGGTACCAGCACCATGGTGGTGACATAAAAGGAATTTGAAAGAACTCCTTTTTTAAAAAAAATAGTTTATGTAAAATAAGAATTAATTGTTCCTAAAATGTTTGACAGAATTCACTTGTAAATCCATCTGGACCTGGAGACCTTTTCTTTGGGAGTTTCTTTTTTCTGAAACAGGGTTATTTAAGTATGTCATTTCCTCTTCTGTTAATCTGGGCAGTTTGTATTTTTGTAAATATTCATCCATTTCATTCAGGTTATCAAAGTTATTAGCATACAATTCAGCAAAGTAGCTCTGAATTATCTCTTTAATTTCCTCCTCATTGGTAGTTAGCCCATACTTTTCATTTTTTGATACTGGTAATTTGGTTATTTTCTAATTTTTTTGATAAAACTCAAGGTTTATCTATTTTATTTATTTCTCTATAAAACCAACTCTTATTTTTATTTGTTAGATTAGATTATTTATTAGGTTAGATTATTTATTAGATTAGAAAATTTCCCTAGATTTTCAGAATTTCTAATTTGGTATTTAATTGGGGATCTTTAATTTTTTCTTTTTCTAACTTTTTTAGTTGCATACCCAATTCATTGCTCTCCTTTTTCTCTATTTTATTTATATAAGCATTTAGAGATATACTGTTTTCCCTAATTTTAATTGCATCATGGTCTGAGAAGTGTGCATTTATTATTTCTGCCTTTCTGCATGTGATTAAAAGGTTTTTTTATGCCCTAGTACATGTTCAATTTTGGTATAGGTGCCATGTACTGCCAAGAAAAAGGTATATTCTTTTCTATCCCCATTAAGTTTTCTCCAGAGGTCTCTAAGATTTCATTAGCCATCTTAACCCTCTTCTTGTTTATTATGTGGTTAGATTTATCTAGTTCTTTTGCCCAAAGGGCAACAAAAATGTGCATACCCTTTGAACCAGCAATACCACTACTGGGTCTATACCCTGAAGAAATGATGAAAAAGGGTAAAAACACCACTTGTGCAAAAATATTCAAAGCAGCCCTGCTTGTGGTGGCAAAGAATTAGAAATTAAGTAAATGTCCATCAATTGGGGAATGGCTTAGCAAACTGTGGTATATGTATGTCATGGAACTATTGTTCTATTAGAAACCAGAAGGGATGGGAATTCAGGGAAGCCTGGAGGGATTTGCATGAACTATGCTGGGTGAGATGAGCAGAACCAGAAAAACAACCTTGATGGACTTGCTCATTTCATCAGTGCAACAATCAGGGACAATTTGGGTCTGTCTGCAATGAAGAATACCATCTGTATCCAGAGAAACAACTGTGGAGTTTGAACAAAGTCCAAGTTCTATTACCTTAAATTTAGAAAAAAAGAACTGATATCTTATTGTCTGATCTTGTTATCTCTTATACTTTAAGTTTCTTCCTTAAGGATATGATTTCTCTCATCACACTCAATTTGGATCAATGTACAACATGAAAACAATGTAAAGACTGGAAAATTGCTTTTTGGGGGGTGGGGGAGGGAAGTAAGATGGGGGAAATTTTTAAAACTCAAAATAAATAAAATCTTTAATAAAAAAAGATTTATCTAGTTCTGAGAACAGGAGGTTGAGGTCCCCACATTATTAAACTTTTGCTGTCTATATCTCTTTATAATTCACTCAGTTTTTCCTCTAGGAATTTGGATGCTATATTATTAGATGCATACATGTTTAATAATGATTTAGTTTCATTATCTATGGTACCTTTTAAGAAGATGTAGTTTCCTTCCTTATCCCTTTTAATGAAATCTATTTTTGCTTTTGCTTCATCTAAGCTCAGGATTGCTATCTCTGTCTTTTTTTATTTCTGCTAACACATAATATATTTTGCTCCACTCTCTTACTTTCACTCTGTGTATATATTTCTCTGCTTCAAATGTGTTTCTTGTAAACAACATATTGTAGGATTCTGGTTTTTTAATCCATTCTTCTCTCTGCTTCCATTTTATGGGACAGTTCATCCCATTCTTTATATAACTCTATGCTATCTTTCCCCATTTTTGTTTTTCGCTTTCCTATCTTCTTATTCCTCCTCACCAAAATTTACTCTTTCTCTCCTTTAACCTTTTAAAATTTAACTTTCAGTTTATTTTCATTTATACCTTCACTTTCCCTTTTATCAGGCCTTTCTTCCCTTATCTTTCCTTTCCCCCAGCCCCCCCCTTCCCTGTAGAGTAGGACAGATTTTTAAATCCAAGTGGAAATGTATCTTATTCCCTCTCTGGTCCAAATCTACTGAATAGAATTTATTTAGTGTTCACACCCTCGCTTCTTTCCCTCTAAAATTATAAATGTTTGTGCCTCTTCACCTGGTGTTATTTATTACTCAAGTGCTTTTAATCAGGTATTACAAATCACAGCTTCATTGATTTCTTGATAAACTCAAAATGTTATCAAAGTACCATCACAGATTGGTTGATTGATAGCTTGGTTGTTTGATCAGGAGCATTGTCTCAAAGTCACTAAGCATCCCTCCCCTCTTCAGTCTCAATAAAACTATACTTTTCAAGAGTCTTGAATCACATCAAATTATAATCATTTTTTACTTTTCTCCTTTCAAGTACCCTCCAAGGATACATAATCCTCATGAGCCAAATTATCATCCAAAAACAAATCATTTACCATGGAAACAATGTAAAGACTGACAAATTGCCTTCTGTGGGTGGTGGGGGGAGGGATGTAAGATTAGGGGGGAAATTGTAAAACTCAAAATAAATAAAATCTACAAAGACAAATCATTTCATGAACTACATGTACCCCTTCCCCCAAGTCTATTTTCTCCCACACTTTCTCTCCCCCTCTCCAACCAGGATACTTAAACCCTTGTTAAGTAAAGTATGGATTCAATCTAACCCTCAATTAACTATAAGGTCTCACTTAAGAACTATACAATTGATTGTAAATTATGAGAGACACTGACTCAGGACTGCCCAGTTTATGATGCCCTCATCAGAGAAAGTGCTAAACTTTGTGAGCATAGCAGAATTAAAATATGTCAAAGATTACTGAGACATAAATTTAAAGTAAACACCCCTGCTTTTCATTCAGGAATTTTGTCTCAAACATAGTGATGTCATCTTGGAACTCTTCAATGGAGAGACAAGACCCAACCATATTCATATCCTCTAAACCCAATCTCTTTGATTATATTTGACACTTTAATTATCCTAAGAGAAGTCCAATTCTGAAGAGGTATAATAAGTATTATATAACTTTCTTTTTAGGGTTATATATATGATTTTATGATCTTGACTAACATTTGTTTTATTCTGTTTTGTTTTTTCCTTCCCCTTTTCATTTATCTTTTATGCATCTCCTGAATTGTATGTTTGGTGATTGAATTCTCTATTCAGTTCTGGTTGTTTTTTCAGGAAATTTTGGAAGTCCTCTGTTTTGTTGAACATCCATCTTTTCCTCTAACAATATATGCTGAATTTTTCAGGGCAGTAAAGTTTTTATTGTAATCCAAGGTCCTTTGCCCTCCTATATATATGATATTACAGGTCCTCTGGTCCTTTAGTTGTTAAGACAGATAGGTCCTGTGTGTGTGTGTCTGATTGCGTTTCCTTTGTATTTAAATTGTTTCTTTTATGCTATTTACAGTCTTTTCTCCTTTATTTGAGAGTTCTGGAATATGGCTATAACAGCCCTTAAAGTTTTTATCCTGAGGTCTCTTTCTAAAGCTGTTCTGTGTATTCTTTCAATGGCTAATTGTCTTGTTCTAGCAGATTTGGACAGTTTTCCCTGATACTTTACTTCAGATGTCTTTCAGGTTCTTTTTATGATCTAAGGTTTTAGGAGTCTAATGATTCATAGATTATCTCCCTGGATCTATTTTCCAGGTCATTTATTTTTCCTAAAACATACTTTATGTTTTCTTCAATTTTTTTCAGCTTTTTATTTTGTTTGATGGAATCTTGGAGTCACTCATAGATGCACTGGCTTCTGTTTGTTCAATTATAATTTTTAAAATTTTATATTCTTCAATCAACTTTTGTGTTTATTTTTCCAGTTAGTTATTTTTACTTTTAAAGGAGTTGAATTCTTTGGTCAATTTTTCATTGGTTTTCTGCATGACTCTCTTTTCTTTTGTCCATTTGTCTTCTTCCTCTTTTCTTGGGCTTTTAAATTATTTTCAATGAGTTTTTGAATTTGAATCCAATTCATAGATTCTTTTGGTACTTCCATTGTGAGTAATTTTTCACTGATTTCCTCTTCTGACATGGCATTGTTATCATCTATCTGCAAAGTAGTTTTCTTTCTTTTTTAATTATTAATTAATTAATTTTTTAATTTGACAATTTTCCCCTATTCTCATTTCCCTCCTGCCCTACCCCCCACAGAAGGCAGTCTGTTAGTCTTTACATTGTTTCCATGCTATACATTGATCTATGTTAAATGTGTTGAGAGATATATCATATCCTTTAGGAAAAAAATATGAGATAGCAAAATTACATAATAAGATAATTAATTAAAGGTAATAGCCTTTGGTCTTTGTTCAAACTCCACAATTCTTTTTCAGGATACAGATGGTAGTCTCCATTGCAGATATTGCAAAATTGTCCCTGATTGTTGCACTGATGGAATGAGAAAGTCCGTTAAAATTGATCATCAGCCCCATATTGCTGTTATGGTGTACAATGTTTTTCTGGTTATGCTCATCTCCCATAACATCAGTACAAAGTGAGCACTCTTTTAGCTTTTTTGGTGATCTTTATTGTTTGAGCTCTGCTCCTGGAATATAGGGAACATACATCCAAGCTTTTTATTCTGGGTCCAAGGTCTAAGTCCTGGCTTGTTGTTGGCCAAGATGCTGCCTATGCAGCCCAGGCCTTGCCTTTGCAGAAGGTTATTTCCTCCATTGTATCAAGGTTCTGACTTAAAAGTGGTTTGTTCCCAGCCTAGTCCTGTCTTTTGCCCCAGGGGTTCCTAGGATTCCCAGGTGTCAGCTTGCTGTCCAGTTGTCAAGTTATTGGGATCTAGACTGCACTGGGACTAAAAACCTCCTACTATCTTTCCCACTCTCCTGCCTCACTGGACTTTACTTCCCCTTTTTCCCCAAAAAGACAGACTTTCCTTATGATGTCAACCACTGCAAACTTTTTTGAATCTTCTCTTTTC
This sequence comes from Macrotis lagotis, assembly GCF_037893015.1. NCBI lineage: Eukaryota > Metazoa > Chordata > Mammalia > Peramelemorphia > Peramelidae > Macrotis > Macrotis lagotis. The sequence goes on along the minus strand of NC_133658.1, from coordinate 817,974,030 downwards.
TTGGTGGAATCTATAGCTTTAATATCAGCACAGAAGCTTCATTTATTTTTGTTAGGGAAAAACTCTGGGAGTATGTTAACTTCAGGCTGCCATCTTGACTCTGCCCTGGGAAATCTATAGCTTTTAATCTTAGAGGAGAAAAAGAGAGAAATGGAAAAATACATTTCTACTATCTAGAAGAATGAAATGTTCCTCAAAATATGAGAAAGGAGGGAATGTGATTCAAGAATTTAAAAAATGGGGTCAGGAATGATGTAGAGAGGCAGAAGGGAATAACTTTTGACAGGAAGTTGAAGAATGGAAAATTTTTAACATAGAAATGAAAGAAAAAAGAATGAAACATAGACCAATATCTTGCACTATTTACCAAGATAAGATCAAAATGGATAGAAGACTTAAATATAAGGATAGATATTATAAGAAAATTGGAGAACATGAAACATATGATCAATCAAATATAGATATGTAAACAATTTATGAATTAAAAAAGAGGTAGAGAGCAAAGTTAGGTATAAATATATCATTTTGATTATATTAAACTAAAAAGTTTTCATATGAATAAAAACAAATGTAGCTAAGATCAGAAGAAAAGTAGAAAATTGGGAAACATTTTTATAAGCAGTTTCTCAGATAAAAGTCTCATATCTTAAATATATAAAGCATTTTATCAAATAAACAAAAATATGTCATTCACCAATTGATAAATATTCAAAGGATAAGAATAGGCAATTTTCCAATGAAGAAATTAAGACAATTAATAGTCACATGAAAAAGTAATCTTAATCATTATTTATTAGAGAAATGCACATTAAAACAAACATGAAATATTTTACACATATCAGATTGGCTAAAATTATTGAAGAGGAAAGTGACAAATGTTGGAAGGGATGTGGAAAAATTCATTGTTGGTGAAACTGCAAACAGATTCAATCATTTTGGAGAGCAATCTGGAATTATTCCCAAATGGAAGAACTGGAATGAAGCAGCATGTGTGGCTTCCCTGTACCTAAAGGAAAAGTAAATAAAATCCAAAAGTATTCACTTCTGTCTTCTTCTATGCTACTCAGGTGAGGGGCCTGGGGTTGAAAATCTTATATCTCCTAACATGAAAAGATGTTGAGGCAATTTCAGGATCTAGACCCATGGGTGGGCTCACCATTAAAGGAAGACAATTCAGAAAGAGAGTGAAGCTGAATTTGGAAGAGGGATTATACATGTTCTTCTTGCCATTAGAGAGGACCTTGTGACATTTTGGATGGAAGTTTTAGGGAGAGTGATGTTAGAAAAAAAATTCCTAACAAATCGAGATATCCCAAAGTACGATGAGCTGACTTAGGAAGTAATAGTTTCTTCTCGTTGAAAGATGACCTTTAAGGATATTGTAGAATAGATTCTGTTCAAGTTTTGAATAGTTAACATTGGGGGTTCACTCTAGTTTCTAGAGTCTGTATTTTTATAATTCTCCATCATTCTATGTCTAATCTTCTAAATAGTGATAATGCCTAATAAAGGGTAGTTAGATGGAACAATGGATAGATTGCTAACCTTGTAGTCAGAGGACCTGAGTTCAAATGTGACCTCAGACCCTTACTAGTTAAGTGACCCTGGGCAAGTCACTTAAACCACATTTGTCTAAGTTTCTTCATCTGTGGAATAAGTTGAAGAAAGAAATGGTAAACCACTTTAGGATCCTTGCCAAGAAAATCCCAATGGGATCACAAAGAGTCAGAAACAACTAATTGACTAACCAACAATAACTAATAAAAAGATCCCCCCAGTTGTATAGTGAATAGAAGAAAAGCTTTAGAGTTGTTAAGCAGACCTCAGTTCTAGTCTTAACTTTGACACAAACTAGTTGATTGACTTTAATAAGAATTGGTGCACCAGGCAACTCCTTACAACTATAATTTTTCAATAAACATTCTTATTTACTATGGGCCAGGAATTGTGATACAAATAGGAAAAAAAACAAAACAATCCCTGCCCTCAAGGAACTTGAAATCTAATGGGGGAAGACAACACCCAAAATGTGACAGGAAAATGTGTATGGAGGGCAACCCAAAGGGATATCTTGTTCATTGAAGATGAAACTATGCAGTGCAGCAGTTGTGAAGTCAAACTAGATGAAAGTATAATTTCTGTCCTCTGTAAAGACTTGAGTTAGGGATTGGTACTCTACACCCTCCAGACTCATAGTCAAGGAGAAGATGAGGCTAAGGGAGGAAGTTTCTAGGTTTAAGCTAGCTCAGGATAAGATTAGAAGTGACAAATTAATTCTGGGAGGGACTTCTTGTTTTCCACAGAATTGAAAATAAAATATTTGCTGATCTACTACTACAAAGCAGAATTGGAGTAACTTAAAGGTAACATCAAATGACAACGTTGGCAGCTAGGTGGTGCGATTGATATAGAACCAACTCTGGAATCAGGAGGAACTGAGCTAGCTGGGTGACTTTGGGTAAGTCACTTAACCCTGATTGCCTTGCATCCAGAGTCATCCCAGTTGTCCTGATCCATAGCTAGCCACTCGACCCAGATGACTCTGGAGGAGAATGAGAGTCTGGTGACAGCATAGTACTCCCCTTACTCAAATCCAATTCACATGCATGTCACAGTCTCATCTCCCTGATGTGATGCTCTTTTTCCAGAATGAAGGACAAATAACAAAACAACAATAACACTTCTACAGAGAGAAAGAGAAACTCCAATGAATTGGTCACATTATTTGAAGGCCAAAAATACAGTTGCTAAAAAAGACTATTTTATAGAGAATTCAAACAGAACAGTTACTCTGGGGTGGGGGGGGTGGGGAGGTGAGGAGTGGGGGGTCAGAAGAAGCAAAAAAAGAATAGTTCAAGGTTTCTTTTAATAACTTTGGAATTGATTGTACAGTATGAGATGTACTGGCACAGAACCACCCAGCATGACATGCCCTCATCAGAGAGGGGGTTGTGGTCTAAGAGCAAAGGTGAATTGAGGTAGCTCAAAGGACACATGAAATGGGCAAATCCACCTCAGGTATTACAAGTGCATATTCCAAGATCAGTTAGTCAGACACATGTAATACATCAGTCAGACACTAGTCAGATGCTATACATGCATTGATGCCATTTTGGTCACCTTGAAGAATGAAGGACAACACCCAATAGGGAATTCCCTACATCATTGAAAATCACAGGTTCAAAACTTTTATCCACTCTTCTTTTACTTCTTCCTTTAATGTAGTTAATCCTGAACTAAATCCATTTCCTAGAATAACTTATGTTTGTATCTTTATAATTAAGTGCTTTTAATAAATTTTCTCATGTGATCCCTACAAATTTAAAGTGAGCTTCTCTATCACTGTAGGTCTTCAGGTAGAAAATGTATGGAATATTAAGGGAGGGCAGCTACTATAGAGGCTCCAAAAAGTTGTAGCATGTGCAGTAGTCACCATAGTATAACTATCTCAGAAGATGGACTAAACCAGTTGAGGGTAACTCACAAGCCTCATACCTATTGGTGAGTTAGGGGAATGTGCCCCAAGCATGTAAATACTTCCCTGGCGTGCAATAGGGAATGAAAACAATTTGCCACAATAGTCATGAAGGTGGTTAAAGCAGGTGCTATAGAGTGCTTAGAGCTTGGTTAGACATGGAAGATACTAAAGTCATTCATTATATCCTGGGTCATCATCAGTCATCCCAACTTTTGTCCTGTCACTGAACTTTTCTATTCTGGAAGAGAGAAAGTGAGACTAATTTCTTCATACAAAAATTCTGTCTATTTAAATCCAGTTCATGTTTAAGTAAAGACTTCATCCATGAGATCATTGATCTCCTAAGAGGAATTAAGGATGAATAATAGATGATTACATGTAGGCGATGATGTAGAGGTGAGAGGTGATTCATTTTCAGGTAAAAGTTGGAATGGATGTTGGCTGTAGCCCCTCCTTACTACGTAATTCCCTCACTATTTAATAAACTTTGTAGTAATAGAGTAGGCATTATCATCATATTACATATGAGGAAACTAAGGTAAAATGACTTTTCAAATATCACATGCCAAGTGACTAAACTAGAACTGGAATTCCATGTGTTTACATTTAAGTGGTATCTTTTAAAATTCTATTCAAGGTTTCAGTATATTTTTGAAAATTCATTTATTACTTTTTTTTCCATCCATATGCACATGTATATTTTTAAGTTACAAAATTTTGTGCCACCCTCCCTTCCCACGCCCCTCCCCTCAGTGGCAAACAGTCAGGTTATCATTGTATGTACATATTTTTTATAAATGTTTACAGATTAGTTATTTTTGGCATGAGGAATTAGGATTAAAGGAAAGAGATACAAGACATAATTTCTGAAAAGTCTTCATCAAATTCTAAAGTGTTGGTTTTTTGTTTTGTTTATTTTTCTTCCTCTGAATGGGGGTAACATTATCCATAGCTGGTTGAAAATGGTTGTCCTAGCTCTCTGAACTGCTGAGAGGAGCTGCTTCTATCAAGGTTGATCATCTCACAATGTAGTTGTTAAGGTATACATTGTTCTCTTGATTCTGTTCCCTTCATTGAACATCATTCCATGCTTCTCCAGAGTCCAACCATTTATGGTTTCTTATAGAACAATAATATTCCATAGTATTCATGTACTATAAGTTGTTTAGCCATTCCCCAATTGATGGGCAAGTTTCAGTATATTTTCCATGTAATAATAGGAACCTGCCCTAAACCCAGATTGTTGGCATTTCTTCTGTTAAACCTTTATATATTTTGTATTGACACATACACACATATGCACCTAAAATAGTTATACAATATATATACATATATAAACACCTGTGTAATTTCTTCCCAGCTTAATATCAAGTCCTTGAAGGCAAATAATGCTTTGCTTTTGTATTTTATTCCCAAAATCTTCATACAATATCTGGCACAGAGTAGGTGCTTAATAAATATTTGTTGAATTGAACTGAATATCATTTCTCTCAGAAACTAAGAAAATGGGTCAAAAAAAGCACACACTCATTAGAATCACCCTGGGGTGCTTCTGGATGGTGTAGAGTTTTTTGCTCTTGAAGGCCATTCTAGAGCAATAAATGACAGCTAGATTTATCTAGGTCACATTTTACCTTCCCTTCTCTCATTTCCCATTCACTACACATTATTGAAGGAAAAAGAAAGGGGGGGGGGGGGGGGGAAGCAGCCTTGGTGTTTCCAGTTCCCTGATTTTCAAAGTGATTTGCTGGTGCATGATATCAAATGCAACTTGAGAAGCCCTAGGGCTGCAGAATCTTGTATTCGGAAATGACAGTGACAAAGCAGAACACAACTTGTGGATTTCTCAACAGTAAAATTCAGAGCCAAGTGCTGGGAGTCAGATGGCTGAAGGCTCTTCCTAGGTTTTGCTCCTCTCAATTTTCAGAGAGGTACAAAAAACACAGATTAAATTAAAGAAGACAGTTCTGCCTTTCCTATTTTGAATTGCAAAGGTTATATCAATAGAAAGAAGGCTCTGGAAATGATCAGCATATAAAGGCATCTTGGTGGAGTGGAAGAAGCATTGGTCCCTTGTCAATTAGAAAGTGATAAGGACATCACTTTAGCCTCTCTGGGCCCTCCTGTCCTCATAAAGTTCTTGGTGGTGTCATTAAGTCATTTTCAGTCATGTCTGATTCAGACTCCATTTGGGATTTTCTTGGCAAAGATTCAGGAGTGGTTTGCCATTTCCTCTTCAAATCATTTTACAGCTGAGGAAACTGAGGCAAACAGGGTTGCATAATGTTACATTTACATATGTGTATGTACACACACACACACACACACATATATATGTTTAAATGTATGTATGTACACTGTGGTGGTTTGTTCTTTTCTTTGATTATTGAAGAAGACAAAAATGTCATCATTTTGTTTGAGACAAATTAGTATGTTCGACTATGATTGATCAGAATAATATGAGTTTGGAATGCTCTACCACAAATTGGGCAAAAATAGTCCATATAAACATGTGGGCTGTTTACTCTAAACTTAGGTAGCTTCTTCAATTCTGCCTTCCTCATAGAGGGCAATCCCTTCATTGATGAGGTTATGCCATGCTGGGCGGTCCTATGCTAATGTCTGCCATGCTTTACCATCAATTCTAAAGTTCTTAAGAGAGACCTTCACAGTGTCCCAAAATTGCTTTTTCTTATCCCCTTGGGAGCTGTAGCCCTGTGTGAGTTCTCCATAAAAATAGTTTTTTGGCGAGTGCACATATGGCATTTTAACAATATGACCAGGTCATCACAGTTGTGCTCCCTGTAGTAATGCTGGATTGCTAAGAAATTTAGCTCAAAGAAGGACCTCAGTGTCTGGTATCTTCTCCTGACAGGTGATCTCCAGAATCTTCCTAAGATAATTTATTTTTTAGGCTTTTTTTTGCAAGGCAATGGGGTTAAGTGGCTTGTCCAAGTCCACACAATTAGGTAATTATTAAGTGTCTGAGGGCAGATTTGAACTCAGGTACTCCTGACTCCAGGGCCAGTGCTTTATCCACTGCACCACCTAGTCACCCCTAAGATAATTTAAAAGGAAGTGATTCAGTTTCCTGACATGGCTTTGGTTGACTGTCCAGCTTTCATAGCCATATAGCAATGAGGTCAGCACAAGGATTCTGTAGATCTTCAGTTTGGTAGTCAGTCTAATAGTTTTTCTCTCTCACACTTTCTTACAGAGCCTCCCAAATACTGAGATAACTCTGGCAATGCCTGTGTCAATCTCATTGTCAATGTGTACTTCCTTGATGATGTCCCAGGATGTAATAAATGACTTTAGTATCTTCCATTTCTAACCAATCTGTAAGCACTCTATAAGGAAGTGAATTTGTCCATAGTACTCAAAACTCCATTTGCTGTAATCAATGGTTCCATATATGGATGGTGTGACTGATGGAGCACCTGTGTTTTCTTGGTGTTAATTGTTAGACTAAAATTAGCACAGGCAGCAGAGAATTGATCCATATTTTGTTGCATCTAAGCTTCGGAGGCTGCATTGAGTGCACAATCATCTGCAAACAGTAGAACATGCACCAACAATCCCTCTTTGGTCTTGGCTTGCAGTCTTTCCAAGTTGAAGAATTTGCCATTAATGCAGTAGTGACCTTGAGACCACGTTTATCCTCAATGAAGATCATATGACTGAAAACATCATGATAAAAAGCATGGGAGCAAGAACATATCCTTGTTTCACCCCATTGGTGTCCAGGAAATCTCGAGAACATCATCCACTATCCAGAGTTCAGACAAACATGCGATCATGAAGGTGATGTACAACACTGATGAACTTCTCCAGGCAATCAAAGTCTGATATAACTTTCCATAAACCCTTATGACTGACAGTTTTAAAAACCTTGGTCAGATCTACAAATGTATACAAACCTTCAGTTGGAGCTTCAGCTAGGGACTGATTGACTTCAACTTTGAGGTAAACAGTCAATGGCTTCCACATTGATTGATCATGGTCTTGGAAGCATTAAGCCCATCTCTCTAGGTTCATGTTCCTATTGTTGATCAATGTGAATCCATTAGCAGAGTTGTTGAGATGCAGCATATGTCTCTGGCCCATAAATATCCTTCAGGGCATCATAAAAACAATTTGGTTTCTTATTGTCTGCATAAAACTGAGAGCTACATCTCTTTAAACTTTACTTTTGATGGAATCAAATGCTGCTTTCTTAGAAATGGAGAAACTATCCTGCAGGTAAACCCTGTAAAGTTTTCATTTTTCATTTAGCAGCTTCTGCATTTTTCCATACTTTTTATCAAAGAATTCTTGATGTTTGTGAGTGTTCTGGCTCAGATGAACAAATGCAGTGTTATATATGAGATCTCTGAAAGTTGCCTACTGTTTTTCTGCTCCACTATTGCCAACTGCGTGCTGGTTCACTTTTCCCTTCAAATTAACAACATGCTGTCCCTGCTCAGAGAGGCACTAATGGCATTAATTCTCTTGGCATTAATTCTGCTAGTAGTCATTTTACTTGGGGCTGCCATTTTGGTTGAGTATGAATATTTAGCTTAGAGAAGGTGGCATTTATATTCAAATATTTGTACCAATATTTTGTAGTGGCAAAGAAGTAGAAACAAAGTGGATGTTTATCAACTGGGAAATGGATAAATAAATTATCATACATAAATATAATGTACTATAAAAATGATAGCTATGAGGAATGCAAAGAAACCAAGGATTATTTATGAGAACTAATGCAAACTGGATTTAAAAAAAAAAGATTAAAGCAATGTATTTAGGACAAGGTGAATTGAACAACTAGCAAACTCAGAATTGAAACTAGATCTCTGAAATTAGAATGACCAGAGATGAAGAGATGCACCTTCTTCTATTCTTTATAGAGGTAGGGGATTATAAGTGTGGAAACTTGCATGCCATTTCAGTTTTGGTTGTTGATTATTATTAATGAGCTTTTTTTCCCCCTTTTCCTTCCTTCCTTCCTTCCTTCCTTCTACTTTTTTTTTCTTTTTTTGTTAATGGGATAACTCTTTGTCAGGAAGAAACATATGAAATGAAACTATGTCAAAAACAAAAGAAGAAACTTCTATGTTAAAGATGGTGTTGGTCCTCCTGTGTTCAGCTGAAATAATTAATATGTTCAGTTCTGAGCATCAAAATGTAAAAAAGGACAGTCATCAGATGAAGAGTCTAAAAAAGATGTAAGACCTACTGCTTCTTTCTTTCTTGTCCAGGAAAGTGATGCTACTATTATTAATTCTCTTAAAGTTCCTAAGAAAAAAATACCATTTCCTGCACAATTTGGGATTTGTCCAACTAGAAAGTTAGGGAGAGAGAATATGTCCATTCTACCCCTCCCAACTCATATCATATAAACAATTAGGATGTCGTAGACATGTTATGGATATTCAGAGCATAGTTCTATATAATCTTTTTGTTGTTAAGTACAGTGAAAAGCTTGATGGATTTGGAGTAAAAGGACATGAATTCAAATCCTAGATGAGACATTGAGTTAAGTGTGAGCTTGAATAAGTTGTTTCACCTCTCAGAATTGCAGTATTTACATTTGCAAAAAATGTATTAGTTCACCTTTGAGGCCATTGCCATCTCTGAAGCTGTGATTTAAATTAAGGATCCTGCTCCAAGTTATTTCTTCTCTTACTAATCAAGGGAAAGGGGAAAAATAACTAAGTAAATGAAAAGCAGGTATAAGCAACTTTATAATCATTTTTAAAAGTTTTTTTAAAATCAGCTTTACACTTAGATATTTTCTAAAGTTCTTCAAAAAAAACCTAATACCATACAAAAGAATTATATCAGAAGCCTTAGAAATGACCTTTGTGATAATTCTTCTTTTGACTTGTACCAAACTTCTAGAAAGGGAAAAGGAGAACTCTAAAGAAAAGGGGCCCTGATGTCTTCTAGAATTATTTTAGAAATAGGTTATGGAAAGGTCAAAGAAATAATTCTTTAAGTTGGAAATAGTGTATCTACAAGGAATTGAAATTGCTTTTTATGCTAAATCTTATCTGAAGTATAAAGTACATATAGCTAGGCATGTGTTTGGTTTTGATGTCAAAGTTCAGGTTGAATTATACTAGGAAAAAAAAGATATCTACTCAGGTCTAGGTATGAATTTGGGCTTGGGCAGTCAGAGTTTGGCTATATAGTAACTATTAATGGATAAATGTTAAGGAGAAAGGTTGAAACTAAATTTTTCCTAATATTTCTAATTGTATTATATTAGAGACTTCCAGGGTGGAGGTAAGATGGCAGCAAGAAGGTAACATGCTCCTGGAATTTTTGCCTACACAACATTAAATGAAGCCTCTATATAGACATTAAAGCTACAAATCCCACCCCAAAAACCCCCAAATTTTCTATTGTAGATATCATGGAGGATCTTCACTGATGGTCTGTCTTTGGGGGAAAAGAGAAAAAAAGCTCAACTAGACTTCTCAGGTCCCCTTGGCTAGAAAGCTGGTCATCAGGAAGAGACCCAACCCCAGACAAAATCTGAACCCTGAGAACAATGAAGCAACAAACAGATCTGGGTTGGGAGCAAACCACTGCATAGGCAGAGCCTGGACACAAACAAGGAAACAAACCTTTTCAGGTGATACCTGGAGTACATAGCCAACATCTTGGCAAGTAATAAACCAGCAATCAAGCCCAAACCCTGTCACAAAAAAGCTCAGCACTATACTCCCTCCATCTAGGAGCAGAGTTCAACAAGAAAAATGAGCAAAAATAGTCCAAAAAGAATATTAATCATAGAAAACAACTTTTCAGATAATGATAAAAATGCCATCTCTGAAGAAGAAAGCAGTGACAAATTACTTACATGGGAAGTCTCAAAGGAGTTTATGAATAGGACTTAAACCCAAAAGCTCATGGGAGAATTTAAAAAAATTTTAAAAACCAAAGAAGAAAAGTAGAAGAAAAGTGGGAAAAAGAAATGAGAGATATGCAGGAAAGTTATGAAAATTTGGTCAAAGAAATCAACTCCTCTAAAAGTAAAAATAACCAACTGGAAAAAGACTGTAGCTGATTAAAAAATAAAATTCACCAACTGGAGAAGGAAAACAACTCAGCTAAAATTCAAATTGACCATCAAGAAAAGGAATTCAATTCATCTAAAAGTCAAATTGACCACCTGAAAAGGGAATGCATCTCAGCAAACAGTAAAATGAACCACCTAGAAAAGGAAAACATCTCACTGAAAAGTAAAATTAATCAACTGGAAAAGGAAACACAAAAGTAACTGAAGAATATAAAAGCCTAGAAATTGGAATTGAAAAAATAGAAACTAATGAATTTGTGAGACACCAAGATTACAATCAAACAAAATCAAAATGTAAAAAATATTGAATAAAATGTAAAGTGCCTTTTAAGAAAAAAAAAACAGGAAATGAGATTCAGGAGAGATAATTTATGAATTCATAAATTAGTCTACTAGAAAGTCTAGATAAAAAAAAGACCTTGGAAAATACCATGGGAAATCTGTCCCAATATGCTAGATCAAGAAGACAAAATAGTCCTTGAAAGAATACACAGCTAGTCCTACAAATACTCTTGGAATGGGAATAAATTTATGATCAAACAAGAATTAGAGAACACCATAAAATACAAAATGAGTGGTTTTGACTATATAGAATTAAAAAGTTTTACAATAATAAAATCAATGCTTCCAAAATTAAAAGGAAAGCAGAAAGCTAGGAAATAATCTTCACAACTAGGAATTCTGATAAAGGTCTCATTTCTAAAATATATAGAGAATTACATCAAGTTATTCCCCAATTGATAAGTGGTCAAAGGATATAAATAAACATTTTCAAATGATGAAATTAAAGCTATATATAATCATATGGAAAAATATTCCTAATCATTAATGATTAGAGAAATTAAAACAACAATGAGGTATTGATACAGGGAGATGATGTAGAGAATTGTGAACTACCAGAAACAAAATTTATAATCTTAAAGGCTGTTAAATCTTGTTAAATTGAGTGGAGTTTCCCTATTCTTGAGATGTAAATCAACTACCATTGTTTCATTGTTTAATGTAAAATTTGTATCCTGATCTCTTCTCCAACCATTTACCTAATTACAGGTCCAGTAAGGGGGGAGGGGGGGAATTCATCTTTTGCCCTCTGGATAAGGGGCAAGACCATAAAAATCTGGGTTGAACCTCTCCTCAAGGCCAGTCATCTCTGACTGTCTTTGGTCAGCTCTGCTTCACTTCTCTCTCTCTCTCTCTCTCTCTCTCTCTCTCTCTCTCTCTGTCTGTCTCCTTCCCTATGATTTTCTTTTGCATTGTAACTTTTTTTTAATAAATTTTTATTTTCTTTCTACTCTAGCTTTCCTGGGTCTGAAAGTGATTCTTCACATGGCAGTAAGGAACCCAAGTAGCCAGTGGCTACATATTTTGATGAGCCAACCAGGAGAAAATTTCTGCCCAGACTTGGGAAACAGGATTGAGTTCTAAAGATGAGAAGCATACTCCTTTTTTAGATCCTAGATTATAAGAAGAGTAGGAAAATTATTGAACCTCTATCCCTCCTTCTGTGGGTGTTTCCTTTTTCTGCCTGGGAAAACAAAAAAAGGTTGAATTTTGTGAGGAGTCAACCAAGATGTGGTATCAGACATTGACCCACATGTTGATCCCATGTGGTGTTTCACAGTAGCCCTTACGTGGGCCAGCCCTGTGTTTTGTTCAGGCTGACCAGTGATGGCAGTGCTGAGGTGTTTTAAGGAAGGATGTTTGGCTTATCTAGAAGTGTTTGCCTATCTAGAAGTTTAGGAGACTTAAAAAATGGGGAAAGCTTGATACCAAAGACGCCCTCCCAGCTGTATGCTAACCCCTTGGAAGGAATTAGATTTGACAAAAGCTACCTATTAGCCAAACACTTGAGTTCCTGGAAATTATCTCTGTGTGGAACTCTCTTTCTCTTTGAAATGCTCTTCCTCATTCTCTGTGGCCCCTACCCTCTGCAGGGGACAGGGGAAGGGAGAAAGAAAATCATCCTTTTTAGAACTCAGAAACTCAAGCCTATGTCTCAGATGGAATGTATGCTTCACCACAGGTTGGATAAGATCCCCCCGAAAACTTATTTTAGCCCCATTGTTTAAAATAGGGGGCTCCCATGCCTTCTTCCTGGTTTGGGGGGGGGGGTGAACAACCACATTTTCCTTAGACTACACCTGTTTATCCATTGCAAAGCCCATTCCCTAAAGACTTTAGCTGGGTTGAGAAAGCCCCACCCTTGGGAGCTGGGAAGGGGAAATGGGCAATTTGACTGAGAAGCCTCATGGTCAATTAGTTAAAAAGGGGGAGGGGAGATAACTTTTTCTGGGACTAGGAAATTCAGATTTCAGCTTTTAATTAAGCCTGTGCTAATAACTAATATCTCTGTAATAGAGTAACAGGATTTGCACTTGATAAAGTTACTTAAGAATACTTTTATTTTTTATTTGTTTTTCATTTTATTTGTTTTTCAATTATATACAGTAGTAATATGTACCCATCATTTTTTGCAAGGCAAATTTTGCAAATTCTACAATTTTTACCACCTCCTCCCTTCCCTTCCCCCCTCCAAGGCTATCTGACAGTCTCTACATTGTTTCCATGCTATACATTGATGTAAATTGATTGTTATAAGAGTTAACATATGAATAAAAAAACCCATTCCCCCCCAGAAGATGAGAAACCTCAATGATAGAGAGAAAAAAAACTGTACTTTAGTCTGTGTTCAGATTTCAATGGCACTGTCTCTGGGGTGAGTTGCTTTCTTTATCATAAGTCCACCAGGGAAGTTGCTTCAATATTTTTCCCTCAGTTGCTATTACTAGCTGTACCTCCACTCTATTCCTGCTCTCATTTATTCTATTCTCTTAAAGAATACTTTTAATAGGCAGCTAGGTGGCATAGTGTATAAAGCACGGGCCCTGGAGTCAGGAGTACCTGGGTTCAAATCTGGTCTCAGACACTTAATAATTACCTAGCTTTGTGGCCTTGGGCAAGCCACTTAACCCTTAATGAATATAAAAATGGTTCTCAAGAAAGTCTAATTGAGTCTAAAAAAATTATTTTTGACTCATCTTAATTGGTACATTCAAAATATACAGACTATAATATGTGAGTGTGTGTGTGTGTGTGTGTGTGTGTGTGTGTGTGTGTGTGTGTGTATTTAAACATCAATAGAACACTTCACATCTCACCACTGACCTGGAGAGGTGGAAAAATGTTTCTACATTTTGAGATTTTTGTGCCAGCCAAGGTGTCCAAAAAATCTCACTTTGGTAAATTAGAAATCTGAAATTTGAAAGAGTTTTCTGTGTTTGTTTGTTTGTGTATGTGTGTGTGTGTGTGTGTGTAATTCAGATCTGAAATAGTTACACAGTTACCTGAGTTAAATGTTACTCCTTTTTAGTTTGGGTTTTGAATTTAATCATTTAAAAAGGTATCATTTAAAATTAATTAATGAAGTTGGTATCTGAACTTGTCCCCTTATACTATTTGAAACTTTATAAGTTGCAAAGTTTGTGAAATGCTTTCAGTTGTGAGCTAAGCTTTTGTTAACCTAATACTGATTGACAGCTATATTCAACTTATGTTAATTGAGACTTTAAGGTTTAGTAAATGTAGACTTTATGCCCTCAAGAACCTTTGAAAAGAGGGAGGGAAGGTCTTTGATAGGAAAAAATCACCACCTTGTGTTTAAAAAAGAAACTATCTGAGAGCTAAATGACAGTAATTTAGTCACCTTTGAAAGTTCTGTAGCAAGTTTTGAAGATGGTGGAGAGAAGCCAGCACAGTGCTAAAGTCTCCTGATCTTCTCTCATATATAATATGAAACAAACCTCTTAACAGAAATCTGATCTACAAAGCCAAGAAAGAGTAGCTATTACAAGAACATTTACCTCAAGATTTGTATTCTGGGATCTTAGGTGAACCAGGGAACAGAGGGAGACTCTGCCTAGAGCACATGACAGGGTGAGAACCTGTGAGCCTGAAAGTGGGACTAGCCAGATCAGCAGCAGGGCTAGAGCCTGAGGGTAGGACTGGGCTGATTGGCCAGGGGACATGGGCCAACTGGGGAGTAGAGACATTGGTTGTGGCACTGACAGTCTGGAGCTTGCTGGCAGGGCTGGAGGGTGAGTTCCACCATGGAAGAGTTGAAGACATCAATCCAAGAATTGCTCTGGTCCCCAGGAACTCAAGAGTCCATACCTTCATTTCAGCTGAAGCCTCTTCCCAGAATAAACACAGCTATAGCCCACCTCCACCCCAGGCTCAGGTGTGAGCAGCAGAGCTCCATCAGATGTGAATAGGGAGAGCAATTACCTTACTCAAGTACAAAATCCACCATTGTTCAAAGATAAGAGTATTCAGCAGCTTCAACCATGCCCTCCAGGCCAAGGGAGAGGGCCTCAAATCAAGGTCACAGACACACCAGAGAAAGTAACCAACACAGCCTACTGGTCTGCCCATTTGGAGTTACAAAACCCAGTGAGTAAAGCCTCTAGGGATCCCAACACCAAACCTCTTTGAACCAGCCCCTCCCTAACAAAAGATCTTAGGAAAATGAAGAAAGGCCAGAAGAGGGGGACATAGGAAAATTCCTAGAAGGAAAAAAACCTAACTCAGAGAGACCTAGAACCCCTGAGGAGAATATGATCTGGTCTCCAGCACAGGTTTAAATCAGGTTTAAAAATCAATTTGGAAAAGTTGGGAGAGAAAATTAACACCTTGCAGCAACAAAACAAATCCTTGGAAAATACAATTGTACAAATGCAAAAAGAAAAGAATTCTCTCAAAACCTCACTTGGTCAAATGGGAAACTCTTTTAAAACTAAAACTGAACAATTGGAAAAGAAGTGGCAAAAGATAAATGAAGAAAATTCTTTTCTAAAATAAAAAGAATGGAGTCTGTGGAAACTAATGACTTCATGAAACAGCAAAAATATGTTAAAACCAAAAAAAATGAAAAAATAGAAGAAAATGTAAAATACCTCATCAGCAAAACCACTGATTTCAATAATAGATTGAGAAGAGATAACCTGAGAATTATAGCTATTCCTGAAAACATTGAAGAGAAAAAAAAGCCTGGACTTCATAGTATAGGATTTAGTGATGGAAAATTGCACTGATATCAGGGACAGAAGGCAACATAGTTATTGAAAGAATACATCGATCCCCTCTGGAAAGTGTTCCTAAAATGAAAATACCAAGGAATTTTGTGGCCAAATTCCAAAACTATCAGATAAAAAAGAAAATCCTGCAAGCAGCCAGAAAGAAACAATTTAGATACCAAGGAGCAACAGTAAGGATTACACAGGATCTGGCTGCATCAATATCAAGGGATCAAAGGGCCTGGAATGAGGTATTCTGAAGAGTAAGGGGACCTGGAATGCAACCTAGAATCCACTACCCAGAAAAACTGAGCCTTCTCTTCCAGGGGAAAAGATGGGCATTTAATGAAATGGGAGTCTTCCAACATTTCCTGATCAAAAGTCCAAAGCTAAATAGAAAATTTGGACACCAAACAGAAGCCTCAAGAGACACATGAAAAGGTTAAAAAAATGGTAAAGAAAAAAGATGAAACTGGCTATATCCCTACCTGGGAAAAAAAGATTCTCATAACTCTTGAGAACTCTATTAGAGAAAATATGTTGAGCCAGAAGTGATGGACACTTATGACTTTTCTGTGACTCAGATAGAATGATTTAAAAAACAATACCTCATTAAAAGGGGGGACAGTAAGGAGATGGGAGGATGGAGGAGATTGAATGAGGTAAAACTCATTACATTAAGAGGTACAAAAGATCTATTATAATAGAGAGGAATTAGAAAGGAGGTGAGACCACCTGAATCTTCCTCTCATCAGACTTGGCTTACATACTTAGTTAAGTTGAGAAACTCATCTTACCTTTCAAAAGGGGAAAGGGGAGGGGGGAGAAAAGGGGAGGGGGTTGATATAGGAAGGCAAACACACTTAAGGTGGCAGTATTAAGAAACAAAATACTGGGGAACATGGATAAAGGAAAATACAAACAGAAGGAAGATAGCATGGAGAGCAATAAAAAGTTACTAATTATAACTTTGAATGTGAATGGGTTGAACTCTCCCTTAAAATGTATGTGAATAGCTGAGTGGATTAAAAAACAGGATCCTACAATATGCTGCTTACAAAAAACTCATTTGATGCAGAGAGATGCATATACAGAAAAGGTAAAAAGTTGGAGCAAAATATATTTTGTTTCAACTGAAGTGAGAAAAGCAGGGGTCTCAGACAAAACAGCTGCAAAAATAGATAGCATTAAAAGAGATAGGGAAAGAAACTAAAAGGTACCATAGATAATAAAATAATTTCAATACTAAATATGTATGCACCCAATGGTATAGCATCCAAATTCTTAGAGAAGAAGTAGAAAGAGTTACAGGAAGACATAGGAAAATTCTACAATTGGGAGACCTCAAACTCCCACTCTTAGATTAAGATAAATCTAATCAGAAGAAGTTGAGGGAAATAGATTCTTAGAAAATCTATATATGATAAACTTTAATTATTATATTTTATACTTTATGTTTCTTCCTTAAGTACATGATTTATCTCTCATGACATTCAATTTGGATCACTGTATACCATGAAAATATTGTAAAGACTGACAAATTGCCTTCTGTGGGGGTGGGGGGGGAAAGTAAGATTAAGTGAAAAATTCTAAAGCTCAAAATAAATAAAATCTTAAAAAAAATGAATTTCCAGGGATCCAATGAAAAAAAAGTGCAAAAGAAGGTGACTTAGCCTTACCAGATCTAAAATTATATTATAAAGCATCAATTAGCCAAATTGTGTGGTATCAGTCAAAAAATAGAGTGGTAGTTCAGTAGAATAGACTAGGTGCAATAACAGTAAATGATTATAGCAATCCACTGTTTGATAAACCCAAAGAAATCAGCTATTGGGATTAAAAACTCCATCTTCGATAAAAAAATGTTGGGAAAATTGAAAGTTAGTATGGAAGAAACTTAGATTAGACCAACATCTCACATCCTATACCAAGATAAGGTCAAAAAGGATAAAAGATTTAGACATAAAAAAAGCAACATTAAAAACAAACCAGAAGAACACGGAGTAGTTTGCCTGTCTGATCTATGGAAAGGGAAACGTTTATGAGCAAGGAAGAGATAGAGAACATGATTAAAAACAAATGATTATTTTTTTTACTTTTTTATTTTAGGCAATGGGGTTAACTGACTTGCCCAAGGTCACACAGCTAGGCAATTATTAAATGTCTGAAGCCGGATTTGAATTTAGGTACTCCTGACTCCAGGGCTGGTGCTCTATCCACTTCGCCACTTAGCTGCCCCCAATACAAATGATTATTTTGATTACATTAAATTAAAAAGCTTTTGCACAGACAAAACCACTGTAACCAAGGTCAAAAGAAATGTAAATTTGGAAACAATTTTTACAACTAGTATTTCTAACAAAGGAATCATTTCTAAAATATTCAGAGAACTAAGTCTAATTTTTAAAAAAAGCCATTCTTCAATTAACATTTGGTCAAAGGATATGCAAAGGCAATTTACAAATGAGGAAATCAAAGAGATCTATAGTCATATGAAAAATTGTTCTAAATCACTACTTACTAGAGAAATGCAAATTAAAGCATCTCTGAGATACCACCTCACACCTCTCAGACTGGCCAATAGGACCAGAAAGGACTATGATCAATGTTGGAAGGGATGTGGGAAATCTGGGACACTAATGCATTGCTAGTGGAGCTGTGAACTCATCCAACCTTTCTGGAGAGCAATTTGGAATGATGCCCAAAGGTAATAAATGTACAGACCAAGAGATTATGGAAAAAGGGTAAAAATATCACTTGTACAAAAATATTCATAGCAGCCCTGTTTGTGGTGGGAATAATTTTGAAATTAAATGACTGTCTTCCAATTGGGGAATGGCTTAACAAACCGTGGTATTTGCATGTCATGGAACATTATTATTCTATTAGAAACCAGGAGGGATAGGAATTCAGGGAAGCCTGGAAGGATTTGCATGAACTGATGTTGAGTGAGATGAACAGAACCAGACAAACATTGTACACCCTAACAGCAACATGGGTTGATGATCAGCTTTGACTTGCTCATTCCATCAGTGCTACAATCAGGGACAGTTTTGGGCTATCTGTGATGGAGAATACCATCTGTATCCAGAGAAAGAATTGTGGAGTTTGAACAAAGACCAAAGACTATTACCTTTAATTTAAAAAAACAACAAAAAGCATTATCTTATGTAATTTTACTATCTCTTATACTTTATTTTTCTTCCTTAAGGATATGATTTCTCTCTCATCACAATCAACTTAGATCAATGTATACCATGGAAACAATGTAATGTAAAGACTAACAGACTGCCTTCTGGGGGGTGTGGGCAGAGGGAAGCAAGATTGGGGGAAATTGTAAAACTCAAAGTAAATACAGTCTTTCTTAAAAAAAATATACAAGACTTCTGAAAAGAAAAGATACCAAAGGTATGGAAAAAAAACTGTCATTATTGATTCCAAAAAAGATTACAGCGTAAACCTTACAGCTTTTAATTTATACACCTTCTCTCTCATCTATATAAAATCTTCTATAATCAATTTGAGGACATCCTCCATTGAGGTGTTAATAGGAGACAAGTAGGCTTTCATAAACTATATTCATCAATAGACCATATTTTTCTATCTCACGATTGATGAAAAAAGTAGGAAGTACAAGATTCTATTGTGTTTTTTGTTATTGATGATTTTGTGTGTGTGTTTTTTTTAATTTTTGCAAGGCAATGGGGTTAAGTTGCTTGCCCAAGGCTACATGGCTAGGTAATTATTAAGTGTCTGAGGCTGGATTTGAACTCAGGTACTCCTGACTCCAAGGCCAGTGCTCTATCCACTGCACCACCTAGCTGCCCCCATTGATTATGTTTACCAAGATAAAAAGAGAAAATTAACTAAGTAGAAAATTGACTAAGGTCAGCTAGGTGGAACAGTGGATAAAGTACCAGATTTGGAGTCAGCAAGACTCAACTTTATGGCCTCAGACACTCAGTGTCTTTGTGACCCTCGGTCAGTCACTGAACCCTACTTGACTTTGTTTCTAATCTCTAAAAAATTAGCTTGAAGAGGAAATGGCAAAACCACCCTGGTGTCTTTGCCAAGAGAACCCCAAATATAATCATGAAGGGTTGGGCATAACTGAAATGACTAAATAACAACAACAAAATTCCAAATTACAGACTCTTCTATAACACAGTATCTCCTTGGTTCTTGTCCATTATTAAAGAAGACCAAAATGACAACACTTTGTTTGAGACAAATTACAATGTTTCCAATCAAACCAATAGGAACTCAGAATGCTCAACCACAGGTCAGGCATAAATAATGCATGTGAACACCTTGGGTGGGTACTCTAAGATTATGGATGTCACCTTTCTTTTGAGCTGATTCAATTCTGCCTTCCTCATATAGTGTAGCTCTCTCCAATGAGGGTACACCATGCTGGGCTGTCCTGTGCCAGTGTCTCCCATGGTGTACAATCAATCCTAAAGTTCTTCAATGAGAACTTCATGATATTTCGGTATGGTTTCTTCTGACCCCTTATGAACACTTGTCCTGTGTAATTTCTCCATAAAACAGTTTTGGTTTTTTTGGCAAGTATATGTATGTCTGGCCTTCTAATAATGTGTCCAGCCCATCATTAGTTGTACTCTCTATAGTAATGTTGGAATGCTAGGTAGTTTAGCTCAAAAAAGGACCTGTCTGTTATCTTCTCCTACCAGGTGATCTTCAGACTCTTCCTAAGACAATTTAAATGGAAATGATTCAGTTTCCTGACATGGCTCTGGTAGACTGTCCAGGATTTATAGGTATATAGCAATGAGGTCAGCACAACATTTCTATAGACCTTCAGTTTGGTAATCAGTCTAAGACCTCTTCTCTCCCACATTTCCTTCAAGAGCCTCCCAAATACTGAGCAAGTTCCAGCAATGTGTGTATCAACCTCATTGTCAAAGGACACTGCCAAGGTAAGTGAATTTGTGTACAATACACAAAAACTTCTCCATTTGCTGTAATTGATGGTTCCAAATATGAATGGTGTGGTGTTGACTGATGGAGCATCTGTGTTTTCTTGGTGTTAACTGTTAGAACAAAATTAGCACAAGCAGCAGAGAATCAACCATACTTTGTTGCATTTCCAATCCATAAATCAATATAATACCTGTTTAATGATCCTCTGATAATAAAGCAAGACAGAGAGATGTATACTCTACGAAATATTCACTACTATAATGGAAAATATCCAACTTGAAGTTGTCAAATTGGAAATAAAGGAGGGGTTCTCTTTAATTATTGAGGTCCTCCACATCCTTCCTTTTATCAATGACTTTGTGCTAATGACATTAAGATTGGGGCATTGTAGAACCTCCTCAAAGAGATCTCATATAAGAGAGTCTGTCCTATTCATTTACAAACAAAAAGACCAACTACATGAAGAATTCCTATTGTATACTAAAGTGAAAATGTAGAAAGTATAGCCATAAAGGAATTTTTTTTAGGTTTTTGCAAGGCAAACAGGGTTAAGTGGCTTGCCCAAGGTCACACAGCTAGGTAATTATTCAGTGTCTGAGATTGGACTTGAACCTGACTCCAAGGCCGCCCCTATAAAGGAATTTTTTAATAGCATAAAGAATATCTATCTAAAACCAAACATTATATTCCATGAGGATATATTGGAAGTTTTCCTAATAAATGCATATATCCATTCTCCTCAGTGTTGTTTGATATAGTTTCAGAAAGTCTAAAAAAATAGCTAAAAGAGAAAGAAATTTTGGTATAAAGTTAGATTAAAAGATTACTGATGTAAACATGATGGTTCACTTAGAAGATTCTGGAGACCATCAAAGATACCAATTGAAACAATAAATTGCAAGATACAAAACATTCCAAAAAATTAATAGCAATTATTTATATTAAAAACAAAATTTGCATCATGACTAATATGAGAATATGTTAAATGCAACATATACAATTTTTACCAGATTGTTTGCTACTATGGTAAGGGGGAAAGGAAGGGAGGGTGTTTTAAAAAAACTCATTAACTTGCAAGTGGATGAATATTAAAAACTACCTTCACATGCAATTGGAAAGGAAAATAAAATAAAATAAAATTTAAAACAATGAAAAAAAGTTAGGGATGAAGAGAAATAGTACTTTTAGATAAGGAGGGGATAATACTTCCAGAGAAAAAAATTATAATATAAACCAGAAGCAATAAAAACATCTGATTCTGGTTAAATGGTATTCAAGTAGATCAATGAAATGGACAAGATAAAGGAAAAACAGAAATAAAGAAACTCAACAACCCAGCACTGGTTAAGCCTGCAGATATAAACCACTTAAAAAAAGAATTCTATTCGGTAAGAACCTCTGGAAAGCATTCTGGAAGAAACTAGGCTTAAACTAGCATCTTGCACTATATTGCTGGTTTTCAGCCATTTCAGTCACGTATAGCTCTTTGTTAACTTATTTAGGTTTTTCTTGGCAAAATACTAGTGTAGTTTGCTGTTTCCTTCTGCAGTACATTTTACAGATTAGGTAACTGAGGGAAACCAAGTTCAGTAACTTGTGCAGGGTCACACAGGATATGAGGCTGAATTTAAATTCGAGTCTTTCTGATTCCAGGTCTGGCATGCTCCATCCCCTTTACCACTGAGCGGTCCCTTTTTTTTTTTTTTTTTTTTTTTTTTTTTTTTAGCTTTTTGCAAAGCAAATGCGGTTAAGTGGCTTATTCTGAGGTCGGATTTGAACTCAGGTACTCCTGACTCCAGGGCCGGTGCTCTATCCACTGTGCCACCTAGCGGCCCCAAGCTGTCCCTTTCTTACACTATATTCCAGAACAAATTTCAAATATACATCAACTAAATGTCAAAACTTGTACAATTAGGAAAGTAGAAGAAAAGCATGTCACTTATATTTCACTGATATGATTAAGAAGCATAATCTAATCAACCAAGGTACAGAATCTATTAGAAAGATAAAATAGGACATTTTAATTACATGAAATTGAAATGCTTCTGCACAAACAGAATTAATGAATTTTGGATAAGGAAATTTTAAAATGGCACAAAAAAATCTTCATCAAGGTTTTTGGAGGCATTATATCCCATATATACAAACAACTAACAGAAATATATAAACCTTAAGTCTTAATAGATGAGACCAAAATGAAAAAAAAATTCTTAAAATAATTGCAAAATATTAACAAACATGTGAAAGAATGTTGCAAATCACTAATTGTAAAAGCAATTCATATTAATCATGATCCCAAAGTTTTACTTCGTATCCAGAAAATGGCAAAAATGACAAAAGAAATGCATACTTGATGCATCATTGGTAGAGCTATGAAATCACACAATCATTTTGAAAAGCAATTTGAAGTTATATAAATGAAATTCCTAAAAAGGTCATACCCTTTTACCAAAAGGTACTAAGTACATATTTCAAAGTCTCTAATTAAAGATATCTCTCATATATATTCAAATATTTCAACAGAATTTTTTATGGTAGCATAAAAGAAAAAATAGAAGTCTATCATTTGGTGAATGATTAAATAAATTGTGATACATGAATGTAATTGAATATAATGAAACATTATATTATAAGAAAAGATGAATACAATGAGAGAAAAGAGGCATGGAAAACCTACCTCAAATTATGTGAAGTAGAACCCCCCAAACCACACACACACACACACACACACACAAATGGACCTGAGTTTGAATGTGACCTTAGACACTTCATAATTACCTAGGTGTGCAAGTCACTTAACCCCATTGCCTTAAATAAAATTTAAAATACACACACACACATATATATTTGTGCATGTGTGTGTTTGTATGTGTGTGTGTGTGTGTGTGTGTGTGTATGAAATAGTGTGTAGTTCTTCCTTTAGGAAACATTTGAGGATAAGCTTTGATCACTTTTCTGTTGGAGAATTACTTACAGTCTTTGACATTTAGTATTAATTCTATATACATTCTGAATATCAGACCTCTATCAAAAATATTTAGTCCAAAGATTTTTCTCCATATAATGTTTTTTAACCTGAGGTATATTAATGTTGTTTATGCAAAAGGTTTTTACTCTCAAATATTTTGTAAGTGATTCTGTTCCTTCTTTGGTTAAGACTTTTTACCCAAACCATAACTTTGAAAGTTATCTGATCAGAATCTCTCTTATTTTATTAATTATATTATTTTTAATATTTAGTATGTTCTCAGACTTATTGCACCCAAGCACTTCTGATTATGATTATCTAGTATCTTCTCCTGATTTTCTTTTCTATTTTTAACCAGTATAAAAAGTTTTGTTTTGTTTTTTTAATGATTTTATCTTAGAGTATGATATAAGGTCTAGAAGTGCTATTCTGTATTCCTTCTTTTTTCCATTATTTCCCTTGAGATTCTAAAGCTTACCTTCACCAAATGAATTCTGTTTTTATTTTGCCTTGTTCTAAATGTATTCACTTGACAATTTAATTGGTAAAACACTAAATCTGTAAATTAATTTAGGTAATATGATGATATTTATTATTTTGGCTCAGAGGAGTAATTCTGACTGAATATCCCTCCAGTCATTTAAGTAATTTTTTAAAGGAATGTTCTGTAATTTTATCTTTATAACTCTTGAGGGTACCTTCAGGGATTTTATCCCAGATAGTTTATGTATTTTATAATCATTCTTTGTTTTTTTTATTTTGATAATATTTGTATTATCATAGCAAAGGACAAGTGGGAGAATCCATTACATAGAAATAACTTTAAATATAAATTTATGTAGCATGATAAATTTTTAAAAATCTATTTATTTGTTTTTTTCAAGACAATGAGTTAAGTGGCTAGCCCAAGGTCACATAAGAAATTGTTAAGTGTCTGAGGACACATTTGAACTCAAGTCCTCCTGACCCAAGGGTCAGTGATCCATCCACTGAGCACCTAACTATCTAACATGATAAATTTTTGACAATTAATTGGGAACAAAAAACAACATAGTCACAGAAGATGTAGTTAGAGGAAAGAGCACTATCTTTGGATTTAGTAGATATTAATTTGAAATATCATGATAATAACCCTTGGTCTGGGGGTGGTCCTGTGTATGACTCCTTTTTCATTCCAACTCAAGAGCCATCAACAATTAGCCAGATGTCTTAGTTTTGGGTCATTAATCTGTCATTATCTTTTGTATTGCCACAAGACTACTCAATTTTATTTTCATGATGTGTTTCTTTGATGACTTTTTTGGGGTCTATTTCTATTTGGTAACCCCAAAGTGGATAGAGTGCCAGATCTAGAGTTAAGAGTTCAACTCTGGTCTCAAACACTTACTCACTGTGTGACCCTGGACAAATCAATTGTCCTTGTTTGCCTCAGTTTCTTCATCTATAAAATGAGATGGAAAAGGAAATGCCAAAGCATTCCAGTACCTCTGACAAGAAAACCCCAAATGAGGTCATGAAGAGATACACATGACTGGAAACAGCTACACAACAACAGCAAAAAATCCTGCCTATAATATGTAAATTTCCACTACTTCCTTCAAATAATTATTGTCTTAGTTTTATATACTCAGGATGACTATTTTGGGGATTTCTCTGCAAGCTTCATTTAAGCTATTTTTTTGCTTTCCTACTACTTCTCACTATTTTATAAAACAATATTGCACATAGTCTTCTGCCATCCTTCTCTTAGGATTGAACAAAATGAGATTGTGGAATAAATCAGTGTTCACCTTGCCTGCAATATACTTCCACTGGAAGAGAAATCAAGTGAGTACTTGCTAATTAATGAGATTTTTAGACTTTCTTTTGTTTCCTTGTACGGGAGCTGTTTCATAATGGTTCGGTGTTTGAAATTATTGTAATTGGTGATTTTGTCTTTTTGTTTCCAGTTTCATTAGCAAAAAAACTTGTCAAGATAGATCAGAAAGGAGTTGTTTTTATTTAATTTTTATTCTTAAATTCAGTTTTTTGCACATTTTGATATTTAATATATCAGTGATCTGACTGTACATAGTTGATCCAGTGATGGCTCCCATATTGATAGTAAGTCATTTATATACTGTTAAAATATAATCTATTTTTTTGTGACATGCTGTGGTGCTCTCAGGTTCAGTACTTTACTAATTAATTTTAATTTTTAAAGTATTGATGTTGTATCTTATAGGAGACCATTACTAATCTTTGACCTCCTTCATTCCTAAGCTCCTTTCCAGCAATTTTTCACCTATTTTCACCTTTGAATTGAAATAATCACATGACTTTGCACAGCACCAACCTGCCCCACACATCCTTTAATCCAATTCACTTGCATTTCATGGTATCACTTCCCTGATGTCATAGTCTTCTTCAAGAGGAAAAGGACAAACAACAACCACAACTTTTATCAAAGTATATATATTGATATAGTTGATTGAAGTCTTGGAAGCATTTCTCTTTTTCAAAATCTACAGCAAATGCTGTGCAATTATCTTTATGGTAGCTTTTTTCAAAAATATATATCACGAGAACTAGAAGATGACATGGCAAAATGTCCTGATAAAATCATGTTTATTGATATTGGATGATCAATAGAACACATTTCCCTAGACCCTCTTATTTGCTTCTCTGAAGCAAACTTGAGAGCAGTTTATCTTATATGCTATTGCCTTCAGATTTCCTTTCAAGAAAAAAAGGTGAAGATTGAAAAAAATAACATTCTGCGTATACTGAGAAACTAAGTGAGGAGACTAGGTGGCACAGGGGGTAGAGTGTCAGATGTGGAATCAGGAAGACCTAAGTTCAAATCTAATCTATGACATTTACTAGCCATATGACCCTGGGCACATCACTTAGCTTCTATTTGGCTTAGTTTCCCCAATTGTAAAATGGAAATAAAGGTAGCATCTACTTCCAAAACTTGTGAAGATTGAATGAGATAATATTTGTAAAGCCTTTGTAAACCTTAAACCACTATAAAAATGCCAACTATTATTATGATTTACTATCTATAATTTAATTGTGTGTTGGAAAATGTTTAATACTCAAACCTATATGCAAATCAAACTTAATGCCCAATACACTAATCTTTCCGAAGTTGGAGGGAAGCAATTAGGATTAAATGACTTGCCCAGGATCACACTGCTAGCAAGTTTCTGAGGTCACATTTGAACTCAGGTCTTGCTGACTGCAGGGTTGTTGCTCTATCCACTGGATTACTCATCTGCCCTTACAACACACTTTCAAATTTAATTTGCATTATTTTTTCAAGGTTATTCTTACATACCATTTAATGAAATCCAATTTGTTGCTTAAAACATTTTTGGAAGAGGAATACAAAATTTTAGCAGCTTTGATTTAGGAATTATTTCTAGGCAAAATGTAATAGAATGGGGGGGTGGCTAGGTGGCACAGTGGATAGAGTGCTGGTCTTGGAGTCAGGAGTACCTGAGTTCAAATGCAGCCTCAGACAATTAATAATTACCTAGCCATGTGGCCTTAGGCAAGCCACTTAACCCCATTGCCTGGCAAAAAAAAAAATGGAATAGAATATAGAAGCCTGGGTCTGGAGTCAGAAAGACTGCATTCAAGTCTTGACTCTATTTGTGAACCCAAGTCAATCACTCAACCCCTCCATTATCCTGGAAATATTCTAAGACAATGAATTACAGACTGGGCTGTGTTGGTGAGAAGAGTTTCTATCCTATTTATTTCCCTCACTGATGAAATGACATCTTAATAACAGTGACAAAGAAACTCTAAACATCTCCCTAAAAACAAAAGACTCAACAATTTGGGGGAAGAGACTGATGGGGTTACTTGTCTTCCTATAGCTGGGACTCTATACATATGTACATGAACTTGTATATATGTGTGTGTTTGTGTGTGCATATCTATGTGCCACCTAGCTACCCCCACCATCAATTCTTTTAAGAAATTATATGAACTCCATATGAAGAATCATTTAAATAGATATTCCCTTAAATATCTTCTATCTCCAAATTCAACAACTCCAACAAATATTTATTAAACACTACATGAAGTGCTGTGGATATTAAACCAAAAAGTCATTCACTGTTATTAATTCATTCTACTGTAGGGATTTAACATTATACATAGATAATTATAAAAAAGGTCATTCAAGAAAGTAATTCAAGAAGTTTGTGTTAGTACTTGGGGAATCAAAGTCCATTTCATGGAAAAAATGGTTCTGAGCTGTGTTTTTAAAGATTAGAACTCCATCCTGTGGAAAATGTACTTTATCTTGACTCTTTTTGCTAACACTGCCCCTTATTTCACAAGTGTAAAAACAGACAAGATAATGTTAATAACAAATAACTTTCAAGGACTTTGTCATAATAATTTGTCAGAGTATATAACACAGTTAAGTATGCTTCCCACATGGGAGATGGTTTTCCCTAAGGCCAGAGACAGGAGATGAAATGTCGAATTGGGGAAAGAATTAGTTGTCCAATTTGATCAGAATGTAGTATGCATGGAGAAAAGATTATGAAAGAAGGCTAGGGAGACTGGTATTTGAATGTATAAAATTTGAATGCCAAGATCCACTGCCTTAGATTATTGAAAGCTATAGAGGAATTCGATTTTAAGCAGACACTGACATGTTAGAAAGACTTTAAAAAATCTTTCTCACAATAGAGAACCACCTGAAGGCTTTTGAAGAGGGAAATGAAATTTTTAAATTTATTCCTTAGAAAGATTAGTTTGACAGTGATATGAAAATAGGATTTGAGAAAAGAAACATAACATTCATGATGTGTTTACAATAAAGATTATTGTTATCTGAAGACAAGTCTATCTAAATTTATAAGGGTTCAAGATCAGGAAGTTAGTCCCTGGGAGATGAATAGTTATGACTATAACAACCTATGAAGACTGTTGACCAGAAATGAGAAAAGTTGTATTCATGTATACCAAGGAATTCACAACTAGTTTTGAAGTACTTTACTATAGTAACAAATGGGTATAATATATTAAGCTATTACGAAATTCTTGAGTGGGGGGCAAATTTTTATCCTTTTTAGTCGCTGGAATAGACTTTTTAGAATGTGCCTCTACATTGCAGATTGCTTATGCTATTAGCTTTATTTATAGCAGGGTCAATGAAAGATCATTTTTCCCAAAATTATCAATGCTGTTAACAGTAGCATAAAATATGCTCTATTAATATATTTTCATTAAGTTTTATGTCACTTTCAGTTTTTGAGTTTCTTTTTTATTGATAACTTCTTAATTATATTCGCTAGGTTTTGTGTGTATATGTATGTCTATTTCCCTGCATGAGGATTAGAGGAACAACATGAATTTTGTTTTCTTTTTTTTTTTTTTTTTTTTTTTTTTTAGGTTTTTGCAAGGCAAACAGGGTTAAGTGGCTTGCCCAAGGCCACACAGCTAGGTAATTACTAAGTGTCTGAGACCGGATTTGAACCCAGGTACTCCTGACTCCAGGGCCAGTGCTTTATCCACTACGCCACCTAGCTGCCCCTGTTTTCTTTTTTAAGAAAGCTAAAAAGTGTTGGTTTTCTTGTCAGTACAAGGGATATTGAAATTTTGTTAGAACATGTTCCAACAAACAGAAATGAACACAAAAGTTATAATTGCCAATAACTGAATATGAATATTTCCAGGGAGCCATGAGCTCCTTGAAAAATGATGAAAGAAGACAAATCATAAAATTCTGGATGGTAGAGTAAACTCCACACTTATACAAGAGATTGTTTTTTAAGAGTTAGAAGAATATTTGAGAAGAGCAAACTTCAGAAATTCATTCTTCCTACAGCTACTTCCCCAGTCCAGTGAAGTGTGTTATGTGCTAAACCTCAGGAGAACATGTCTTCTCCACAGTGTTTTAAATCTTTCTGGTCCTTGGAAGATGAGTCCCCAGGAGTGAAGGAAAATCAAGCATGACAGATAGAGGCAGACTATTTCATTCTCCATGAGTAAGTTGCTTAGTAACAGGAGACCAAAAACCCCAGTCTCTTCTATCCATCGGGGAGTCTTCACAAAACTATTGTGGGGCAAAGGAATGAAACTTCACATTATGTCTGGCTCCTGAAAGAAGAGCCCCCCGCCGCTCCATCCTGTGGAAGACATACTTTTATCTTGACTCTTTTTTACTAACACTGCCCCTTATTTCACAAGTGTAAAAACAGACAAGACAATGTTAATGATAAATCACTTTCAAGGACTTTGTCATAATAATTTGTCAGAGTATATGACACAGTGAAAGGCAGTGTGGCATAGGGGACAAAGTATTAGGTGAAAAGTAAAGAAAATTTGAGAGGTCAAAGCTCACTCTCACACACCCTCTGCATAATCCTCCATAAACCTTTTTTTTTGGTTCTATGGATCCTAAAACCATTCCCTAGGAAATAGCAGGTTAGTCACAAATGGGTTGTAACTGTATTGATCAGAGTCCTAAAACGAGTGTCCTTTACTGATAAGGGACACATTGTACATGTTAGTCTTCTTAATTCTAACTCTAAAGCATCTCTCACATACTTCCCCTTTTTTTAATCATATGGCAACAACCCCTTATCATTCCTCATTCTGATAATTCCTATTTCCTGACTATCCCCTCTTTAATCCATCCTTCAGAAAGTTGCAAACTTGAGATTTCTAAGGCTTAGAAAGAAGTTTTAGTATCTCCCTATTTACTTGAGGCCAAGATGCAGATCTCTTTTTTTTTTTAACATTTATAGCTCTTCATAATCTGCCTTCAGACTATTTTTTCAGGCATTTCACATTACTCTATTTAATTCTGTCACAACCTATATATAGGAAATATCACAAGAACTTAATTAAATCATAGATTTAAAAATGGAGTAGATCTTTTTTTGCAGATTTTTTTTACATTTTACAGATTAGGAAAATAAAGTCCAGAGAGATCAAAGAAAGGAACTAGATCTTTATTAAGGGACTGTCTCTGTCATCCATAAAACTGCACTCTATGAAAGAAGATTATATAAAAAAGACTGAACAGTAGTATGGGTAAGACACATAACAGCAAATTCCGTTGCTTCTGATATAATTAGAAAGAAAATTAAACATGCCAGTTCTAGCCATTCCCCAAAATAGAAGCCCCAGGAAGAACTCACCAATGAGAAAAGAGGTTCTGACGGAGGGAGATTCCAGAGTGTTCTCTCACAGTCCACAGCGATAGGTGGCTATTTGGGAGTGAGGAGTTCCTAGTTATTGAGAGAAGTTCTGAAATAATATAGCAACAAATATGGTTTTGAAGTTCAGAAAGTCAGAATCAGACTTGGAGGAAAATAAGCTCAGTGACTGACCTGTCCTGCCATTTCTCTCCTTTAGAGGTCCCCATATTCAGTCTATTAGTGCATACAGTTATCAGACCCCATCAAAGACAAAATGCCAGAAGCAATGAGAAGGGAAGTTCTTCTGGATTGTATTTTAGAAATGCCAACTTTTTTATGCAGTTATTTCTCAGTACCCAGTGGACTCTTGCTTCATCATGATTTCATGAGAATGATTTCTGAGCCAGAGAAGCTCCTGATGAATATTTGTATGCTAAAGTAAATATCTCTTTGCTGTACAATACAAGACTATATAGCACACTATAGCATTCCATATACAATGTGATTTCCATAATTCCTCTTGGAGGATTCCCCAGTCTTATAGATTTGATTTCTTGTCATTTGTACCTATCTTCTTCCCCTGGTAGTTAGCCTCCCCTTTTTCTGGCTCAATTTTCTTCCCTTTCACCTCCTTTTTTCTCATTATTATTATCCTTGTTTGGACTCTAATCTTAAACAATCCCATTCTCTGCTTGGTGTTTATTTTCTTTAAATCTTCATGAATGCTAATCAGATTGTTCTCCAGTCTAAATTGTTTGGCAGAGTTTCTTATAAGTCAATTCTCTTCCCTTAATCACTCATTCTTACATTGAAAAAAGAAGTAATAGAAGTTCCTGGTGGTTATTTACAAGCAGGGAGTAAAATCATTTTATGGTGCATGGAATCCATCATTTCAATAGAGTTTCCAGATATTTTATAGAACTGGTTAAGTACATCATCTTATACTGCATACTTATTTTGTCTGTGTTTCTGTTTCTCTCTCTGCCTGATGAGAATCATCATATCTGCCCTTTCCACCTTGACTTAACAATAGGAGCACCCTATGTTCACTGGGTCAGAACTTTGGACCCTCGGAATGACTTTTTGTCCTCCTTCACCTAAGACAGATCATTGACATCCACCTCTACTCCAGAGAGACATCCCTGGCCTTCTTTACATACACTAAACAGATTCCTGGCTTCTTGCACACATCATGTATAAAAATACTTGGCTTTCTCTCCACTTGGGAAAAGATCTCTAAGACAAACCACAGTACTTTTCCCACATTTTGTGCACAGTAAATACAAACTGTTTCTTACCTATTACTTGAAGGATTGCTCTATATTAATTAATATTGAATTAATCGTTGTATGATGTCCTCACTGTGGTATGGCATTGAACCTAGATTTTTGATGACACTGCCAGGACATCTGGTTCCTGCAGTTTCTACACAGATGGAAAGTCATTAAAACTAGATCTGCAGATAAACTGTCAGCTGAAAACCAGTCTAGCTTAGCTGGCAATCACCAATTTGTTTGCAGGGTGATGTATGTTTCAGCTGTATTAACTCACAAAGATGAACTACATTCAGAAAGGTTATAATTTGTTTTATGGAAGGGCATATCTACCCCATGTTATAGAGACACTTGAAGTACTGAAGAGTTATTGATAGAATCTTTCTGTTACCAGAAAATTTGTCATTATGTTCATAGGATCATTAGATAATAAACTTAGAAAAGGAACCTAGGATTCAACAGTTCATAAAGACAAAGAAACTTGAGTTTCTTAGTCTTAGATCCAGGAATATAATCCAGGTTCCATTGAGTCTGACTTCCTTTTCATCATGTTCTTTGAGAATTTTTTTAACCTTCATTTTTCACAGTAGGCTAGTATCAAGAATATGCTAGTAAATTTTAACAATGGGCTTGCAATGATACATTTTAAATTTTAATCTGATTTATTAACATTTTCTCCATTAATTTCTTATGTCTAGGTAATCAACAAATGAATAAATCAAACTCTCTGGCTTTTAGTGTTTTATAAATGCTCACACTGAAAATTCAACAATAAGCTCTCAGATGCCAGTTTGATCTCGTTCTAGCATTTCTCTGTTTGATTCTTTTTTTAATTTTTAAAAGGGAAAACTGAGGAATGAAGGAATTTTGTTAGCATATCCTTCTGTTATTGTGGAAAAGAATGCATACTAAAACAAAATAGAAGAGAACAGAAAGTAGCTTTAAGATCTATAATTAGGAGGCATAGCCAAGATGGTGACAGAAGAAGAATCTCTCTTTGGTGCTCTGGCCATAATATTTCAAAAATAATAAAATTATTACTCTAACTAAA
The DNA here is from genome assembly GCF_037893015.1 of Macrotis lagotis. Taxonomy (NCBI): domain Eukaryota; kingdom Metazoa; phylum Chordata; class Mammalia; order Peramelemorphia; family Peramelidae; genus Macrotis; species Macrotis lagotis. The sequence continues at coordinate 817,941,017 of NC_133658.1, read as the reverse complement.
TTTTTGAGAGACAGAACCCACAGAGGGATCCAGTTAGACAATTCTCCAGAACAAGGTAACCTAGAAAATAGTGGAAAGGCTCCACTCCATGAGGTTAGAGGAGCAGCCCACCAGAGTGAAGGAACTTCAGCCTCCCAGCCTAGGAGCCCTGGCTTATAGTTGCAGGGGCAGTTTCCTGACCTACACCCCAGAGAGCACTGGACACAACTTGGAAGATCAACAGGGGACCTCTGCCAGAGTGAAGCCCAGCCCTCAGGGCACTCAGCAAGTAGAGGTGGCATTGGGCAGCCCAGATCCAGGAAACATAAGCAGGCAGAGCCAGTAAGCAGGAGCCCCCAGGCAACTGAGCCTTCTCAGCCTACCAAAGGTAGGGAAATAGAGAGAGACTTCCAAGGTCTGTCCTCTGTACCTGGAACAGGACTCTGGGGCTCTCACCACATTCAGATCCTGATCTCAGTCTAGGCCCCCCCCCACCTCAGTCCCATGGTAGAGGGGTAAGTTTATGGTCATTCACAGACCAGAAGGGAAGACAGAGCTCCACACACTGAGATCCTTGTGGGGGGGCATGTCCCAATAATACTCAAAAGCTCAGGAAGCACCCTAAAACCAGGCACAGGCTGGGGAAATGAGTAAACAGAGAAAAAAGAGGAACATCATTGAGTCCTATGATCCCAAGAAGTCTATGATCCCCAGAAGGATCAAAATACTCAATATGAAAATGAGGAAGTACAAGTTTCTGTATTTAAGACTCCAAGAAAAATGGAAATTGGGCTCAGGCTATGACAGAGCTCAAAAAAAGATTTTGAAAATCAAGTAAGTGAGATAGAAGAAAAAATTGGGAAAAGAAATGAGAGAGATGCAGGAAAAACATGAAAAAGAAGTCAGCAGCTTAGACAAGGAGATCCAAAAATGCTTAAGAAAAAAATAACATTTAAAAACTAGCATAAGTCAAATGGATAAAACACTTCAAAAAGTTATTGAGGAGAAGAATGATTTAAAAAGTAGAATTGGCCAGATGAAAAAAAGAGATAAGAAAGCTCTTACCAATCCTTCAGATGTAGAATGGAGCTAAAGGAGGCTGTTGACTTTATGAGAAGTCAAGACACAATACTTCAACACCAAAAGAATGAAAAATTAGAAGAAAATGTAAAACATCTCATTGAAAAAACAACTGATCTGGAAAACAGATTCAGGAAAGATAATTTAAAAATTATTGAGATATGTGAAAGTCATGACCAGGAAAAGAACCTTGACCTCATTTTTAAAGAATTACTGCAGGGAAAATTGCCCTGATATCCTAGAAGCAGAGGGAAAAATAGAAATTGAGAGAATCCACCAATCTCCCCAAGAAAGAGATCCAAAAAAAAAAAACAACCCCTAAGGAATATTATAGCCAAGTTCCAGAACTCTCAAGTCAAAAAGAAAATATTACAAGCAGCTAGAAGGTCACTATTCAAATATCATGGAGCTGCAGTCAGGATCACACAGGACTTAGCAGCAACTACATTAAGAGGTCATAGGACTTGGAATATAATATTCTGGAAGGCAAAAGAGCTCAGAATACAACCAAGAATCAACTACTGAGAAAAACTGAACATCCTTTCCCAGGGGAAAAGATGGACTTTCAATGATCCAGGGGAATTTCAATTGTTCCTGTTGAAACAACCAGAGCTGAACAGAAAGTCTGATCTTCAAATACAGGACTCAGGCAAAGCACAGAGAGTGGAGGAGAAGGGTAAAGTATGAGGGACTTAATGATGATGAGCTGCATGTATTCCTGCATAGAAAAATGATACTGATAATACTCATATGGACCTTCTCATTTAATAAAGCAGGTAGAAGGAGCTTTTATAGATGAAGCACAGGAGAGATATAATATATTGTAGTATATAATATGTTGAAGATACAATATATTGTAAAAATGGAGTCAATGGCTAAAAGGGAAATATAATGGGAGTAAGAGAAAGGAGAGGTGGAATAAGCTAAGATATTTCATATAATAAGATTTTTTTATTGCAATGAGCTATTGCGATGATATGGAAGGGGGGAGGCAAGGGGGAGTGAAGGAACTTTCACTTTCATCAGAGGTGGCTGGGAAAGGAAACAGCATATTTACACAATGGAGTATAGACATCTAGACTAAAAAGGAGAGGAGGGGCACAGGGGAAGGGAGGGATGTGAGTGATGGAGGAGAGGGTGGACCATGGGGAGAGTGGTCAGATATAACACCTTTTCTTTTTTTTTTACTTCTTGCAAGGCGCTGGGATTGGATGACCTGTCTAGGACCATAGGGCCAGGTGGTTGCTGGGCCTAAGGGGTGGTATGTGGGCTCAGGGTCTCTTGGCCTCAGGGCCAGTGATCAGTCTGCTGCACCACTCATCTACCCTACAGCACATTTAAGAAGAGGGACAAAGTTAAAGGAGAGAGGAAATATAGTATATGGTTGTGGGGAGGTATGAATGGAGGGAGTTGTGATCAGCAATGGCAATGGTGGAAAAACATGGAAGTAGCTTTTGTGATGGACTTACCATAAAGAATATGATCCACCTGCAACAGAGTTGGTGGTGTTGGAACACAGACTGAAGCATATTTTTTTGATTTTTTCTCTTTCCTTTATTGCTCATGAAGGTCTATATTTTAGGGGGGAGGGGGTATTATGTTTACTCTTTAACAAGAATATTTTAGAAATGTATAAAAATCATTTGTACAAATATATATATATATATATATATATATATATATATATATATATATTTCAAAAAAGATCTATAGTTAGAGGAAGGAATCATAGGCAAGAAAGTTTTAGAAGTGGCCATAAAATAAAATTTTAAACCATAATTTCAATTTTATAAGATTCAGAAGTTATTGCAAGAAAAAAACCAGTGCAACTGTAATAAAAAGGAAAGCTGCCTACATTCACAAAAAATATTCTTATCACCACTTTCTGGGGCAGCAAAGTACTAGAAGCAGTAAAGATTGTTTTAGCGATAGCTAAACAAATTATATTACATGAAGGTAATTGAGCAATCTCTTCAATGCAAATTCATGATTTTGAAAAATTTTGAGAATTCTGGGAAGACATATTAATTGATAGAGAATAATTCATGAGTGTAACAATATTGTAAAAAAGGAATTACAATGACAAAAACTGAATGCTGTAAAATTATAATGAATAAACTTAGACTTGGTTGCAGAAAATGTATTTTGTTCCTTTCTTTGCAGAGGTGGGATACTTTGGGAATAGAATATTCTATATATTTTCAGATATAGTAAATGTGTTGGGTAATTTTGTTGCACTACTTTTAATTTTTTTTTCCTTTTATTATGAGAATAGATAGGAAACTGGGAGAAGATATATTTAGGAATAAAGGTAATATCAAAATAAAAGATATTAATAAAATTAAAAAGAAGAAAGGTTTTCAATTGAAATATAATCTGTACATCAAATAACTGATAAAATTCTTATATCCAGTATGTGGAAGGAATTGACAAATAATCTACAGGTCAAAGATCATTGATTTAGAGCTAGACTGCATCTTAAAGGTCATCGCATTCTCCTTTTGCAAATTAGGATCTGGGACCCAGAGAGATGAAGTAGCAAAATTAAGATTAAATGCAATTGCCCAAGAGAAAGAACCCAAATGCTACAATTTTCAACTGAAAAGTAAATAATCAACTACCATTTGAGAAATTGCTACTAAGCATTAAATATAAAAGAATTTAAATAAAACAAGTATGAGGTTTCACTTCTCTCTCATCAATTTAACAAAGATGATAAAGGATGATAGTACTGGAGAAACAATAGGCAAAAAAGCACACTGATAGCAGAACTATAAATTAGTCAGATCACTCTGAAAAATAAACTAGAAATATTCTGGAAATGTTGCTATTGGTTTGTACTAGTAGTATTCCTACTACTAGTCATAAATTCCCAAGAAGGTTAATGACAATAAGAAAAATCCCTTATATTATAAAATGTAAATATATATATATATATGTACATATATCATAGTGATTTTGTAGCAGCCAATTGAAATAAAGTTTGTTAATTATGTAAGTTGAGAGAATACTGAAGAGATTGTACTAAACAAATGTTCATGATCACAAGAAATAATACAAGAATTCAGTGAAAAATAGGAAAATTTGTATACAGTGATACAGAGCAAATAAAGGAGAACCAAGAAACTATACAGTGCTATAATAATATAAGTAGAGGGAGGATGGAAGAGGTGATTAACCATTAAAATTCAGCTGTAGGGGCAGCTAGGTAGCATAGTGTATAGAGCTCCAGCCAGGAGTCAGAAGTGCCTGAGTTCAAATCTGACCTCAGACACTTAATAATTACCTAGCTGTGTGGCCCTGGGCAAGCCACTTAACCCCATTTGCCTTGCAAAATCCTAAAAAAAAGTCAGCTGAAGTTAGATTAGTTTAGATAGTTAATTTTTATTTGAAAGAATAGATAATAAAACTGTTTAAGGGGAAGGTAGGAAACAAGGTTACTTTGTAGGTACTTATTTTATAATTTCTTAAATTTTTCTTTCAAAAAAGTAGAATGGAGGAATGTCAGGAGGTATAAAAGGTAAGGTATATAAGGTATAAAAAGATTAATAAATTTCATTATAAAAGGAGCACAGCATAAAATAAAAAAACATTGGGTTTCTGATACTGTATCTTACTACTTGTGTGACCTTAGACAATATCTCCTCACCTCTCTTACCTCAGTTTGAGCACCTGTAAAATTGAAGAGGTTGAATTTCCCAGATCTCTTCTAAGATACTATGCAGACTGCTTTCCTTCTCACCTAGGATAGATCTCTGGCTTCTGGTTCTCATAAACTTTTATATAGCAATTTTTCCATCTTATGACCCTAGCAGCAGTCAGTCAGTGCCCTTGGCCTGCCTGGTCCGTGAGCTGTAACCACTATATCAATATTGCTTTCATGGTATGTGGATACATTTTATTAACTCAATCCACTGCCTCTATCATAAAAAAACATCAGAATGGTAATGTTGACGAAATGAAAAGAAAGTGCATCACTGGGAAAGAAACTTTATTTGTATGGCCCCAGGAAGTCATTTAACTTTTCTGAGTTGCATTTTTTTAATTTGTAAAACAGGACTAGTAATAGCGCCTATCTCTCAGGTTTATTCTAAGAATCAAAAGTGGTAATGTACATAAATTACACACCCTAAAACACTATATGAATGTGAGCTTTTTTGTTAGAACTTCTACACGGGTTACTAAGAACTAAGAGAAAAAATAGAACAAAAGAACTAATAACAAATAGGTAAAGATGGGAATCCCTGCTCTCTCACATTATTCTCCAAGGAGTACTTAGCCTGCATTATTAGAGTTAATCTCTCCTTAGCACCAGTTGGACCATTACATCAAACCATTATATGGCTCTGTTCCCCAAAGTTCCATTTTCACTCTGCCTCTTAGGCATAAACATTGAAAGAGGATTTTCAATGGAATTCCTTTGTTTCCAATTACTTTCAAATGACTCTCACTAAAGCTCTTTCCTCTCCAACAGTCCTAACAGCTCCTTCTGTGACGTTTCCCTGGAGTCAAGTCTATATACACCCAATGTCTCACTCAGGATTCTTGTGAACGTTGAATGAGATCATGCATATCAAAAGTCTATAGATGACTTTTTAAAGGATTATCTTTGTAGAGACTATTATCCCTAGGTCCCAGGTCCCAGAACGCCAAAGTGGGACAGCAAAACGAATCCTTGATTTGAAGTCAGACCTGATTTCAAATATAAAATGTGTTTGTTATTAATTGATATGTTCTTAATAAAAAAAACACTTTCTTCATCTGGAAAATGGGAGGTTCAGATGAGATTATTTCTTTCTTTTCTGTGGAGTCAATAGAGGTTAAACAATTTGCCCAGTATCATACAACTAAGATCTGAGGCTGGATCTGAACTGAGGCCCTCCTGACTCTAGGCTCAGTTTTCTGTTCATTGTTCCTCCTTAGGTGCCCCTCAAAATTATTTCTAAGGTTAGAATTTTAAGATCAGTGACATAATCTAGTTTGATTTTTTTTTTTCCTTTTTAAACATGGCATCAGCAGCTGTAGGTATAATACTGAGTATACAACTACAGGTTAATTCTGAAGTTAATGGTTTCTCTCTCTCTCTCTCTCTTTATCTCTGCCACCACCACTATCACTACCACCAACTTCAGTAACATTTAAAACTATATTCAAGAAATAAATAGGATTCACTGAAAAACTGTGAGCAGAAAGACAGGAATGAATTATGAAAGAAAGAATCTCACCTACTGGAGAAAATTAGGTAGACTCCTTGAAATCAGAAGGAATTGACTAAATGAATGATTAAATTTTCTTTCCATTCCTATAGTCATTCAGAGATACACATAATTTTAGACTTAGAAAGGACCTTAGAGATTGCAATATTTTCTAATATTCATATAGCACTCATTGTTTGCAAAGTACTTTACATTTAAAGAGGGGTATGTGGTATAATAAAGCATTAGTCTTGGTATCAAGAAGACTTGGGGGGCAGCTAGGTGGCACAGTGGATAGAGCACTGGCTTTTGGAGTCAGGAGTACCTGAGTTCAAATTTGGCCTCAGACACTTAATAATTACCTAGCCGTGTAGCCTTGGGCAAGCCACTTAACCCCATTGCCTTGAAAAATCTAAAAAAAAAAAGACTTCTTTGGAATCTTGTATCAGACATTTTATAGTTCTTTCACATTCAAGAAGCAACTTAACTTTTCTCAGACTCAGTTTTCTCATCTATAAAATGGGATGGAAGAAAAAGGAAGGACTCAGATGGCATAGTGGGAAGAGTACCAATCCTGAAGTCAGGAGGACCTGAGTTCAAATCTATCCTCAACACTTACTAGGTGCAAATCACTTAACCCTGATTGTCTCACATCCAGAACCATTTTCACTCATTCTGATTTATATCTGGCCACTGGATTCAGATAGCTCTGAAGAAGAAAAGTGAGGTTGGTGACTTAGTATAGCACCCTTCTCACTCAAATCTAATTCACCTGCATGTCATGCCATCAACTCCCTGATGCCATGTTCTTTGAGAGAGAGGATAAAACATTATCATATATAAAAACTATAGCATTTTTACCCAATATACTTAAGAAGAGTCAGTATTTGTAAAAGATTTTGCCCCAGGGGCCTCAGACTCCAAACGCAGTCATTTTGTTATGATATCATTATTCAGTTTTGAAATTCTTAGAGTGCTATGTAAATGTCAGTTATTCTTTGATTAGACTTCTGATTTAAGAAACTCCCTCCACAAGTTTCCTGAAGCCCCTGAGGGACTTATCAAGGGTCATATAGCCAATATCTGTCTAAAGCAGGACTTGGAGCAATCTCTCTAACACAGAGGCCAATATTTACAATAACCCCATTAGGGACTTCTAGGTGGTACAGTGACAGAGCACTGGTCTTGGATTCAGGACAGGAGTTCAAATCTAAGATACTTGTCACTTACTAGCTGTGTGTGACCTTGGGCAAGTTCACTTAACTCTGATTGCCCCACATCCAGGGTCATCTCCAGTCATCTTGATCCATATCTGGCCACTGGACCCATATGGCTCTGGAGGAGAAAGTGAGGTTGGTGACTTAGCACAGCACCCCCCGACTCAAATCCAATTCATGGACTTGTCACGTTATCACCTCCCTGATATCATGGTCTTCTTCAAAAATGAAGGGCAAATATTATGAAGCAAGTAGGACAAGTTTTATTATCCCAGCTTTCATTTTATAGGATCATTGATTAAATCTAGAAAGGATGTTCATGTCATCATTTAGTTCACTCCTTTGACTGATGAGGGAACTATTAGAGGAAATAGCTTTCCTGTCACACAAATAAGAAGCAACAGAAATAATATTTGAATCCCATATCTTCAGAGTTCCAATCTAATGTCCTTTCTCTGATATCACTAGAACTGCACCATTTTTGGACATGCAAATATTTCTTCAACTTTCCCATTCCCTTTCTGACTCACAACCATATTTATTGAGATATCTTCTATCCCACCAAGAATGCCAAGGGTACTGAAGTTTAAAGACTTGGCCAAAGTCAAACAGCTGTCAAGTGATATTTTGATTCAAGTTCAGGTCCTTTTCCACTGATACAGTTCTGTCTTCCATTGTTTACAATTCTATGGAATAGATGATCATCTAATCTATCTTTTTTTATAGATTAGGAGTTGGATTTGTATGTTTTGTAATGTTTGTATGTTTATAATATATATATGTATATTCAGATATTATATATATGTGTGTATGTACACATATATATAATATCTGAATATACATATATATACATATATATGAATATATACATACATCTGAATATACATATATATACACATATACATATACATACATACATATATATATATATATATATATATATATATATATATATATATAATCAGTAGAAAGATGACCGAATTTACAGCAATTATGATTTTGGTTCAAATCCTAAAACCAACATTTATTGACTGAATGACTCTAGGCAAATCAATTGACCTTTCAGGGTCATTAGGTATCTTTCTACAAGTAAAAGTCATAGGTTATGATCTGGTGGTTAAGGGATTTCCCATACCAAAGAAATGACAGGTCCTTGACATATGATTTATGGTTTCAGTATCAGAGTATTATATAAACCTATGAGTATAAATTGAATGCCACATACACAATTAACCCATGTGCATGATTGAAGATGAGATGTCTATATTCAGGTCTAAAAAACAGAAAGCTGAGTGAATTATGTGTCAAGATATGGATTCCAGTTCAAGATTAGCCATTATGCTAGCTAGTAATATGAATTTAAGCAAGTTACTAACTCTCTCTGGGTCTCATATCATACCCAAGGTATAAAATGTCATCATTTTTATAGAAATTAATATGAGAAACAATACCCTCTTGAGAAATGATTTATATGAGAGAAAAATCCATCATATGTATAAGTATAAAAAGACATCCTTCCAAGGTAAAACAACTGATGAATTATGACAGGGGAAGAATTAAACAGCAGGTTCTCATAGTAAATGATGCCAAGGCTTCATCACAGGCCAATTGTTTGCACATCTTATGGAAAACTATGGGAAAATGAATTACCTTCAAGTCAATGATTGACTGCATCATCCTTTAATAACACAGCAAATTGGAATTGCATTATACTGCTTGAGTACTAAAGGAATTTTAGACAAAATCTCTCTATCAGTATTATATGTCTTCAAAGAGGGAAGCCAAAGTTAAACAAGTCCAAATTCTCTTCATGAACATACTCAATATCATAAAGAACAGAGAGACTAAGGAAAACAATAAGAAAGGAGATACAAAATTGAAGTGAACTCACTAAAAGAGAGTTATCAGATACCACTAGTTTTGTGCCAGACCCAGAGATAAAAGCCTCTATAATGGGAGTCCTAAAGGCATTATGGAGATGACAACCAAACAAATCCCAGAATCAATAACAAACAAAAAATCTATTATAAAACCAAAACTAGATCAGTTTAAAAATCAATTAATAACAAATTTTCAAGAGAAAGAGTAGATTCCAGTTTATCAATGAAGTCCAAATTTGATTTGTAGAATTCTGTCTGTGGTGCTAGACCTAGGAATTTAAGAAATTAAGTGTTTAGCAACAAAAAAAAATAGCAACTACAGAGAGGTATGGTTAGAGGTATGGTTAATTTGTTTTCCTATGATTTCCAATGTCATGTCCAATACTACTTTCACCTAATTAATAGTTTCTAGGGCATGGACACAGACCCTTCTTTCATAAAAATTTAGGCTCCATATTTTAGCTTGTTTGACACAGAGGGCAAAATTATTAAACTGGGTCTGAGCACAGATGTTCCAAGAGGACTCCCATGCACAATTTTCTGGTATTAGTTCCCCCCAGTTGACACCATGTTTTACTTGCCCTTGTTGTCTATGAGAAAGTAATGTCACGTGAACAGATCCTCATCATTATCCATCCATAATGAATATTAATATGTCATACAGCCTGATACGAAAAGTCCTTTGTGATCCAAAGTATCTCATCCACACACCCCCCTTACTTTCCATTTGGCAATAAATAAATGGAAAAGGTGGATCTGAACAGTAATGTATAATTTTGTAAGAAAGGTGAATTAAGATGTATTGCAATAGTGGGACATTTAAAAGGAATAATACAACTTTTTATCTTGTTTTCTACTTCTGAAGATACTTTTTCTCTTGCTAGAAAAGTTCTCACTCATTCAAGAGTATGGGTCAGCAGCATGCATTGGCATTTGGTAACTCTTGCATTCAGACTTGGTAACTTGATTTTATTTATCTGAATTTTAGTATTGTTAGCATATAGTACATGGAAAGGTATCAAGAAACTCTAACTTAGAGTATCACCTAAGTTCATACATGTAATTTATGCAAAGGAGTCAATTTTAAATGTTTATCTTTTTTCTTCTTTTAACATAAACACTCTCACTTCTCAATAAATCCCATTGACCACAGAAGCCTGCATTATAGCAAATAATTATGGTGGAGCAAAATATTGCAACACATTAGTCAGTTCTGAAAATCTTACAACATTCCACAGCTATTGTTCTGTTAATTGCTACATTGATCAGAGTTGCAATGCCTGCTATTTCCTTGATATCATTACAGTCATCTTGTAAATTTTCTGGATCTGCTTCATTCTCTTTGCATCAGTTCATGCAAGTTTTTATAAATTTCTCTGAACTTTTCATGTTTATCATTTTGTGACTACTACCTTTTAAATTCAATGGAGAGCTGGCCTAGGAATTAGAAAATATGGGATGGAAGAAAAGGAAAGCATTAGAAAAGACCCATCCCTGATGTATATGAATGGATGAACTTGGTCATGTTGCTTAATATCAAATGCTCTGGGCAACTTTATAAGACATAATCAGTTCCAAAAAAAATGGTTCTGACTTGCATGAGTTGATACAGTTTCCTCTCCTACAGATTGTCTAGATCAATGAAATCACAGGTGCAGTTTTCATTTTAATGGTAATAACATTTCATACTATGAACATACAGTCTTCTTATTCATTCCTTAAACATTGTATACCTGAATTCCTTCCAGTCCTTTACTTTTAAAAAAAGTTATACCAAAATATTTTTGGTTATGGGCAGCTAATGATGTGGCAAAGGAGAGAGTGTTAGATTTGAAGTCAGGAAGATTTGTATTCTAATCCTGAATCACACATTTATTAGCTATTAACTGCGAGATTGTGTAGTTACTTAAACTCTCTCAGCCTCCATTTCTTTATTGATAACATAAGGTAATAATAGAACTAACTCACAAGATTGTTGGGATTAGCAAATGAGAAGATTTATTTTAAAACAATATGAAGATCTTAAAGCAATATACAAAAATATTACCTGTTAAAGGGAAGTTCTTTGATTTGTTCATTGGATTTTTACTGTTTGGGGGTTCTTGTTGCCTTGACACTGAAGACAAATGAAATTGCTTTATCTCTTTCCCTTGATGTTCGAGAAGTCAAAAGGACAGGAGAAAATGGTGAGGTCTCCATCTCACTGATCACCCCAGAAGTAATCATAAACATTTTTGAACCCAGACAGTCATGATTTGCACCATAATCAGTGAGAAATTTGGTATGAAGCATAATAAGATTGCTCCCTGAAGATAAAGACCACAGTTTAAACTATTTCCAGACTCTCTTGTCCCCTTCCCTCCTCCCAAGTGTTAGCAGTCTGTGGCAGTTGCATCTAAAATTCAACCTCCTATACTCCCAAGTTCCCTGTCAAAACCATAAGCTACTACTTTCCTCCTTCCAATCTTATATCAAGTAAGTAACAATGAGGTATCATGGGAGCCAACAAGTTAACAAAGCAGTGGTTAAAAGTCATTCCATCTTGATCAAGGAAGTCCCAACAGGCATGGGGAGATTGTAACTTAGATAACATTTTAAAATTTGCAAAGTTTTACATAAATTAAACCAAAGAGAGACCAATTCTTATCAATAGAAGGGAGAATTCAGATTTCAAGTTTGTTAAAAAAAATTTAGAGGCTGAAATGCTAAGTCTGTCCATGAATACCAAAAACCAAGGAAATCGAAAGGAACTACGAATAATGCTAAATTGCTTCTTAGGGGAGATGCTGCCACACTGTATTCCAGCCTCACTCTGGTTATTTATTTGTTCTTCTTGCCCCCCAGGACATCCTAGTCAAATACTTATGAGACAGTCATGGAGCAGCCACTTTCTTTTATCTAATGAGCAGATATTTCCTTTCACCTCCCAGGATCCAGAGACATACCTTAATTGAGGTACCATTAGTAAAATACTGGAAGTAAGTCTATGTACAAATGTTGGCACTGGAGTACTTAAGTCTGGGGAATGGATTTTTTTTCATTTGATTAATATTCATCCAGTAGTCAATTACTAAGAATCTACTATTTACAAAACAATATGAGAGGCACTGTGATTATAAACCATAGTCTCAGGACTGGAAGGTCCCTTGGATGTTATCTAGTCCACACATCATTTTACTGAAGAGGAAACTAAGAGCAAAAGAGTAGAAGTGACTTACCCAAAAGCATTCAAAACAAAGTGGGAGAGCAAGATATGGCACTGAGTCTCCTGACTCTAAATCCAGAAGCAAGAAGAATGAGGGATAAGAACATGAAGTTCTACGTGCCTTCTGTGCCAAATACTTTAACAAATATCTCATTTGATCTTCATAATGACTCTATAGAAGGGTGCAATTAGTATTCCCCATTTTACAGTTGAAGAAGTTGAGACTAAGAAGTTAATTGACTTGCCAAGAGTCACAAAACTCGTAGTCAGGTTTTAGAATCATTGCAATAGCCCACTGCGCCACAAGCTGCCTCTGGTATTCTCTCCACCACAGAATCCTCACTCTTCCTAAGACTATACATGGTTTATGCCTCATAAGAGTAATATATTTAGAACTAGAAGAGAATTCCTGACCCTATGGAATCCAGTTCCTTCATTTTACAGATGAAGAAATTGAGGCTGAGATTACATGATTTTCCCAATATCAAGCAACTTTATAAATTATTTGAAGCAAGATTTGAACTGAACCTTTATTATCATTCCACCCTGTTGCCCTCTAGAGTCCCTTACTCTAATTAGAGGTGGAGGACTCCTTCCAGAACCTTATTTAAAGAATATTTAGCCCAGCCTATCTCTTTCTTCTTTTCTTTCTTTCTTTCTTTCTTTCTTTCTTTCTTTTTCTTTCTTTCTTTCTTTCTTTCTTTCTTTCTTCTTTCTTCTCTTTCTTTCTTTCGTTCCTTCTTTCTTTCTTTCCTTTCTTTCTTCTTCTTCTTCTTCTTCTTCTTTTCTCTTTTTCTTCTTCTTTCTTCTTCCTCTTCTTCCTTCTTCTTCCTTCTTCCTCCTCATTCTTCTTCCTCTTCTTCTTTCTTTCTTCTTTCTTTCTTCTTTCTTCCTCTTTCTCCTTCATTAAAATGTTTGCATTAGTAAATGATTTTGTTCAAAATATAACAGGATAAATGTTTTTTCCTGCTCTATCTATCCTATCTTCTTTAATGAGCTCTTTAAATTCAGCATTTTATCCTGACATAAATTATATATATATATATATATATATGTGTGTGTGTGTGTGTGTGTGTGTATAAAATCAAAGGATTATGGGTGAATTAGGCCTAAGACATTATGCAGAATCTTAGGACCATAGAATGATCAAATGATAAAGATGATCTTACCTAACCCTTTCATTTTTTTAGGTTTTTTTTGCAAGGCAAATGGAGTTAAGTGGTTTGCCCAAGGCCACACAGCTAGAGAACTGTTAAGTGTCTGAGGCCGCATTGGAACTCAGGTACTCCTGACTCCAGGGTCAGTGCTCTATTCATTGTGCCACCTAGCTGCCTCCTAACCCTTTTATTTTACAGGTAAGGAAACTAAGATCCAAAGAGAAGAGTTAACTTATTCAAGATCATATTGATAGGAAAGTGTGCAGCTTGTATTTGAAACCAAGTCTCTGAATTGACACAAAAATAAAGGAAATCATAAGCATTAGACAGAATTGTAATATGAATCTTTAAAGATCTTCAAACCCCTTCTCTGAGTCTTCTTCCAAACTTCTTTTTAACATTAGTTGAAATGCTTTTAGAACTTTGAAATTTGCAAAACGATTCATATACATTATCTCATTTGAGTCACATAATGACTATGTGAGAGGTGCTATTTTAAAAATCATTTTATAGACAGGGAAATTGAAACTGAAAAATTAAGTGATTTCTCTAGCATCACATAACCAGTAAATATTTGAGACAGGACTCAAATGCCATATTTCCTTGGCCCCCAGGTACAGTACACTATTCTCTTTGTAATGCTACTTCTAGACTTGTGTCATAGCTTAGTAGAGGTTAATGACAAAGTGATATGAAAAAAAGTATTGATCAGAATGAGGTGAAATTAAATGAGGACTTCTTGAAAGTTATTTCCTTCCTTTCTTTTAAAAAATATTTTAAGTCAAATTTTGAAAGGAGAGGAATACAGACTGGTAGAATGAAGTGGATTGTGGGAATAGAGAAAAGGAGCCATTTGAGGTAAGAATAATGGAAAATGTACAGAAACATTTCAATATTTTACAAGTGATAAATGTTCAGGAAATGTTCATTGCTAGTTCATTGCTTATTCAATTTAAAGGTCCCAGAACCCATTTTAATTTAACCATAATAATCAGTTTATCTTTTATAGAGAAATATTTACTTCAAAAATATAGAAATAACCCCCATTTCCAAACATTTCTCCTTGTGGGCATAGGCCCACAAACACATTCCTTTTATCTCTAGAAAGGGGAGGAGTATTTGCTTCCATTTTATTTCAGCTTCCAACCCAGGAGAATAGGCACTGTAGATATTTTGTTAAGCATAATTTAGCTTTTATAACTAAGAAAAGTGGTGTCTTATCTGCAATCATCCAACCAATAAGAGTCAGAGGTAAAATTGAAACTTAGGGCATCCTTACCTCAAGAACCAAAGTTCATCCCACTTTGCCACATTGCCATATTATTGATTGCAATGGACTTTTTTAACAAATAAATTATGGATAATAGGAATAAGTTGTGAAATTGTGAAATTATGAATATATTTTGTTTGAGGAAATGTAGGTAAATTTACTTAGAGAGAAGTAAGAAAATCCACTTTGAGAAATAAGGAGAATGATAGCAGCTAGCCTGTGGTAGGGAAGTTGATAAAAATCCAAGTAGAGAAATTTGGATTTGATTTTAAAAAGATATAAGGAAAGTGACAAATTTGAATTCTGAGGACTGGCAATGAAGTGTGTCTCCTTCCTTTCAGCAAAGAGGTGGTAGACTATCGGTTTACAAAGAAACATGTATTGACAGACATGGACAATATCTTGGTCTGTTTTACTAAACTTTCTCTCTTCCATAGGATAGTTCTATTGGTGGGGAGGAGGTCTCATTGGGAAGAGTCAAAAATCATTAAAGTGACTTTTAGAATACATCAGGGAATTATTTGTAAGTTTTTTTATAGGGGAATGTAATTGATGAAAATAGCATTTGATGAGGATATAATGGACTAATTAAAGCCAGAAGCAGCAGAAGATAATGCAGACGTTAGATGATCCAATGATGACTTTACAGGATAGTGTTTTCCATTTTCAAGGTTTCCTGCCCTTTATTTTTGTTTACAATGCTTTATATGCCTTCAAGTTCCTCATTTAACCTTCCTCAGCTCATCTCAACCTGTTGTAATCCTTCCTTTTATTTAAGATTCCACTCAAATGTCATCTCTATCAAAAAGTCCTCATCTTGACTCTCTTAGAATTGACCTGTTTTCTAAAATCATCTCTGTATCATGATAGAATTGCAACAAACTGGTCTCCTTAACACCGTCTTTTCTGGCTTGAATCCATTGCAAATTCAAATGTTGTTTTCAAAAGTTACAATGCCCTAAAATTGGAAATATGATTAGGATGTGGGCCTGGAGCTAAAGGAAAAAAGCCAGAGCCAGAGATAAAGATTAAGGAGATGAGTTCAGAGAAGTATTAATTAAAGCCACAGGAATGAATAAGATTGCCAAAGGAGAGAGTGAAGAGAGAAAACAGTTATGAGGATAGAACCTAAGAAAACAGTTGTGAGGATGGAACCTTGGAAAGTTCTATATCTAGGGTATAAAATAAAGGGGAATATATTATACAGGATGAAGACAAAGAGGGGAGGAGGAGATGGGGACAGAGAAAGGGAGATCGAAAAACGTATAAAGCAGGCAAAAAAGAGAACAAGTCAACTTTGATTAATTCCCTCATTATCCATCTAGCCTCAGTTTCCACAGCTAAAAATGAACTGGCTGGACTTGATGTCCTCTAAGCATTATATTATATATTCTATAAAGGAAATAGTATTCAATTAGGACTACAAAATTAAATTAGGTTCAGGATGCATGGGATTGGAAAAGAGACAGGTAGAAGCTAAAATGGAACACTAGTAAGGAGTCTATTGTATTGTTAAGGTGAAAAATAAAGGTATCTTACCTTACAGTCTTCTTACGCCTTATTTCCTGATATATATACTCATAGACTCAGTAATATTAGCCTTAAGATTGCTCCATGAACAAGACACTCTATCCCTCAGCTACTAGAATTTTCTCTGGCTATCACTTTTGCTTAGAATGCTCTACCACCTCAACTCTACCCATTGCCTCCCAGGGTTTCTTTTAAGTCCCAACAAAAATCATATCTTTTGGGCAGCTAGGTGACCTAGTGGATAAAGCACCGGCCTTGGTGTCAGGAGTACCTGGGTTCAAATCCGGTCTCAGACACTTAATAATTACCTAGCTGTGTGGTCTTGGGCAAGCCACTTAACCCCATTTGCCTTGCAAAAACCTAAAAAACAAAGTTGTAAAAAAAATCATATCTTTTACAAGATCCTTTCCAAAATCTCTTAATTTCAGTGCCTTTCACTTTCCTGATTGTTTCCATGTGTGTATCTTACTTTGTTTATATTTGTTTGCATGTTGTCTCTTCCATTAGATCATTAATTCCTTGAGGGCAGGGATTGTCTTTTGCCCCTTTTATATGCTCAGTACTTAGCACAATTCCCTGATACAAGGTGTTTAATAAATGTTTATTCATCAATTGAAATAATGAGGTATTAATAATAGAAAAGAGATGGTAGATACAAGAAATATTCTGGTAGTAAAAGAAAAATGACTCTGAGACTGACTGAATATGATAAAAGGGAGTAAGAAAGAGAGAATCAAGGATGGTTTCCAGGTTTCCAGTATTAATAATTAGTTAAATAATAGTGTCATTAACAAAAATAAAGAACATGAAGAGGATAAGCTTTGGGATAAAAATCTTGTGAATTAAGATATAAACCTTAAGGTATCATGTGACAGCAAGATGATAGTGCATAATTTTGAATAAGGAATGTGAGCCTCAGAATCAAGAGGAGTCAGAGCTAGAGCTATAGTTTAGGAGTCACATACAGAAAGGTACTAGTGCAAATCACAGGAATAAATAAGATTCCCAAAAGAAATACTGTGTAGGGATAAAAACACCAAGATTTCAACAAATGTGTATATGTGTGATTACAAAGAGATGTGGGGAGGGAAGGAAGGAAGGAAGGAAGGAAGGAAGGAAGGAAGGAAGGGAGGGAGGGAGGGAGGGAGGGAGGGAAGGAAGAAAGAAAGGTCACAGGACATCACAGTAAGAACCCCTGGTTAGAAGGATTGAAGAGAGATTGAAGATTCAAGAGAGAGGGACTATGGAGTATTATTTCCACAATCAGGAAGACAAGGAAGTTGAGCTTCAGGAAGAGACAGGAAACCAGCAACTGCTGCCAATGAAAACTGAGCTTCCTTTGTCTTTGTAAATAGAGATAGATAGATAATAGATACATACATACATATATATATATAGATACATACATACATACATACACACATACATAGATAGATACATAGATGGACAGGAATAGACAATATAACTATCTTGTGATACATATAAAACTCTATATCTCTGTCTTCCATCCACCTGAGTCTCTATGGCAATATTGGAGAGGGGCTAAATATGTTCAATTATCTCTTCTACATTGGGAATTTCCCCATCACAGTGTTGATATAGTGTGGGTAAGCTTAAGAAATCAAATAGGAATTGTGGGAGTAAGATGGGCAATTTTTCAGATGCCCACAGATGCTAGCAGGACAACGCAGAAACTATGTCCAAAGACTTAAGTCAAATTTTACATTCCATGAAAGTAAAAGAAAAAAATAAGATTTCTTCTCTGACATGAAAAAATTATTTCTGGGATTTTCCAGATTTTAGGGGATGGGCATTGTAGCCCCTAACCCTTGTGATGTGGAACGGATAACTGTAAATGTTATTTCTCCCTAGCAGAATGTAGGGTCTTTAAGATCAGGAACCATGTTTGGACTTTGGTTTTGTAGTCTTGAGCGTCTGCACAAGGTTAAACAAAGCCTTGTAGAT
This sequence comes from Macrotis lagotis, assembly GCF_037893015.1. Lineage (NCBI taxonomy): Eukaryota > Metazoa > Chordata > Mammalia > Peramelemorphia > Peramelidae > Macrotis > Macrotis lagotis. The sequence continues at coordinate 817,922,539 of NC_133658.1, read as the reverse complement.
TGGTTGATTTCATTAATTCATGAAAGATTAAAGACAACTGCCTGATGGTGTGTCTCTTTACATTTTTGTGATTCAGATTGCTAACAAAATATGTATCCTTTACTTTATGTATCATAGTAACAATAACAACTTTGACCATTATATTTGACTCAAATTATGTTTTCTCTCAGTTCACTAGACTAAGTCTCCACCTAATCTGGCTACCTCTGCTCAAAAATGACCTTTTAAATGGAAAAGAAGGCAAAATATTGTCTTCTCAGGAAAGAGAAGAGGGGTCAGGAGAGAGAAGGAGAGCATTTGCAATAAAAGGACTCTTCTTTTTGTTTTACTGCTCTAGCTCTCTTGCTCTCTGTCTCTGTCTCCATCTCTTTGTCTGTCTGTATCTGACTCTGTCTGTCTGTCTATCTGTCTGTCTGTCTGTCTGTCTGTCTGTCTCTCTCTCTCTCTCTCTCTCTGTCTCTGTCTCTCTCTCTCCCTCTCTGTCTCTCCCTCTCTCTCTCTGTCTCTTGATGTCAACTTATCTGGGAGCAGTCAATTCCCTGTAAAGAGAAGGCATAAAACAAAGGAAAAGGAGAACTCCATACTAGACTTGGAGGCTGCTTGTCAGATTCAAAGATGACATGTTTTTTATCCAAGTTTCTGCTAAAGTTTAAACTGAGGTAGAAAATGAAAAATAAAGACTACAGCCAAAAGCTCTATAAAGTTACATTTTCCAGGGGAGCACGAAGTGAGCTCCATTTTAGAGATTTGAATGTCTTCACTCATGGGTCAACACGCTAATGATTTGTAGTTAGTAGGACACCATGGAGTCTCAGTTTCTCTATCTTTAAAATGAGGGTCTTAGGCCTAGATGATTTATATGCTCTCTTTCTAATAATCTATTCTAATCGGTTGTTCAGCCCCTCTCCAATACTTGTCATTATAATTAATTTTATCAAAAACAAATCTATCATAAATCATATGACTATAACAACAGATGCTGAAAAAGCTACAGCATCAATTCCTACTAAAAACACTAGAGAGTGTAGGAATAAATGGATTGTTCCTCAGAATAATAAGCAGTATCTATCTGAAACCATCAACAAGTATTATATGCAATGGAGATAGGCTAGAGGCATTCCCAATAAGATCAGGGGTGAAACAGGGATGCTCATTATCACCACTATTCAATATTATATTAGAAATGTTAGCTTCAGCTATAAAAAAAAGAAAAAGAAATTGAAGGAATTAGAATTGGAAAGGAAGAGACAAAACTCTCCCTCTTTGCAGGTGACATGATGGTATACCTAGAGAATGCCAAAAAGTCATCTAAAAAACTACTAGAAATAATTAGCAACTTTAGCAAAGTCACAGGATATAAAATAAACCCTAATAAATCCTCAACATTTCTATATATGACTAGCAAGATACAGCAGAAAGAGCTAGAAAGATATCCCATTCAAAATAGCCTCAGACAGTATAAAATACCTGGGAGTCTACCTGCCAAGGCAGACTTAAAAGCTTTTTTGAAAACAATTGCAAATCACTTCTCACACAAATAAAATCAGATTTAAATACCTGGGCAAATATTAACTGCTCATGGATTGAGCTAATATAATAAAAATGACAGTTCTACCAAAACTAAACTATTTGTTTAGTGTTCTACCAATCAAAATTCCAAAAAATTACTTTAATGAGTTAGAAGAAATTGTAAATAAATTTACATGGAGAAATAAAAAGTCAAGAATTTCCAAGGATTCAATGAAAAAAGTGCAAAAGAAGATGGCTTAGCCTTACTAGATCTAAAATTATATTATAAAGCATCAGTCATCAAAACTGTCTGATATTGGCTAAGAAATAGAGTGGTGGATGAGTGGAATAGACTAGATGCAATAGCAGGAAATGATTATGATAATATGCTGTTTGATAAACCCAAAGAGTTCAACTATTGGGATAAAAACTCTCTCTTTGATAAAAACTGTTGGGAAAACTGGAAGTTAGTATGGAAGAAACTTAGATTAGACCAACACTTCACAACCCATACCAAGATAAGATCAAAATGGATACAGGATTTAGACATGAAAAGCAATATTATAAGCAAACTAGAAGATCAAGGAGTAGTTTACCTGTCAGATCTATGGAAAGGGAAACAGTTTATGACCATGGAAGAGATGGAGGACATCATTAAAAAGAAGCTAGATAATTTTGATTACATTAAATGTAAAAGCTTTTGCATAGACAAAACAACTATAACCAAGATCAAAAGAAATGTAGTAAATTGGGAAACTATTTTTACAACTAGTATTTCTGATAAAGGTCTCATTTCTAAAATATGCAGAGAACTCAGTCAAATTTTCAAAAAAAAAAGCCATCCCCCAATTAACAAAAGGATATGCAAAGATAATTTACAGACGAGGAAATCAAAGCAATCCATAGTCATATGAAAAATTGCTGTATATCATTACTTATTAGAGAAATGCAAATTAAAGCATCTCTGAGGTACCACCTCACATCTCTCAGACTGGCCAATATGATCAGAAAGGACAATGATCAATGTTGGAAGGAATGTGGGAAATCTGGGACACTAATAAATTGTTGGTGGAGCTTTGAATTCAACCAACCTTTCTGGAGAGAAATACTTACTGTAAAATTCTTTCCAAGTTCCCCACTTTCCTTCTAATTTTGGTTACATTTGTTTTGTTTATGTAAAACCTTTTTTAATTTTATATAATCAAAATTATCTGATTAATATTTTGTAAGACTTTGAATATCTGGTTTGTTTCTAAATTCTTTCCTTATCTGTATATCTGATAGGTAAACTATTCTGTACTCTCCTAATTTGATTATAGTACCACCCTTTACATGTAAATCAAGTACCCATTTTAATCATCTGATATATAGTGTGAGATGTTGGTATAATTCTGCCATACTGTTTTCCAGTTTTCCCAGAAGTTTTTGTCAAATCATGACTTTTTTGTCCCAAAACCTTACATTTTTGGATTTATAAAACAGTAAATTGCTATGATCACTTGCTATTGTAACTTAATTTTTTCCACTGATCCATCACTCTGTTTCTTAACCAGTATCAAACTATTTTAATAATACCAATAATACAGTTTTAGGTATGGTATAACTAGGCAACCTCCCTTAAATTTTTTTATTGATTCCCTTATTATCCTTCACCTTTTGTTATGATTTTTTTTAGCTCTGTAAAATATACTTTTTGTAGTTTGATTGGTATGGCACTGAATAAGTAGGTTAATTTAGTAATGGTCATTTTTATTATATTTGCTGGATCTAATCATGATTTTATTTGCATGAAAAGTGTTTTGTAACTATGTTCATTTAGTTCTTGGGTTTCTCTTGGCAGATAGCCTCTCAAGTATTTTAAACTGCCCCCAGTTATTTTAAATGGAATTTCTCTTTCTTTTTTGTGCTGGTGAACTGTTGGTATTAGAAATGCTGATGATTTCTATGAGTTGATTTTGTATGCTACAACTTTGCTAAAGTTATTAATTATTTCAACCTGTTTTTTTTACTTAATTCTCTAGGATTCTTTAAGCATATCATCATATTGTCTACAAAGAGTGACAGTTTTTAAAATAGACATTTCTTAAGCACCTACTCTGTCAGGCACCATAGAATGAAAATACAAATATATATTATTTTCCAGTTGAGAGATAAGACTTGTAAACAAACAATAACATGAAATGGGGCACAATAAGAGCATAGAATATCATTGCATAAGGATAGTGGCCAGCTGACCTAGGTTCAAGTTCTGCCTCTGAAATATGCTGGCTATGTGACATGGAGCAAATCGCTTAACCTCCCTATGGCTCCCAATAAATTCTTTAAGACAATAACTGTAGAGGAGTTGCCAATGTGCACTTGCAGGAATGGGAATGCCTGTGCCTGGCAATTTGATATCACATATCTGACTTTAAAAAATAGAGTCAGTGTCAAGGAAAGTTCTAGGACAATCCTGAGGAAGGAAAAATGAGTTCTGACTTGAGGCATCGATGAAAGGTAGATGAATTTCAAAAACTTTTTACTGAAAATGGAAAAATGAAAATTAATACTTATGGTAACTCAACTGTAACAGAATTTCAATCATTAAATATTTTGTTAGGTTCACTAGACTACTTAATAAGTCAGGAAATTAGATGAATATATTTTATCAACATAAAATAATAATAGTTGGCATTTATATAGTATTTTATGGCTTACAAAGAACATAGATTATGTTCACAAAATTCACAAAATCCCTGTAAAAAAAGCTGCTAAGTGTTTTTCTCTCCATTTTATGATGAAGAAACAGGATCTCAGAAGTTAACTAATTTGTCCATGGTCACACAAGACATAAGTAAATGAGCCAGCATTTGAATCTGTCTCCTAACTTTAAATCCAGTGTTCTTTCTGAAAACACACAAGAAATTCTTCAATTAACAAGCATTCAATCAAAGGGTTTCTGACCAGAAGATTGTGGCTTTAGATACCATCTATAACTACTCCATCATTTTTACGATGAATTTACATTTTTTTAATTTTTTATTTATTAAATATTATATTTTCCTAATTGCATGTAATTACATTCAGTTGGTTGGGTTTTTTAAATTTTGAGTTCTAAATCCTTTCCATTTTCTCTCATCTCATTGAGAAGGCAAGCAATTCAATATAGGTTACAAATGTTCAGTCATGCAAAACATATCACCATCTTAGTTATGAAAAGAAATGCAAACAAAAATAAGAAAAACAAAGTTTGACTTTTTTTAAAAAAATATGCTTTCAATCTGCATTCAGAATTTATCAGTTCTCTGTAGATGGCTAGAACTTGTCATTATAACTCATTTGGAATTGTCTTGGATCATTGTATTTCTGAGATTAACTAAATCATTCTCAGTGAAGGGCACTTTCCTTCATTTTATGGAAACTGAGACCTGAGGAAATTGAATAAATTATCCAAAATCACTGGTAGTAACCATAAGTAGGGAGATTTGATCTGTTATTTGACTTAAGACCCAGTAAGAACTATTTCCATTATGTTAAGCTAATTTCTGTTTAATCACCAATTGTCCTGAGAGCATACATAATTCTTTTGATAATCAAAAATTTTATTTGATACTCAGAAATTTATTAACTGATTGCTTATTTCCTAGAGAAAGCATTTGTATGATGCTCCACTTACAATCCCAAGGCTTATTGTGTATCTATGGCTTTTGAGGGGCTGTTTATGGTACAGAAATAAAGGAAAATCCTAGAACAGACGGTCTTTATGTTTTGCTCCTCATAAAAAAGGAAAGAACAGAGCTTTCTCTAATACATAGAATCAGTTGCATATGTTCTCTTGCTACATTGGGGGAAAGCTCACACATGGAAAATGCCTTCTTTTGCGTCTTTTCATTTCTCTTAAAGTCGTTAAGTGAGGATGTGATATTCAGAGATTCAGTAAAACTGTTACTTTTGTACAATCTTTCAAATGAAGATCTGTTTTAGACTGCAGAAGCAACAAAATGTGGAAGAATTTGAAAAAGGGAAAGGATGTGCGAGTCATTTTATCAGATGGTCAAAAGGACAGGGCATTTAAGCTTCTTCCTTTCTATAGTTCTTCCTGTGATAAAATTAAAATGTGAAACTTTCCATATCTGGCTCATCAATCAAAAATTTTCACCATCTGAATTTGCAAGAAAAATATCACATTTGTTCCAAGAACAACTTGACTATTTCCTTTCTTTCATTTATAATTTCAAGAACTCTAATTACACTAATGAGGTTTCTTTTAACACCTTGAATAATCCTGGGAATTAAAAGTATATTTGACTTGTATTCTGCCATGTAGTACCTCTGATATCTTGTACAAATTTATTAGTGTTTTCTTGGTCTCAGTTTTTACATCTGTAAATTGGGCAAAATAGTTTGTACAATGTGTGTTTTAAAGAAGCAGGGCACCAAATTTGGAGCTAAATTCAGATCCATAAAATATAATTTGAATCCTATGAAGTCTGTGTAACTTTGGGGAAAGTCTCTTAGTTTCTTTCTAACTCATTTCTGTAGAAGTAAAGAGTTTTACTAGATAGCCTCTAAGGTGAAGTCAATGATGCTGAGAGTGTTTAGGATCATGGTAGATTAAGTGCTGGAGTTGGAGTCAGTAAGAACTAAGTTAAAATCTTACCTCAGACAGGTACTAACTGTGTGACCCTAGATGAGTCATTTACCTTTTGCCTCAGCTTCCTCATTTGTAAAATGGGGACAATAGTAACACTTCCCAAGGTTCTTAATGAGAATCAAATGAGATAATATTTGATTGAGTTTAGCATAGTGCAAACTTTTATTATTATTATTATTGCAACCACTACAATTGTCGATACTGTTACTGCTGTTATTGCTGCTACAATTGCTGCTGCTAGTGCTGCTGCTACTGTTTTTCTTACTCCTGCTGCTGCTACTGTTGCTTCTGCCACTGATTAGTTGCTGTACTTTATTCTCAAAGAGGATGAAAATGACAACACTATGTTTCTGTATTTTCAAATGTAATTGATTAGACCAATATGAGCTTACAATTCTTTGTCCCAATTAGGAAAAAATAGTTCATGTGAATACCTGAATAAATTTAATTTTGTCAAAATCATCTATATTGTAACTTATAATGCACTTTATTTCTTGTTTGGTCATAAATTGCTTCCCTTTCCATAGATCCAACAGATGGCATATTTCTTTTTTTTCTTAGATGGCATATTTCTTGATCTGTTCATTGATCTATGATCTCACCCTTTATGTCTAAATCCTATGCCCATTTTTACCTTATTTTGGTATAGGGTATGAGATTTGGGTCTATTCCTAGTTTTTGCCATATTTTTTTCTAGTTCTCCCAATTTTTGCCAAACAGTGAGTTATTATCCCAGAAACTAATGTCTTTGGGTTTTTCAAACAGTAGATTACTATAGTTATTGACTACTGTGGCTTTTGTACCTATCTTAATCAAGTGGTCCTTTATTCTGGTTCTTAACCAGTGGCAGGCAGTATTTATGACTGCCACTTTATAGTATAGTTCTAGATTTGATAGAACAAGGCTATTTTCCTTTACAGTTTTTTCATCGGTTCCCTTGATTTTTTTTTGTTGCTTCAGATGAATTTTGTTACTATTTTTATAGCTCTGTATAGTAATTATTTCATAGTTTGATTGGTAAGGCACTGCATAAGTAATTTAATTTGGGTAGAATTGTCATTTCCATTATATTATCTCGAACTAACCATGAGCAATTAACATTTTTTCAAATGTTTAGATCTGACTTCATATGAAAAGTGCTTTGTAATTGTGTTCATACAGTTTCTGGGTTTGTCTTGGAAGGTAGATTCTCAAGTATTTTATGTTGTCTTCAGTTACTTGACATAGAATTTCTCTTTCTATCCTTTGTACTTGGACTTTGTAGTTCATATATAGAAATGTTGATGATTTATGTTAGTGAGCTTATTTTATATCCTGCTTTGTTGCTGAAGGTGCTAATTGTGTCAAGTAGATTTTTAAGATGATTTTCTTGATATCTCTAAGAATATCACTATATCATCTACAAAGAGTGAAAGTTTTGCTTCCTCATTGCCTATTCTGATTTCTTCAATTTCTTTTTCTTCTCTTATTGTCAAAGCTAACATTTCTAATACTACATTGAATAGTTATAGTGATAATGGACATGTTTGTTTTGCCCCTGATTTTATTGGAAATATTCCTAGTTTAATCCCCATTACATATAACATTTGCTGATGGTTTTAGATAAATACTGCTTATTTATTCCTATATTCTCTAATGTTTTAATAGATAATGGATGTTGTGTTTTGTCAAAGACTTTTTCAGCATCTATTGAGATAATCATATGATTTATGTTGGCTTAGTACTGATATGTTTAATTATGTTGAGTATTTTCCTAACATGAACATCCTGCCTACCAGGTATAAATCCTACCTTATCATGGTGTATTATCCAAGTAATAACTTGGTGTAATATCTTTGTTAAAATTTTACTTAAGATTTTTGCATCAATGTATATTAGGGAGATTGGTCTATAATTTTCTTTCTCCGTTTTGACTCTTTCTGGTTTAAGTATCAGCATCATATTGGTGTAATAAAAGGAATTTTGCAGAACTCCTTTTATTTTTTAAATATTCTATGAATTGAAATTAATTGTCCCTTAAATGTTTAGTAGAATTCACTTGTAAATTCATCTGAACCCAGAGACTTTTTCTTAGAGAGTTTATTGATTTTTCTTCAATTTCTTTTTCTAAAATAAGGTTATTTGAGTATTTCATTACCTCTTTTGTTAATCTGGGCAGTTGGTATTTTTGTAAATATTCATCAATTTCACTCAGATTATCAATTTATTGTCATACAATTGGAGAAAATAGCTAAGAAATATCTCTTTAATTGCCTGCTCATTAGTGGTAAGTTCACCCTTTTCATTTATGATACTGGAAATTTGGTATTCTTTCTTTTTTTTAACACATTAAACAAATTTTTATCTATTTTATGGTCTTTCATAAAACCCACTCAGTTTTTCTATTGATCAGTGGTTTTCTTGCTTTCCATTTTAGTAATTTCTTTGATTTTCAGAATTTCTAATTTGGTATTTAATTGGAGACTTCTAATTTGTTCTTTTTCTAGCTTTTTTAGATGCATACCCAATTCATTGATTTCCTCTTCCTCTATTTTTTTTCATATAAGCATTTAGAGATATAAAGTTTCCCCTAAAAACTGCTTTGTCTTGATCCTATAAATTTCAGTATAATTTCTCATTGCTATCATTCTCTTGGATGAAATAGTTGATTATTTCTATGATTTTGCTGTATGATTCACTCATTCTTTAAAAGTAAGGTATTTAGGGTGGCTAGGTGGCTCAGTGGATAGAGCACAGGCCCTGGAGTCAGGAGTTCCTGAGTTCAAATCTGGCCTCAGACACTTAATAATTCCCTAGCTGTGTGGCCTTGGGCAAGCCACTTAACCCCATTGCCTTGCAAAAAAAACCCCTAAAAAATCCTAAAAGTAAGGTATTTAGTTTCCAATTAATTTTTGGTTTATCTTTCCATGACCCTTTATTACATGTGACTTTTATTCTATCATGATCTGAAAAGAATGCATTTATTATTTATGCCTTTTTGCATTGGATTCTTTGCATTGGATTGGATAGGTTTTTATGCCCTAGTACATGGTCAATTTTAGTATAAGTGCCATGTACTGCAGAGAAAAAGGTTTATTCTCTTCTATCCCCATTCAGTTTTTTTTCCAGCAGTCATTAAATTCCTTCATGTTTATTTGTTCTTAGATTTATCTAACTCTGAGAGTGGGAGATTGAGGTCCCCCATTATTAAAGTTTTGCTGCCTGTATTTCCTTGTAATTTTTTCAACTTCTACTCTAAAAATTTGGATGTTAAACAATTTGTGCATATATATATTTAATAATGCTAACTTCATTGTCTATGGTGCTTTATAAGAAAATGACTATGGGTCGATTTTGTTTAACCAACCAATCAACCAATCAACCTTTGGGAATAGTATTTCTCTTATCTCTTTTAATGAGATTTATTTTTGCTTTTGCTTTTTCTGAAATCAGGATTGCTACCCTGATTTATTTTACTTCTGCCAAAGCATAATATATTTTGCTCCAGCCTTTTACCTTTACCATGTGTGTATCTCTTTGTTTCGATTTTTTTTCTTGAAAACAATAAGTTGTAGGATTCTGGTTTTAAATCCATTCTGATATCTGCTTCCATTTTAGGGGAAAGTTCATCCCATTCACATTTAAAGTTAAGATTACAATTTCTGTATTTTCCTCCATGCTTTCTTTCCCCATTTATACTTTTCTCTTTCCTTTAATTTCCTTTAATGATGAGGAATACTTCATCATTAATATTTTGTTCCCTTTCCCCCTTTAACTTTTCAATTTGAACTTTAATTTTACTTTCATTTTTACTTTCACACTTTCTCCTTCCCTTTTATCAACCCCTTCTTTCCTTTTCTTTCCTTTACCTCCTCCCCATTTCTATGTGGGGTAGTACAGATTTTTAAATCCAATTGGAAATGTATGTTGTTCCCACTTTGGGGCAAATCTATTGAATACTACTTACTCAGTGTTTACACCCTCCCTTCTTTCCCTCAACTATAATAGATCCTTCACTTGGTATTATTTATCCACTAATGCCTAGCCTTCTCCTAGTATAGTCCTTCTTTTTTTGTTTTTATTGTTTTAAGCCTGTTTTGTACTTACAAGCTCTTTGTCAAAATATTCTTTTATCTGTCCTGATAGAAGCCCTAGTCTCAAAGGTTAATTGATAAATTGCCTGATTGATTGATAAACAGAATCTCTTCATAGTCACTAAATACCCTCCCCTCTTCTGTCTCATCAGAAATTCACTTTCAAGAATCATAAATTACATCAAATTACAATCGCTTTATACATTTTCTCCCTTTTCAAGTACCCTCCACAGACACAGAATTCTCATGAATCAAAGCATCATACACAGACACATCCTTTCATGAAACATTAAAACCCCTACAAGACCATTCCCTCCAATTCTAGCCAAAATGTCAAGCAAAGCAAAATCTCTTCATGATGTTTTCATGTTCAGCCTCTCTAAGTACTCTCTCTCCCCCTCCTTCCCTATAGTTCTCCAAAGAGAACCCTACAGACCTCTCCAACAAAAGAATCAGGTGCACTCTCTTTCTCTGTACCTTTAGCCCCCCAATTATGATTCTAAAAATATGGATTAATTGTAGAGTTAAAATATTGATTAAAGCAAGATTACTTCCCAATCTATTTATGTCTAAATCTTCCAAGTAAGCTCCCATCCTCTGTCCCTTATACTACAACACTCCTTATCTAAGATATTTAGTAAAGTAAGACCACTTCTGATGCGATTATGCATAGAGTTTCTAAGTAATCTAAGTACTGGGATACCCTGAAGACCTCTTTTAAGAATTTTAGAATTCATTTCAAGGCATGAGAGAGACACCCCAGCCCTCATCATAAAAAATTCTAATCCCTATAAGCAAAACAGAATTAAAGTAATTCAAAGGAAATATGACATATATATTTCAAGTAAACACCCCAGATGTGCACATGGATTATTTGTGTCAACTTGTGGTAGAGCATTCTGGGCTCATTTTGGTCTGATCAGCCAAAGTTGGACCTACTGTAATTTGGCTCAAACATAGCTATCTCATTTTGGTCTTCTTTGATAATGATGGACAAGCACCAATAACACCCATATCCTCTTAAGTACAGTCACTTCAACTATATTAACCCTTTAACCATCAAAAGAGAAATATAATTCTCAAGAGTTACAAGTGTTATCTTCTCTTGTAGGGATGTATATAATTTAATGTTCCTGATTAGCATTTGTTTTTTTCTCTTTTCTGTTTACCTTCTTATACATCTCTTGAGTCTTGTATTTGCAGATCAAATTTTCTGTTCAGTTCTGATGCTTTGATCAGAAAATTATGGAAGTCCATGTTTCAGGGCAGCTAGGTGGTGCAGTGGATAAAGCACCGGCCCTGGAGTCAGGAGTACCTGAGTTCAAATCCAGTCACAGACACTTAATAATTACCTAGCTGTGTGGCCTTGGGCAAACCACTTAACCCCATTTGCCTTGCAAAAACCTAAAAGAAAAATCCATGTTTCCCCCTGACAGAATATGTTGAATTTTGTGAACTCTTAGTTGCAATCTAAGGTCCCTTGCCCTCTGAAATATCATCCAGGTCCTCCAGGCCCTAATTTCTAGGGTTTTATATTCTTCAGTTACTTTTGTGTTTCCTTTTCTAGTTGGTTAATTTTACTTTTCAGTGAGATATTTTCCTTTTCCAAGTGGTTAATTTTACTGTTACCTGAGTTGCATTCCCTTTCCATGTGGTGAATTTGACTTTTGGATGAATTGCATTCATTTTCCTGATGATAAATTTGACTTTTAACTGAGTTGAAGCTAATAAATCCTCTATAATTCTGATTGTGCTTCCTTTTTATTTAACTTATTTCTTGTTGGCTGCTTGCAGCATTTTCTCCTTTATTTAAAAGTTCTGGAATTTGGCTATGATAGTCCTTGAAGTATTTGTCCTGGGGTTTCTTTCTGCATATTCTTTCATTTTTAAAAAAAGAAATTTAAAAATTTTAAATTTAAAAAAAAATTTCATCCATATGCACATGTTTATTTTTAAGTTACAAAATATCCTTCTAATACAGGGAAATGATTTAGAGAATTATGAACTAGCAGAAACAAAATTTGTGGTCTTAAAGGCTGTTAAATTTTGTTGAATTGGGTGGAGGTTCCCTACCCTTGAGATTTGCATCAATTAACTACCATTATTTCATTGTTTAATGTAAAATTTGTGTCCTGATCATCTTCTCAATCCTCTCCTCTACCCAATTCCAGGTCCAGGAAGGGGGAAGGAAATTCACCTTTTGCCCTATGGCTAAGGGAAATAAATATCTGGGTTGGACCTCTGTTCAAAGCCAGTTGTCTCTGACTCTCTCAGGTCAAATCAGCTCTGCTTGACTATTCTTTTCTCTCTCTCTCTCTCTCTCTCTCTCTCTCTCTCTCTCTCTCTCTCTCTCATTTTCTTTTGCATTGTAACTTCTTTTAATAAATTTTTATTTTCTTTCCACACTTCCTTTCCCAGGTGCGATTCTTTGTGTGGCAGTAATTGAATCCAAGTAGCCAGCAGCTACACTTCCACCCTCCCTTCCCATCCCCATCCCCTCAGGAGAAACAGTCAGGTTAGCATTGTACATACATATTTTGGAATCATGCTTACATAAGTCATTTTCGGTATGAGGAATTAGGATTAAGGGAAAGAGATACATAAGAGATAATTTCATAAAGTGTTCATCAAAGTCTGAAGGGTTGGTTTTTCTTTTTTTTGTTTAGTTTTGTTTTTCTTCCTCTGGATGGGGGTAACATTGCCCATAGCCTGTCTAATAGAGTTGTCCCAACTCTCTGAACTGATGAGAGGAACTGCTTCCATTAAGGTTGATCATCTCACAATGTTGTTGGTAATATGTCTCTTGGTTCTACTCCCTTCATGCAGCATCAGATCCTGTAAGTCATTCCATGTTTTTCTAAAGTCTGACTATTTATGGTTTCTTATAGAACAATAATATTCCCTACTTATTCATATATCATAACTTGTTAAGCCATTCACCAATTTATGGACATCCCCTCAATTTCCAGTTCTTTGCCATTACAAAAAGAGCTGCTAAAAATATCTTGGAACATGTAGGAATTTTTCCATTTTTCAAAAATTTCTTCTGGATATAGCTCTAGAATGGGAATTGCTGGGTCAAAGTATATGAGTAGTTTTATTACTCTTTGGGCACAGCTCCATATTGCTCTCCAGAATGGTTCACAACTCCAAAAGCAATGCATTAATGTCCCAATCCTCCCACAACCTCTCCAACAATGATCATTTTCCTTTTTTTTCTCATCATAGCCAATCTGATAGTTGTGAGGTAATACTTTAACTGCTGGCTACTTAGGTTTGGATTCTGCCACAGGAATAAATGTGACTCAGACCTGGGAATTCAGGCGTGGAAAGAAAATAAAAATATACTGAAAAAATTTAAAACGAAGTTGCAAATAAAAGTTCAAAAATAGTATAAACAAATCTATTGAAAAGGCCTTTTTAAATGCATGTGACCAGGCTTTAACATTACAGTATTCAAATAGCTTACATGTTCACAAAAGAACCAAACATTGTAAATATCATTTTTTTGAAGTTACAAAAGAATATCACATAACTGATAAATACATCCTACTCATCAATATCTTACCTTACAGAGGAACCACACAATTGCTAGTTGTTCATCAGTCAGAGAGCTTCCTGCAGTTATCAGGAGAAATTCCATGTTCCTGACTTCTTTAAAATTAAGCATTCATTATCAATTTATTTTGAACATAATATTCTTATTTAAACATCTCATTCCCTTAGAACAAGAGCAAAATGCTATAAATTCTAGACAACATTAATACATTTTCTCATTTTTCAAATAACAAATAAGTAGATTTTACCTTTAGTCATTTTATATATATATATATATATATATATATATATATATATAGTCACATATGTATATATATACCCTTCTATAAATATGTCATGAGACAAAGATTATTACAAACTTTTTTCTTTACCAAAAAAAGACCTTGTGAGATGGCTGACAATGTATTTTCAATATCAATTTATCATCAAAACAAAAAAGATTACAAAATTTAGTACAATATTTCTCTTTCCCCAAACAATCAATAACTATATCATGTATATGATTCAATGTTCTCAAATTCCTTGACATACAATTTATCCCAGTTATATTTTCCTACTTAATAACACATATAAATTCTCAAAACTTGTTTTGGGGGCTTTTTTAGCATTAACAATGTTACATTGTTTTTATTTATTTGTTAAGTATTTTCCAATGCTCCCCAGAGTTTGGAAAGCTTTATTTTTTTTAGAAAGACTATTTATTTTGACTTTTACAAACAGTGGTTTTGCTGATAAGGTATTTTACATTTCCTTCTATTTTTTTTTATTTTTTTTGTTTTGTTTAGCTGTCTCTTGCTGTCTCATGAAGTCATTAGTTTCCACAGACTCCATTCTTTTTTTTAAAAAAAAAGAATTGTCTTCATTTACCTTTTGCAACTCCTTTTCCAATTGGTCAATTCCATTTTTGTAAGAATTTTCCATTTGACCTACTGAGGTTTTGAGAGAATTATTTTCTTTTTGCATTTCCCCAATTGAAGATCTGAGAGAATTATTCTCATTTTGTATTTGTCCAATTGTATTTTTCCAAGGATTTGTCCTCTTGATGCAAGGTGTATATTTTCTCTCCCAAATTTTCCAATTGATTTTTAAAATCCTTCCTGATTTCTTCAAGGAAGTCTTTCTGTGCTGGAGACCAGATCATATTCTCCTCAAAGTTTCTAAGTCTCTCTGTTTTTCTACCAGGAATTTTTCTATGGACACCCCCCTTCCCGCTGGCCTTTCTTCATTTTCCTAAGATCTTGTATTGGGCAGGGGCTGGTTCACAGAGGTTTGGTGTTCGAATCCCTGGAGCCTTTGCTCACTGGGTTTCTTAACTGCAAATGGGCTGGCCAGTAGGCTGTGTTAGTTTCTTTCTCTGGAGTGTTTGTGACCTTGATTTGAGGCCCTCTCCCTTGGTCTGGAGGGAGTAGTTGAAGTTGCTGAATACTTTTATCTTTGAACAATGGTGGATTTTACCCTAGGACAAGGTAATTGCTCTCCCTATTCACAGCTGATGGAGCTGGGGTGCAGGTGGGCTGTAACTGGGTTTGTCCTGGTAAGAGGCTTCAGCTGAAATGAAGGTATGGACTCTGAGTTCCTCCAGACCAGAGGAGTCCAGAGATTGATGTTTGCAACTCCCTAGCAAAGGAACTTTCCCTCCAGCACTGCAGGCAAGCTCCAGACAGTGCCACCACCAATGCCTCGCTCCCCAGTTAGCCCCAACCCCTGAGGCAGATCAGGCCAGTCCTGCTCTTCAGGCTCTCAGGCTTTCACCCTGTCCTGTGCTCCCAGCAGAGTCTATCCTCTGTGTCCAGACTCACCCACGATCCTGGAAAACAAACCTTGAGGTAGATGTTCTTCTCCTAGCTTCTCTTTCTGGGTTTTGTTGATCAGATTTCTGTTACAAAGTTTGTTTCATATTATTTATGAGAGAAAATCAGGAGACTTTAACACAGTGCCTGTCTTATCTCTGCCATCTTGGCTGTTGTATATCAGTTTTTTAATGTCCTCACATTTTATGAGGTTTTTTTTGTATAGTGAAACTTCATTGTATATAAATTTGTTACACTATGACTGATTTTCCTGGTTTTTTTTTTATTTTCTTTGTAAACACTTCAGGGACTCTTATCTTAGGGTCCAACTACTATTTCTCCCATACTTGATACAGAAATCAATTTGTATTTTTCCTTTTATTTCCTTGTGTTTTTATTGGAGCGTCCTTGGAATGTCTTTTCTTATGCAGATATTTAGCCAAGCTTTGTAAAGACTGGTTTTACTCTCCATTAACTTGATATTTTTTCCATGATTGTTATTTGAAGCACAGTGAAAAGAACAAAACTGATTTGTCAATCTACTATTAGATTGTAGATCTATTGCTTCATAAAGTTAACTGAATCCTACATAATGGTACAAAATTAAAGTGTTATGCCTGAGAAGTATCCAATTGGTTGCTAATCAGCAACATGACCTTGAAAAGTCATTTAAGTCATTTAAGTCTGTAGATGTAACTTTTTTTCTTATGTAAAATGAATAATTAGCACATCTGAAGCTAGACTAGGTGATCTCTAAGGAACATTTCAGGCCTAAAATTCTATCATGATATGATTTAGAATTTAGTAGAGAAAGAAAGCAGTTTTCAGGTTCTTCCTTTGTATATATTCTTATGGATATAAAACATTTTAAATAAAAAATTAGGAAATAAAGTTAAATAAGTTAAACTAGTTCAAAAGAAAGTAAGGGTGGCTAGGTGACTCAATGAGTAGAGCACCAGCCCTGGAGTCAGGAGTCCCTGAATTCAAATCGGACCTCAGACATTTAATAATAACCTAGCTGTGTGGCCTTGGGCAAATCACTTAACTCCATTTGCCTTGCAAAAACCTAAAAACAAAAAAAAGAAAGTAATGCCATCTTAAATCTATTTCACAATTACTGGCCTGTAAAACCAGGAACTTTTTGGGGGTTGGGAGGGGGTCTTTATTTGTTTACCAAGTGCTATGCTAAACACATAGTAAATGTTAGTTGACTCATTGACACTTTTTTTGGAACAACGAATTTCTAAGAGTCTCTCTCTCTCTCTCTCTCTCTCTCTCTCTCTCTCTCTCTCTCTCTCTGCATATATATCATGACAATACCAAAGGACTGTATCCTTAAGAGTATTGGTTGATATAATGGAAAGAGAGTCAGCAATGGAGTCCAACCACTAACAATTACTGACTGTATGATACTGAT